>NC_091741.1:66297320-66623570 GCF_043380555.1 Nothobranchius furzeri | reverse complement strand
AAAAATGTCATCTAAAAAAATGTTCAGGGTGTCACCTCCCATTTTCACCAACCATGCCGTTTTTCACACTTTCTTAGAGAACAAATTAGTAAGAACGTTCCATGTTTGTGCAATCATTGGTTCAGTGTCGTATGATGTAAAAGTAGGGTTAGACAGCGGCGCTAAATAAGATCAAGTTTGTTGTTTTACTCTGCACATGGTCAGGTTGGACAATGACAAGAGGCAGACTGGAAAAGGACGCAGAAACAGTATTTAGGTTATTTTTCTAGTAAAATGATGATTTATGTTGTTAAAAACAATAATCTTGTCTGTTTTACTGTTGTGTGAGTAAATAAGGTTTTAAATGATCAGGGTATAAACTACACACCAATGTGTTCTAAATAGAATACAGTACAAGGGGAGATTCCTGCTTTTATCTCCTCTCTCTCTCACGCACACATGTACACACACACACACACACACACACACACACACACACACACGTCAATCTCAGGGGTCGTTCCTCAGCACCTTCTCAGTCTAAAGCTGTTGTCATGGTAGTGAAGTTGAAAGCAGCAGGGTGGAAGTTTGGTTCATCCTCCCGTGGAATTGGATTATTTCTGGATGAGGAGAACACCACCCTCACCCCCCTCCCTGCAGAGACGGACACATGCAGTTCATCATGTAGAAACACCTCCACACCACTGGTGTTGGAGGGACGGAGAGAAAACTGGTCTTATTTAACACCAATAGCTTTAAAAAAAAAATCCATTTTCAGCCAAAATAACTTAAATAACATGCATTCTGTATTTGACTGATTAAATAAATAAACACATGTATAAATAAATCAAAGACTCCGATGAAAAGGTCCACAAAGCTGCTATCTTCTAACTCTAAATAAAGGGAAAGTATCTAAAAATTATTGCAATGAAAAAGGAAAAAAAACCACAAGGACAAAAAATAAATGTTTAATTTCAAAAGAACATTTAGCTTTTTTTTTTACCACATTGTAAATCTGGAAACTGTATTTGTAATGTTGTTAGCTGTTTTGATGTGAATTCAAAGGTCATTTCTGTTGTAGTGTTACAAACCTGACATGTGCTGTTGAAATGTTAAGGAGGGGTAACATAAGAAACATGACAGTGGATTTAAAAATGGGTTTAATTGTTATAAAAGGTTCTAAAAACAAGTGCAAACAGATGGTGAGCATTATTGAAATACTGCAAAATGGAAATTTCTCAAAAAGGTTGACAGTTCAAAGACAACTTAACAATTAAAACACCTGGTTAAAACTTAAAACTTAAAATCCACTAAGTTGATAAAAGTCTTAAAACCAAAACAGAGTTAATCTTTAAAATCCCAAATCCAGAGATCATTAAAGGGACTATAAGGAAGTTTGACAGCCAAAACATGTATAGAAATAATAAATTTCTTCTTCATACATTCTCCTGCAATGCCCTGGTCCTGTAGAATGAGCCCTGGCATTTTTACTGTGATTGCCTGTTTTTCTGTAAAATCACAGAAAAAGAGAGATGCTCAGGTCGAGCAGGCTGCTTCATGCGCGTTCACGCTCAGGCATCGCCCGTAGCATTTGCTATCCGTAGCTTTAGCAGCAGAGAGAGAGGTAGTGCCAACTCAGCGACTTTGTCACTGTTCCTAACGCCTAGTGATGAAACTAGCTACATTTCTGAGGACCCTTAGCTACTTTCTGTAGAACTTTCTTCTAGATATTTCCTGCAAATTAGCAACACAATAACCATTTTCGCTCTGAACCGTTCTTTGGATTGACGTTGTTTCAGCTGTCATCAAGGATATAAATGTTACAGATACAATGAATGTTACTGGTATGTAGCTCACCTTGTAAGATGTCTGACCCACATGCAAAAGACTTGTGTTTGATTCGGGGTGTGAACATTTTAGAGTTTCTTTTTTACATTAATGGTATATTTTTTACAGTAAGATGCCCAAATTTGTATTTGAGACTCGCCGAACGGCATTTAAGTCACAGATAAAAAGATGTGGGTTCAGCTTTCATTTTGGAACAATTTTTCAAGCAAGGGAAGGGCATGATCTGAGCATGCAGGAAGACTGACCCATCTTAAACCTTTGTCGGCTGTGCTGAAGAGAAAGGTACAGAACCAAATTATTTAGCTGCGTGTTCTCCTGTCCTCCAGGCCACACACACACACACGGGACTGTCTCAGCTGTTATTTTCATTAAGGAGTGTGTACGTACAGCATGCGCGCCTCATGCACGAGCCTACTATTGAAGCTGCTGTTACGCTTTTGGCCTGAGGGGGCAATCGCGAGCATAAAAATTCAAAAGTCCCTTTAAGATCAATACTCTGTCAACTATGTTGACATTAACAAAAGATCCCTTTAGATCAACTCAGAGTTCTACCATTTTCTTTTTAGTAAAAACTCATCAACTCAGAGTTAAAACTTTTAAAGTTAAAACTCATCAATTCAAAGGGGTTTAAACCAACACGAGGCCTGGAGGACAGCGGAACCTCTGCACTGCTGCCTCCCAGACTGCTGTATGCACAGCCTTTTTATACCAGGTGTAGGTTAGAGGGATTCAGCTCAGCTGTGCTCCTCAGCAGCCTGGAAGAGAGGAGGAAGAGGGGCGGTGTCGGGCTTGATCCTGGCTCCTGCAGTAAGTAGGTAAGTACATTTTATTTATATATTCTTACAGTAGCACTCATCACAGACAAAGGATCACAATGTGCTTCACATGGATCAAAAACAAAACAAAAAACAAACCTTAAAGTCACAAAATCATCCATCCATCTGATTATCTGAACCCGTCAATGGGCCAACTGTGCCAGTCAACGGGCAAGCAAGTGGGGACAGGACAGGTTGAGGCACACAGGACAAACAGCCAAGCACACTCACACCTAAGGCCAATTTAGAAGCTGGAGCACCTGGAGAGAACCCACACATGTACAGGGAGAACATTCCTTGCAGAAAGACCCCAGGCTGGAAATTGAACCAAGGACCTTCTTGCTGCAAGGCAACAATGCTTCACAAAATCATAATGATTTTAAAACAGAAATAAATTGAACTGAGAAAATCAAAGTCATGAAATTATAAAAATCATTAAACAAAGGAAAGATGATTACACATTTGAGTTAAAAACAAGAAAATAAAAGGTTTAGGCGAAAGCAGCTTTAAATAAAAGGGTCTTTATCTGTTATTTAAAAGTATCCAGACTGTCAATGCTACGTAAGGATAAAGGAAGATCATTCCAAAGTCAGGATGCAACAGTCTGGAAGGAGCGATCACCTCGAATTCATATCTGGTCTTTGGAACTTCTAGAAGGTTCTGGAATGAGGACCTGAGAGCTCGGGTTTGAGCATAAGGCTTTAGCAGTTCAGTAATATAGGGAGGAGCTTGACCATGTAGAGCATTGAAAGTTCTAGTCGGGATTCTAAAATGAACTCTAAAGTTAATGGGTAACCAGTGCAGAGACATCAGAATTGGAGTGATGTGAGCATTGAAGCCATACTGTCAAACAGAAGATGGTGTGGTTTCTTCTTTACAGCAATAATCTCAAATAAGTGATAAAAGAGCTTCATTAAAAAAAAAAAAACAGATCACTGTCAGTTTTACACAGATTTGAACATAATCATGTAGCTATTAGCAGCAATGACCACAGCAGTTCTGTCTAGGGCACTTCATTTTATTTTTCTTTAATTTATAAATTAAATTTGTAAACCACCCTTTACCGCCAATCAAGATGGCCCAAAGTGCTGCACACTTAAACCATAAAACATATAAAAACATATAGCAAAATAATTCAAGCAGAAGGACAAGAGTTTCCAGAGTCGTCCAAAGTCAGTAAAACAAAAAGGAGACAAATCACAGAAGTCAATGGTCTGAATCAACTTGATGACAGCGAGCAAACATGCAGAATCAGCTTAACATTAAAACTCTGCACTGAAGTAAACCACCAAATGTCAAGTGGTAGTTTCACAGTTTAGGTGCAAACACAGAAAAAGCCCAGTACCCCCGAGATTTCCTTCTCATCACCACCAATACGTCTTGCTTAGATGATCGGAGAGTTCTGGCTAGAGTGCATTTAGACACCATTAAAGACACATGTTGAAGTGCCGTACCTGAATGAGACCTAAATAGACCCTTTTACTACCTACGTCATCAAAAGTTGCGCGCGCAGCCTGGCAACGAGAGTGAAGGCTTCCTCATTCACACTCGATACCAAAACAGCGTTTAAAACCCTTTGTTTTGAAGTTCTGAGCACATAAAAATGTCGGGTTGTTGCGTGTATGGATGCCAGAATCGCTTCTCTTCAAGCAGTGGACTGAAACTTTACAGAATTCCGAAGGGAGCACATCCATTTCAACAAAATCGGAGGCATCTGTGGCTGCAGGCCATCAAAAGGGTTGAAGAAAACTGGACTGAAAACACGATCCGAAATGCTCGAGTTTGTAGCGCCCATTTTATATCAGGTAAGGTAATTATGTACTAAGATTACATATAAATTTATACGCTTTATTTCATGCTTCAAATTAACATTTCGTTCTAATTCATCTGTATTTTCCCATTGCATATTAGTATAAACGGTATTTCTCTAAAATTAACACGATTGTACTCTGAGCACGCTAAAAAAAGAAACCTATGCTATACTCCCCCTGCCATGCAGGTACAGTTGGCTGTGAAGACGTAGTTCTCTGGTTTGTTTACTATGACCCAAGCCTCGTACATAGCAGTCTTGTGTCCTTGTCTTTGGCTAGGAAGGACTTCTGCCTTCAAGACGCAAAACTCAGAGTCTATGTCGTGATATTTTACTTTCTGTACGTGGCCACAGACAACATAGTTGTATGCATCTAACGATTTGTACACCCGTAGCTTCTCACATGTGTACTTACTGGGCCTCTCCACTAAAAACGTATATATATCGGGCCACTGGATATCTGGCCACACACCTACATCTTCTACCCATTCCGTAATGCCACAGGGATCCGGGAGTCTGTTGCCATTCGTTAAAGTGAGTTTAATAATATAACATTCAAGATTTGCCGGTGATAACCCCACAGCATAGCTTGATAAAGCCTGACACAACGGCATTCTCTGTTGCCAAGCTGCGCGCGCATTCTCGCTGACGTCATATTGTTTACAAACAGTAAAAGGGTCTATACATGGACCTGTAGTTTTATGTAAATCCTGTACCAGACAGGGAGCCATTTCAAGGAGGCCAGCACCGGGGCTTTCTGTATAATTATCAGAATATATCTAATTACAAAGGGACATAAACATTTATAAATAATCACATTAACCAATATTTGATGATAATGTTGAGATAGCTGTTTCTCACTCTGCTTTTAGAGAATGATGTGATCTTTTTAGCTTCATCAACCTACATGGGAGGTTTGGCTTCTGACCACATTTCCTCTCTTTACTCTCTGGGTTTGTATTTGATCTTATTGCTGCCATTTCTGTTTATCTTCCATAGAAATGAACACTAGTCCAACTTATCTCTCTGTCTTCTCCCTGTCCTCTCAGAGCCCTTTCAGTCCATCCTTGTTCTGGTTCTGATAGATGTTTCTTCCAGTTACAATAGAGGTTTCATTTCTACGGTTAAAGGAGTGAAAGAAAAAAACAAAACAAATGTATTTTAATTTTCCCAAAAATGAGCATGCAAGAGTTAAATGTTTCTATTTCAGTTAGTTGTGAGCTTTAAGGTAGCAAAGATAAAGCTAAACCAGAAGGTCCACATTTTGATTTATGGGTTGATTTGTAGTCCAGCCGTCAGGAGCTTCTTTTGAACAACATTTTGAACCAACCAACATTTTAGTTAGCCCAGATTCCTTCAAATATTTCTTTCATGTGTTATTTTTGCTAAAACTGAATGTTTTAAAATTTAGTATGCAAGTACCTTAAAGTTCACCTTAATATCTCATTACCACGCCACTTCATTTTCAGATAAGAGCCTGGAAGGGTAGCAACATAACTCCACCTGGCGTAATGACTCAAAAGACCCGCCTCCACCCCTTCTATAAATACAAACTTGATTAATCATACTGCTGTTTCAGCACATAGACTCAGCCCACTTGCCCCCACTCGTCTAACTGTATCACTAGAACATTAACCCTTTTCAGACTGGGCAGCAAACACTTGCCAGCACCTGGGATTTCCACTCAGTATGAAAGGATGTAACTGAACTTCTGCATCAAATGACTTTGCAGCTTTGATGGGCATCAATGGCCCACATACACATATTAACTTTCACTGCCCTATACAGCTCAAGCTTCTTTGCAGAAAAGCATTTTCCTGCTTAATGTCTCACACAGATGCCCTGAAATTGACAAAAAAAAAACGTGCAAATAATTTTGCCCTCTTGTATCCCTAACCTACCACATAAAAGATTAATAAAGTGTTCTAAAATCATTTCAATCCTGCACCCTGTTGTATTCAGGGCATGCCTCAGAAGGATCAGTCAGACAAATGTAAAATGTCACTGTACAACTTTAATGCTGGCCTGAAAATGATGCTAACAAATGTCAGCATCAGCTAACCTTCACGCTGAGCAGAAACTGCCATCTGATCAATTACATCTCGCAGCCCGCTGACCTTTCCATGATTTGTTTAAAGGAGAATGCCATTTGATTAGCCCTAATTGTTCCGCTTTGGCTGGTGCTACATCTCTGCTGTTAACATGAACGTCCTTCAGCTCGTGCTGCAGTTTGAATCAACAGGTAGACTTTTGGTTCAGAGAAAAGGATCTTTTAATGTTTTGTTAGACTTAGCTTGGAGGTTTATTCTGTAAAATAAAATAATCTAAAGGGCTCTTTTAAATCATATTTAATAAATGATCATCAACACATGCAACCTAATTAATAGTAACACAAAATAACCTCGACAATCGCAGAGTGGAACAAGGCCCACTCGGACTCAATGTCCCCCACTGCTCTCGGGACGTGGTCAAAGCTCTGCCGGAGGTGGGAGTTGAAGACCGTCTTGACAGGTTCTTCTGCCAGGCGTTCCCAGCAGACCCTCACTATGCGTTTGGGTCTGCCAGGTCTACACGGCATGTTCCCTTGCCATCTGATCCAACTCACCACCAGGTGGTGATCAGTTGACAGCTCCGCCCCTCTCTTCACTCGGGTGTCCAAAACATACGGCCGCAGGTCAGATGATACGACTACAAAATCTATCATCGACCTGTGACCTAGGCTGCCCTGGTACCAAGTGTACCGGTGGGCATCCTTATGTTCGAACATGGTGTTCGTTATGGCCAAACTGCGGCTTGCACAGAAGTCCAATAACAAAACACCGCTCGAGTTCTGATCAGGTGGGCCGTTCCTCCCAATCACACCCCTCCAGGTCAAGCTGTCATTGCCCACGTGAGCATTGAAGTCCCCCAGCAGGACAATGGAGTCCCCTGATGGAGCACTATCTAGCACTCGTCCCAGGGACTCCAAAAAGGGTGGGTACTCTGAACTGATATTTGGCCCATAAGCACAAACAACAGTCAGGACCCGTTCCCTGACCCGAAGGCGCAAGGAAGCTACCCTCTTGTCCCCCGGGGTAAACCCCAACACACAGGCAGAGAGTCTCGGGGCTAACAAAAAGCCAACCCCAGCCCTCCGCCTCTCACCCGGAGCAACTCCAGCAAAGTAGAGTGACCAACCCCTCTCCAGGTCTCGGGTTCCAGAGCCAATGCAATGTGTCGAGGTGAGTCCGACTATATCTAGCCGGTACCGCTCAACCTCTGCCACAAGCTCCGGCTCCTTCCCCGCCAGCGAGGTGACGTTCCATGTCCCAAAAACTAGTTTTCTTGTCCGGGGATTGGACCGCCAAGGCTCCCGCCTTGGTCTGCCACCCGATTCACATTGCACCGGACCCTTCATGTTCCTCCTGCGGGTGGTGGGTCCACAGTTGGACGAGCCCATGTATCCGGTTCGGGCTGGGCCCGGCCGGGCCCCATGGGCGAAAGCCCGGCCACCAGGCGCTCGCTCACGGGCCCCAACCCCAGGCCTGGCTCCAGGGTGGGACCCCGGTAACCCTCCGGGCCGGGTACTCCGACTCTTCGTTTTAACCGCCATGAAAGATCCTTCGAACCGTTCTTTGTCTCACCCTTCACCTAAGACCAATTTGTCATGGGAGACCCTACCAGGGGCACTAAGTGCCCCAGACAACATAGCTCCTAGGATCATTAGGGCACTCAAACTCCTCCACCACGATAAGGTTTACCAGAGGAGCGTGAGTTTGGTCCGCATAGCCGGTAGTAAGTCGGACCTGTTCCCAGTGAGGGTTGGACTCCGCCAGGGCTGCCCTTTGTCACCGGTTCTGTTCATCACTTTTATGGACAGAATTTCTAGACGCAGCCGTGGTGTGGAGTGTGTCGAGTTTGGTGGCAGGAGAATCTCGTCTCTGCTTTTTGCGGATGATGTGGTCCTCCTAGCTTCATCCAGCTCTGACCTTCAGCTCTTGCTGGGTAGGTTCGCGGCCGAATGTGAAGCGGCTGGGATGAGGATCAGCACCTCCAAATCTGAGACCATGGTTCTCGACCGGAAAAGGGTGGCTTGCCACCTCAGGGTCGGGGGAGAGGTCCTACCTCAAGTGGAGGAGTTTAAGTATCTCGGGGTCTTGTTCACGAGTGAGGGTAGGAGGGATCGGGAGATCGACAGGCGGATTGGTTCGGCGTCTGCAGTGATGCGGACGCTGAGCCGATCTGTCGTGGGGAAGAGGGAGCTGAGCCAGAAAGCCAGGCTCTCGATTTACCGGTCGATCTACGTCCCAATCCTCACCTATGGTCATGAGCTTTGGGTAATGACCGAAAGAACGAGATCGCGGATACAAGCGGCCGAAATGAGTTTCCTCCGTAGGGTGGCCGGGCTCAGCCTTAGAGATAGGGTGAGGAGCTCGGACATTCGGGAGGGACTCGGAGTAGAACCGCTGCTCCTCCGGATCGAAAGGAGCCAGTTGAGGTGGTTTGGGCATCTGGTCAGGATGCCTCCTGGACGCCTCCCCGGGGAGGTGTTTCGGGCATGTCCTGCCGGCAGAAGGCCCCCGGGTCGACCCAGGACACGTTGGAGAGGTTACATCTCCAATCTGGTCCGGGAACGCCTTGGGGTCCTGCCGGAGGAGCTGGTGGAGGTGGCCGGGGAGAGGACGGCCTGGAGCTCCCTAGTTGGGATGCTGCCCCCGCGACCCGGACCCGGATAAGCGGAGGAAGACGAGACGAGACGAGACAAAATAACCTATTAATGGTCCTGGAAAACCAGAACTGTGTTGTGAATTTAGTTCAAGACAATGTTCCCTTCAGTTTGTTCTATAAATTTGATTAAAAAATCAAAATAATACAGTTTAATTCTGTGTTAGGTGATTTACTGAGACATTAAATCATCCATTCATCCTTCCACTTTTCTCTGATTATCCTGGAGGTCACAGGGGCAGCAGCCTAAGCCGAGAGGCCCAGGCTTCCCTCTTCACAGCCACTTGGGCCAGCTCCTCCAGGGGAATCCAACAGTGTTCCCTGGCCATCTGAGAGACATTGGCTGTGTCTCAATTCAGGGTCTGCATCCTACGTCGGCCAGATTCGTCGGCCGGTTACGTCACAGCGCCGCGACTAGGCCTGTCCCAATTCGAAGACTCCTTCAAATGCGGTCGACGAATGCGGCCTTCTTTTCACCTGAATGAAGGATGGGCCCGGTGTATCCTTCAATAGGTAGCATTTCCCAAGATGCCTTGCGGGCCGGCCGGCAGAAAAACTTAAAAACAATGGCGGACAGTGAAGCAGGAGCTGTCAGAGAGGATTGTGCATATAAATGTCAGTATAAACTTGAAAACTGTTAGGTTAAGGACTTTTTGTGATACATGAACGTTATTTTAGTTAGAAATGTTACAGTAAAAGTGCTTGTATTGCGGTCTCGGCTCGTATATTCGGCCGCTCGGTGTCGTACTTCTCCCGCTACGTTTCCCCCTGATTTTAATAGGAGTTTGTATTTTAGGGACAAAAGAGAAAACCAGGGACTTTATTAAGCTTAGGGTGGAGATGGACCACATGATCACTGGAGCAAAGTATTTGGCGGCTGTGGCATGGAGGTACAATAACATCTCACATTTTAAAAACTCGTTTGAGTTTATTTTTTTCTGAGAAAACATGAAAGGAATAACCCGTTGTCCTCTTTTCTCTATCTGTTTTTTTCTTACATGTTTGTTAAGACTATTCCGGAGAAAATGGGCATCCAGGGGAAGGTGACAGCGATGACCAGCTTCTGGAGCTGATCTGGGAGGACATGAGGCCGCAGAGGGAGGCAGAGCAGCAAAGAGCACAGAGAGAAGGGAGAACTTTGACAGCTTTTTACTTTGCTAGAAAAAAATGGTTAAGAAAGATTAAACATGTACATATAAAAGAAATATCTAAATAAAATCAGTTCTGCATTAAACTCTTGAATTTTATTTTGGTTTACAAATGAGAATTGTTTACTAGAGGGTATCCGCTGGGTCTTAAAGTCTTAAAAGGTGATAAATCGGTTTTGGTCAAATTAAGACCCTTAGAAAGCATTAAAAACTATTATCACATCTTTGCTCAGGCTCAGCTTGTCGACAGTATTTTCTCCGAATTAGCTCTCCAACAGTCAAGGAAATGATTAAAGATCTAAATAAAACTTCGAGCTCCATCGTTTAAAGTTCCTTCTCCCTTCTGCTCAGCGGTTCCACGGTTGCTAGGCGACAGAACATTCGCCGAGGGAGAGGCGGGAATTCATGAAGGCTAGGCCTGTCCAAATTCACAGCCGTTAACATCCGGTCTACTCGGCCGACGTGGGCTGGGTCCTTCGAAGGATGCAGACCCTGAATTGAGACACTGCCATTGTCCCTACAGCGTGTCCTGGGTCTTCCCTAGGGTCTTCTCCCAGTTGGATGTGTCTGGAAAATCTCACAAGGGAGGCATCCAGGAGGCATCCTTACCAGATGCCACCTCAACTAGCTCCTCTCCATGTGGAGGAGCAGCTGGTCTACTCCGAGCCCCTCCTGGAAGACTGGTCTGTCTACTTTCCATTTCCCACCAATGGTTGTGTCATTTGGATCATGACTGAGATGCTGGATACAAGTGGCTGAACGCGGCATCTGTGGGATGGCTGGACTCAACTTTAGGGATGGAGTAACAAGGTGGGAAGCTTGGGGTTTTGCCATCAACACACACACACACACACACACACACACACACACACACACACACTATATATATATATATATATATATATATATATATATATATATATATGGACAATGGGTTTCCATAGACTCCAATAACACGTTTTTGAGGAACAATGCGAGGTGGCCACCACTGCCATCTTGACCCTGTCACAGGTTCCGTCAAGCCCAGACAATTCCACAAAAGGGAAGAGAGGTGGAGCTGAGGGTGGTGCTGTAAGGCTGGGATCAACCGGTTGAACTAGCTACAAGCTAACCTGAAGCTAACCCAAAGCTAACGCGGAGGTGGGAGCTAAGCTAATGGAGGTAGCTACCTAGCAACAACCGGAGCTAACTCTGTGGAACACCAGCGACCTGAAGCTCACACGCAGTTTATGTGGAGGTTTGTGGCGCTTTTTCATGCAAACTATCTTTCTGTGAATAAAAAAAGTATTAAATCGGTAAGTTTATATGTTATTTCCTTAATGAAAATATATTTTGCTTTGAGTAAGTTTTCAATATTTTTAATGTACCGGTAGTTATTAGTATTTGAGATAAATTAGTAGGCTAAATACATTTCATATATTTCTAAAACTTAATACTTGTTTGTATCTTGCAAAGCCAAGTAGCCTTTATTCTGGACTCAGTACAATTCACCAAAAGTAAAGAGACATTATACAGATCAAGTAAGCACAAGATAACTTACTGGAAGAAACGGAATTATCATGAGAACCAGAACAAGACAGCCTGATAACAGTCATGTGAAAATAACAGTTAAAAAGTATGTATGTATAATAGAAATAAAAATATATTAGAATTTGTGTAACTCACTGTGATCCAAACAATAAATCAGCCATAGCTGATCAGCAATCATGACATGAGGTCTGGGAGTTTTTAAGTTTCATTCTTTTATTACATTTTTTTCTGAGATCTGTTAAAGGGTCACCATGGCAGCCTGTGTGTCTTCAACATCAGCTACACAAAGCAGCAAGTGTAAGTACCAAGAATCTGTCTTGACCACTTCATGTATGGTTTTGTATTTTAAACAGCTAGGCCAAACCTGTTATTTTTTTCTCCATAGCCATTTGGATCATCGGTGACAACTGCGTGAGGCGTGGTGCCCAGAGAGCTGCAGAAACGCTCGGAGACAACCTTGGCCTCCCTGACGTCCGTGTCTCCTGGTTCGGTTGGGGCGGACTGAGGTGGAAATACCTTCTCCCCTTCTTTTTCAACTCCATGCATGGAAGAGCAGCTCCTGATGTCCTTCTCATCCACTGTGGCGGCAATGGCATGGGGGTGGTCAGCAGTGTGAAGCTGGTGAACATGATGAAGGAGGACCTGCACCGGCTTCACCTTCTACACCCTCATATGATGATCATCATGTCATCCATCACCCAAAGGTGTAGATGGAGGGCAGGTGTAAAACCTGCTAAAATTGAGAAGGCCAGGAGGTTTGTCAACAGTGTTATGGCTACACTTATTTCTAGCTTAAATGGTGCCATTGTTGTGCATCCTCACATCAGACATGACAGTCCAGGGATATTTTTGCCAGACAAAGTTCATTTCACAAATAGGGGAAATTATATATTTTTTAACTAATATTGCCGATTGTCTTAATGGCCAGCTCCAAAAGCAGTGAAAGACTTCCAGGTGGGAATCTCGCTGCTTTTGAATTTAGCCTTTAGGACATATTTATTTTCAGGCAAACAGGATAACTGTATCCCTGACTGTTATAGCTAATGTGTTGTTGATTTAATTTATCTATAACACTGTTGACAACTCTGTTCTTCCTTCACAATCCAATGTTCCACTCACTCTGCAGCTGTCTGGGCTCCTTTTATTATTTAACATTTTTTAAAGGTACCGACACTTTGTGCCCTGTTATTTTATAAAATCTAATATAAAAAAATAAATGTTTTTGCTCAATTACTGGAATTTCTTTGGTTAAGACAAAAAAGGAGAGAAGAATCATTTATGCCAAGTTGTTTCTACAACAGGCCCATTTTAAGTCCAACAGGTTCTTAGCAGCCAGTTGAAATGTGTTCTTTACTAACTTTACTTGGTTTAAGAATCTTACTAAAATAAACCTTAGAGGCTGCCTTATTTCAAAACCCAATCATACTTGTTATGTATCCAAGTAAATATTAGCTTTGTAGATATTTTTTACAGATAGATATTTGTGTGCTAAAAAAAACCCATAACTGAAATATTTGTCATTCTTTATTGAAAAACCACAAAATACAGGTATACAGAAAGTGTGGGAAAATGATAATGTGAAAGTATTGCTCTTTAAATGTAATACTATTTATTTTTAAAAAGAAAAACTCTAAAAATGTCCTGTTCAGCAACATGACAGAAGAATGGTGGTCTGTCTGTCAGAATGTGCTGAACAGATTTGCTCTAACAAGAGGAGCCTTAATGTGTACGAGGTTCCCCTTAAATAAGAAAAATATGTGATTGTAATATTGGTTTGGGTTATGTGTCACCACATTAGCATGTACATGTTCAACCAATCTGGAATAAAGAGGGCTGATAGAGGACAAACAAGTAAATAAGAGAAAATATAAAAACAACTAGGAAACCAACATAAAAAAAAAACAACAACCAGCTGCTGCACCTGCAAAGAAACATTTCTAAGAATCATCAAGAAAACGTGGGATGAACAACTAAAAACATGTAAACCATGAACAACAAACATCAACAAGCATGTGTTTGTGCGTGTGCTGGGATGTGAGTGTGAGGCCTCCAAGGATCAGGTGCGCTCTGGAACTGCCCCAAGCACCAGGAAACCAGTTGCCACTACAGAGCACAGAACCAACTCAGACCACCTCCCAGACAGCCGAGCACCTTGCTGCAGACAACTCAGCAAAGCCACATCCAGAATCGGGCTGACACAGGCCATGTGCCACAGGACAAAGGAATCACACAGCAACTCCACCTGAAACAGAATAACAAATACAACTGTTGTTCAATAGGACATAGCTGTCATGATTATGAGACAGACTAAACAGACTTTTAGCCAGACTGAAAAAATGTTGCCATTTAGCCATAGGTGGACAGTTGGGTTCTCTAGCATAGTCATAAGCCTTAGGAGAGTAAAAATGCAGTATAGTTGCAAATTGCTTCAAGTTTTCAGAAAAAGATGATCTTTTCTTCTGATTTATTTTCTGAAACAACTCTTTTAGAACACAATCCAAACCAAGAAGAGAGGCACATTCAGTTGACATTAGAAGTTTCTTCTGAAGAATTTTGGTGACACTTTTCATAGAAGAAATTGTTGCCTTCAATCTCCTTGTCTTCAGGGATTGCAGTCTAAGCTTTTTCTGAACTACACGTACCTTTTCATTTGCTGACAGAACTCTCATTTTAAGCATTTTGGGAGACTGATTTGATAGCAACGGTCACTCAGTATGCTATTTGGCTGCAATGGCACAGTGTTAAACTGACCAGAGTCTGAATCATTCTGGTGTTGAACACTGTGACCAAAATGAGCAGTATCACTCATGACAACTCCCAATGAGTTGTCATGAGTGTAAACTACATAATTTAAACAAAAAACATGTTTCGGTACCAGGCTGTAAACATGTTTATTTCTGCTGTGAAATTGGTATTTTTAACATGGGAGTCAATGAGGATTTGCTCGCTTCTGACACCAGCCCCCAGCGGATGAGGGTGGAACTGCAATTTTTGGTACTTCCGGGTTGGCCTCAATTTTTGAGCCGCATTGTGACATGTTTTCAAAAAGAAGGTGATGTTTGTAATGTTATTGTTGTACATGTATGGGTATGAGTTCTTAAACCGGAACTATTAAAACCAAATACAAAAGAATGTGATGAAGAGGAGATCTGTTGGTCAAACTCAAAACCCTTGCTTTTTTCTGGGCTTTATCAATAAGAGCAAAAAATAAAAAATAAAAAAAGCAATCCCCCAAATATTTGTACAATCCCCTCTAGTATTTAAAAGAAAACAAAAGTGAACCTCTGATGGTTTCCAGTGTCATGATGAAACTGGCTGAAAGAACACCACTTGATTCTTGTTTGTCCATCTTCATGCACCATATTTCCATATGCTGATTGGATTACGGGTTTTATTTTAATGCTTTCTGTTGCTGTAATGTCATTCTGTCTTTTCTCCCATGGCTATTTCATTGAAATGGCCTTAAAATACATTGACTTGATTTGAAACAGGTTGAAGGTATGAAGTAGTTAGACATATGGTTTCCGACACGGACACAAATCTCAGTTTTCATTCCTAACCCTTTCAATAAGGCTTTAATAATGTACCCATCCTCCATTGAAGATGGTGTGAAACATGTATCCTCTTACAGATTTTGTTTGCATTACTGAGATGATTCAGATCAGCAAACACATTCCTCTATCAGACATTATAACCTGAGTAAAAACAAAATTTAGATTTCAAATGATGATTTGACTTTTTAAGGCAACAAAGCTATCTAAACCTTTGCCTTTATAAAAAGTTACTTCCCCTAAACCTAATGACCTGGATGTAGTAGTGATGGGAATTACAGCTCTTTTTAGAGAGCCGGTTCTTTTGGCTCAACTCACCAGAAAGAGCCGTCTCTTTTGGCTCCCAAGTGTTTCCTTAGATTTTCTGTTGCGTAGAGTACATTTATCACCAAAAATTATGCAAAACTATATGTAAAATGATTTACTAATGTAAAAAATGCAATATATCAAATATTTATATTTTATATGGATTTATTTACTGAACACTTTAAGAAATCTCAACTTTCCTACTGCTGTTGCTCATTTTCTCACCGTCTTCGTCGCACTTTCCTCTCTCTCGCTCGCCTTTTTCCTCCTCCGCATTCCCTTTCGTCTCCCTCCGCCCGCATGTGCTCTGCTGTGTGTCTGTCTGAATCTGATCCTCCCTCTTCCCCGCCCCTTGTGCTCTGTGTGTGTGGATAGACTGGACACGCAGTTACACATGTTGACCAATCGCTTGTGGCTTTCACCAAAGCAAGAGGGGGTGGGGAGGGAGGGTGACAGCTCAGCTCCCAATGACGAGCCGGCTCCCGTTGTTCACTTCATAGAGCCGGCTCTTAGAGCCGGTTCGTTCGCGACCAACACATCACCAGGATGTGGACCTCTTGCAGACAACAACAAGCCTGACAGCGCGCTAGGACCAATCAGTGTGACAAACAACATGATGTATTCATTGCTACGGAAATCAGTCAACAAAGAAGTCAGCCCTTGCAAGTCAAAAAACAAGAAGAAAAGAAGAAACAAATCTGTCATTTTTCATGTAAAAAAGCCTCAAGTACCTCTATCTGCTCATGTCTCAAAGAAAAGCCCAGGTCTGAATAATTCAAGGTTGATGCCCAAGCCATTTAAAATGAGTGCCATTCCTGAGCCTATACAGTCTTTTTGCTCCATCGCAACTCAAGTGCCAAGCCTGCCCAAAGTCTTTCTAAAAAGAGTGTTGTAATTGGCCCAACCTTGATTTGTCTATGGTAGACCTGGTGAGGCTTCAATGGAGCGTGGCTACACCAACACGCAGAGTAAAATCTTTTGCTGCTCTAGATTTCTAGGCTAGACAGCAATTGCCCAGTGCTTGTTCCACTTGGTAATGAGTGTCTCACTTCACTGTACGTGAATGTTGTGCCACTCATTAAATTATTTGAATTCAGTCTCATTGGAGTTTTTTTCATGTCCTGAAGAGTCAGTCAGTGGCAGACCATCATTCTACCACCTCCATGTTTGACTGTTAGTATGATGTTTTAGTCCTACCTAGGTGGAATGGGATGTACACCTTCCAGACTGTTACACTTCTGTATGGTTAGTCCACAGAAAACTTCCCCCAAACTCCAGATGATGTCAAGATGTTTATTGATAAATCTGAAATTAGTCTTCATGCTGTTTTAAGTCAGCAGATGTTTTGGTCCTGGATTTTTCTCATTAGCTCAACTCGCAATGTTCCCTATCTGACAAAATTTGAGTGTAATTAAACATAAATAAATAAAATAACAGAAGTATTTAAGGGGTCGGACCAAACTTAAACCAAACTTGAAGGAAAAAGACAAAATAATAGCAATAATAATAATCATTTAGCTCTGGCAACAAAACATTTGAAAATATGTTCTTAGACAAAGGAAATGTAAAGCCTTTTGTTATTAATGAGACTTTTATTTTCATTTCAAAACTCCTGTTATAACTCAAAATGTCACAACAAAGTGTCAAAAATCCATCAGTTTAGAAAAGTCATCAGATTAGAATCTGAGCTCTTCCTAGATGAGGCAGGTGACAGGTGGAGTAAGAAGACTTCGTGACATTTGAACTGCTTTTTTATGGATGTGACTTTTAAACCGAAGCAACACTTGGGACTTGACTGTTGACATTTCACAACAATACAAGGATAGATGAGAAGCCAGACTCAGACAGGCCTTTAGAGACACAACAAAATAATGTAATGAAGAAAGGAGTACAGGAAAAAAGATGAGATGGGTGGCAGATGAAAAAAAAAAAAAAACAAATACGTATGAAATAAGAATACGTAAGAACAAGGTGAAGAAAATGAAACAGAGAATAGAGGCAAATGTATAGAACTGGTGATGGAGTTGTGTACGGTGTGCATGCAGAGCTCAGACTCGACAAGATAAATCACCCATGATTCCATGGGACGTCAACAATCTGTCCCAGAAGTTGAGTGCTGCAGCTGCTGCATTAGCAGGAGATGGATGGTGATGTGCAGAGTCCTGGTGTACAATGGCTCGTGCCCTGTGCTCTTCACCCTGTCATCCATCATGATTCCAAACTTGTATGCTTCTGCACACATGTACACACATCCTTCAGCAACCAACCAGCATGAATAAAACCAGGAAACTAAATATGTTTTGAAACAAAAAGCACATAGCCACACCAAAAGGAGACAAATAGCAGATTGCTATACAAAAAGGAAATTAATGCATTAACTTTTGCTAGTCATTTTACCATCATCCTGATGTGATTAAATGGCCTGTATTTGTATAGCGCCTTCTTAGCATTGTACAACCCACCCCTCCACACAATCAGTTATTCACCTATACACACACACATTCACACGCTGGTGATGATAAGCTACAAGTTAGCCACAGCTGTCCTGGAGAGTGACTGACGGAAGTGAGGCTGCCAAGCACTGGCGCCATCGGTCCCTCCGACTCCCACCAGCAGGGAAGGCGGGTTAAGTGTTGCACAAGGACACAGCAGCAGCATTCTCTGGTGTGTGAGCCGGGCTTGAACCTACAACCTTCTGATTGCTGGATAACCAGCTCTACCTCCTGAGCTACTGCTGCCCCTAAAAATTAAAAGATGATCAAATTACCTCAAACATTTTGTTGCATAACTTACAACACCAAATCACCAAACCACAAATAAGACTGAATTTAACATCTGGTTGGCACTATACTGTCTTTATTTGCATAAATTAAGTCTTTTTTATAGCAGATGGTGATTCTTCTGTTCCATCGGCTATGTGTGCACTTCCTCTAAGTAACTCATATTAGGAAATATATAGAAAAATTAATGGTCAACTTAACTGAAAAAAACATTTTTCAATAATTATTTCTGATTATAATGGGTCACTCTGAGTTTTCATGGACTGTACATGAAAATAGTCTTCTACACCTTTCTGCTGCATTAGCTTCTGATAGAAAATAGAATTTTTTTAAACAATTTTCAAACAATTGTTTGACTAAATTTAAATTAATTGCTGTCCACATTAAATATTAATCTAAAACATTTAGATCATGAATAAATATCAGTAATTATCTTAAAATGAACCTCTTTCTTTTTAAAATACAAATTTTAAGAAAAGGTACTTGAGCCATTTCTCTGCCTTCTTCTCAAAATTCCCAATAGCAATGGATTGTGGGTAATCCCCTTGCCCAAAGGCAAAGTGTGGATGAAGGATGCAAAAGGTGCATGGTCACCTTCAGAGCTTGAGAATCGGGACACCCTATACGCATGCACAACCCTGGCCGGTGTCGGTACAAGATCTGCTCGGGTGCAAAATCGGCTCGGGGTCCTTCGACTGCCGATGATGTCAAAGTACGGCAAACCCACTCGGGCAAAATACACTACACATCTATACTGTTGGAGAGAATTTAGCAGTTTCATTATTAAAATAATGTTTCTTAAGACGTAAGTTTGTGTTTATAATGGTATTTGTAAAATAAAACACTATTTTATTCATAATGTTGAACTCCTCTTTGAGCACATCCCTTGAAGGATCATAGGTATTAGCAACACCTGTGAAATTGTATTTGCAGGAAAGAAGTGTGTCCCGTTTATTGAAGTATTTTGTGTTTAGAGTTTTTGACGTCTTGCCCATGCGTAGTTCAGTAGTGCTCATAGCTGCTAGCCAAAACTCTGGAGTTAAAAGTTTTCTGGCTTTACTAAAATATCTGTCTGTACTTATTTGATTGATGGTAGTTTTACTTTCTATTAGACTCCAAATGTAATTATTTGGCACATTTCTAATTCATAATTTGTAATAATGTAATCGGCGATATTAGCATTAGCATTCCTATGGGTTTTTCCACGTATATTAGCATTGCGCTAACCACTCGCTGCCAAATTGCAGCCTTTGCGATTAGAACATCTTCCTTTTATCACATCGCAATTTAATTGCACATGCAGTTAATTGTTCAGCCCTAATATACATGCAGCTCTATGCTAAAAGTGTATTTTCAAAAAGGTAATGATGGATTTCTTTGTAAAAGTTGTCCATCTTTCCAACAGAAAGATTTGCCTGGACCAACGTAACGTGATAACAACGTAACGTGAGTACGTAATTCCGTAAGGTTCATGTTCAGCCAATCAACTACTTTAACGTCATCGGCAGTGGACGGACCGACACCGGAAAAGTGCATTTGAAGAGTGCAAGGTGGAAATGCGAGTATTGGGAGTGGGTGTCAGATGTGGTTCACTTCTATTTCCGGAAAGTGGCACACCAGAGTTTTTTTCCCCAGAGAATGACTTACAAGGAATTCATTCCTACTAGAGACCACTGCAAATGCATAAAAATATGAATAAAATGCATCTTTAAATATTCTTTAAACATCAAACACTGAAAATTGATGAATTAGTGATTTTACTCCAGTTTGTTGACATTTCCTCAGGTTTCAGGTCTCTGAGTTCCTGCTCACATCTCCAAGGTCTTCAGGGAAACAATTAGGTGCTTGCTGGGGTGACTGATGGATGTTTGCCCCACTTGGCCAAACAATCAACTAATTAAAACTTTCTAGGAACAGAAAGAGCAGGACTGTCGATACTGTGAGTGCTGACACACCTAACACACTCAGATCAAGAGTCTGGCTCAAACACACCCCGGTTTGTTTCCCACTCTAGACCAGCAAAGTTTCTTTAGAGGCTGCATTGTTCTGACACAGCACATTTTGAAATTTGACATAAATTAATGAACACCAGTTTTCTATTTTTGTGGATTGTTCATTACGCAAAGACTTATTATGTTTGCCTGACAAGCTTAACTACTACTTTCTGTGAATAGAGAATAAAGGGAATGCATTTTGCATATGGACTGAGTGAGATTTTGTCTCAAGTGGAGGAGTTCCAGTATCTTGTAATGAAGTGATGGTAGGACAGAGGAAAGATACACATATTGTTTAGGGCTTCATCTGCAGGAAAGAGCAAAATGCACAATCTCTTGTGGTAAAGAAAATGTTGAATACAAAGCACTCACTTTACTGAGTTGTATATTTTCCCTCCCAGAGAATGGAAATTAGGACTTGAAGAAAAAAGATACTGACATACAAATTACTGAAATGAGCTTTGTCCAGTCTCAGCCTTAGAGGTAAGGTAAAAAAAAAGTTATGTCACCTGTGGGGAAGTCAGATTCTTCTCTTAAAATAAATGAGTCATCTAAGATAGTTTGGTCATCCACGATGCCTCATGGTTGCTATCGAACAGGAAAGACAGTCAATGTGTGCATTTAAGTCTAGCCATGGTAATAATTGAGTTAATACTTTAATCAGTGTCACTAAGAAAACCAAAATATTGAATGAAATGTGTTTGACTACGCAAATGTAGGTGGCTTCTGGTTAGCCTGTAGTAAACAAATAGTAAACATGCAGGTTGGAGTGAGAAAACAAAGTAAAAGCAGCATGTGCACACTGGCCAAAGCAATGGATAGCAACAACACTGCAGCACAGTACATTTGGTACTGCATTGTTTTATTGTGTTACATGTCAGATTCAAACTGAGTCTTGTGTCGGTTATATTATCAGAAGGCAGCTTCTGCAGCCTCATCACTGATTGGGGAGTGTCACAGTCCAGTCACAGCTCAATTAAACAAGGATGTTGTTTAGATGCAGAGAAATTCAGTTTTCCAACCTCAGTATCTGGGTACCTCAGCTAAATTAGGAGTAGGCCCGTTCAATTTGACTTCAATCAGACTAAGGTGTATACATGCATTTTAAAAGTTCGACTTCAGTCAGACTAAGGCAATGATTTGGTTTTCAGACACTGCGTGAAAACACGCTGAGTTATTTTTGACTTTATAAGCGTGTGTGTTTGTGTGTGTGTGTGTGGGGGGGGGGGTAGTGTGATTAATGATCGACGTTATCGCTACAAATTAATTATGACCAATAAGATGTGATGATTCCATATAAATGGAAAAGTTTTGGATTTAGTTTAAGTTGCATTAGTTGTGTTTTTATTGTTGACATGCTCATTTTGTGTTTTGAATGGTCTTTCCCTTTGTGGTACCTCCCAGAGACACTAATTTGGACAAATGGGGACAGGTGTGGAATGCCCAAAGTTGCAATGGACTCATAAAATGAGGTATAAAAGGAACTGAGGAAAGAGTCCAATAGAGCAGCAGACACCTGAGAGACTTGCGTGATGAAGTCTGATTGAGAGCAAGAGACACACCCTGGACGGTGACATCTCTAGCAAGGACACGGGCACCTGACACCCCCACCCCCAAGTGGCCAGTTGTGGACGATTGTGGGTTGCCCTCTCCTCGCCCATGTGAGTGGCACAATTTTGGTGCTGGTGCCTCTGTGTCTTGTTAGGGCCTTGGGCCGAGGAGGGCGTGACGTGTCCAAGGAGTGGAGCTGTGCCAGGGGGCTGGGGAGAGACTGGCGGTGCATGCAGTAGCCAGCGGGCGAGAAGAAAACGCTGGAGCCATGGTAGCAGCACAGACGGGTTGCTAAAGGAGGTCGACTTTGTGCCTGACAGCCAAAGGACAAGGTGGAGCAGACTGGATCCCAGCTACGTGGGTCAACACGGTCAGCTGGAGCCAAGAGGGGGCTCCTTGTGCTGGACACCTTCCCGCCCCTGGTGGTGCACAAGATTTTTTAGACTGTTTTTAGGACTGTTTTTATGTTTTTACTCTTTCAGCCTTTAAAGACTTTGACTTTTTAGCTTTGTCCTTGCTCCTTCCAAGAAAGTATCTATTTTAGTCTTCAGTGGTTCCCTTGCCTGTTCTCTGGACGACCTGAGTTGCTTGTTTCCCCCTTGTATCCAGAACCTGCAGCCGTGGTTGGTTGCTGCGGGGTGACATAAATATGAAATATCAACCTGATCTTTGAATGTTTAATCAGAAGATTCCAGGGTTCTTTACTTCTTTAGTGACCATAAACAAACTTTGTATTAATTCAGACAGAGTCAGTATATAGTTTATAAAATTTATTTAATTATTTTCCTAAAATAATAAATACATGACAAGAAATGAATAGTGAGATATGATGTGGTGGATGGGAGGTGATGTGATGTGTGAGGTGGTGTGATGTAAGCTAGATGTTTTAGCAGAACCTTCTTTGTATCTGAGAGAACTTGTGAAATCTGGGTGTGAAATAATTTGTTTGATTATAAACTAGAGTTGGCTATTGATAAAAGCCATCAGACGTAATCTGTCATGTCTGCAATACCCTTGTGGAGACCCCCAGTCTAAATCCAGACTGTCAGAGGTCGGTTGAGCCTCGACCCCAAGGTATCCGAAGCCTGTAGACTAGCTCTGATATGACCCGTCCGGTCTTGAGATGTCTCCAAGTCACAGCAGGAAGCTGGAATGCGCCAAGGTGGATGTTTGGCTCTTTAAAGAGCCATCTGGCTGTGTCAGCTTGCAGTGTGCAAAGATGCTTTTGACTGTATGTCAAAAGAGATGTCTCCAAATGGCTTGTTACTGAATTGGCCGGTTCGAGAGTCAGTTAGAACCTGAATTAATCGGGAAGTAATTCTCGTTTTAATAAACCACAATTTTATGAGTTTTGGCCAAGTTCGGCAAATCAGAGTTTGAGTCTTTTGAGTCAGGGGGGTGTTCCCCCCCCCCCCCCTTCCCCGCCCGTCCCCCCAAAAATGAAATCCATGCTACTGAACATGACCCCTGAACTGATGATGTAGAGGTAAACAGATGAGTGGATCTTCATTTTATATAGTCTTGAGATAACTTGGCCACTATGACAGACACTTTTCTTTGCTGTTATTTCTGTCACTAGTAGGATACCTTAAGTTAAACGCAGAACTCCCCAGATATATATATATATATACATATATATATATATATATATATATATATATACATATATATATATATATATATATATATATATATATATATACATATATATGTATATATAATATATATATATATATATATATATATATATATATATATATATATATATATATATATATATATGTATACATATATATGTATATATAATATATATATGTATATATATATATATATATATATATATATATATTATATATATATATATATATATATATGTATATATATATATATATATATAATATATATATATATATATATATATTATATATATATATATATATATGTATATATATATATATATATAATATATATATATATATATATAGAGAGAGAGAGAGAGAGAGAGAGAGAGAGAGAGAGAGAGAGAGAGAGAGAGAGAGAGAGATACTTGTTGTACATGTGGACAACAGACTGGGCTGGATACTTAACAGTTGGGCCATCTACAAGAGACGGAGTTCCCTCACTTAAGCTTAAGATCTTCAGGGTTTGCAGCAAGATGCATATCTCTTGTAAATCTGGTATAATCTCTTCTGCCATCACTGTTGGGGTCACAGTGTCAGAGCTAAAAAAAAATCTGTTGTGGTGAGGATGGCACAAAGAAAGATTCGTAATAAAAGAATGGACAACCCTGATCATACTCATCATGACAACAGTGTTGGCTCCTATAAAACCGTAGTACCACAAATTTTTTTCATTCACGATCTGCTGAAACCTTTAGCACAGTTAGCTGTCACTGACGTGTTCTTATCCCTGACTTTCTTCTTTTCAATGTTTCATCACAACATTTCGGATCACACGGTTGAGCAACAGGGAGACTCCCATTTCCCCCAGAGCCCTGAAGTGCTCAATTTTTAATCTCTGTTAATGTCGGCCACTCGGACCTGAACTACCCTCTTCAATTCTGCAGATTCCTGTGAGTTCTGCATCTCTGGTCTGAAGGATTGTAATCAAATCAGCCAGATAAGCGGGACCTGGATGTTCGTGTGTGTGAGAGTGTGTGAGTGTTTAAGGAGTCATGCTGCGCGCTTCAAAATGTCAGGGCTCGATTGATTTCTTCTCCCTCTGATTAATTCATCTTGCACTCTAATGCTCTGCATAGAAAATTGTTGAATGGCATTCAGCGAGATTAAAACCACAAACAGCGCTTTTCATAATTTGACAGGTGATTGGCGGGAGGCAGACTTCTGGCTGATTGCATCATTAGGGGATTTTCTTTTTCCCCAGAGGGGAATTAGGCACACCATCAGTGTTTTTTTTTACATACATGTGGACTCACTCAGGATCTGCTGGCTCTGCTAGTCACTTCACTTAATCCTCAAACTACTTTTCAGTGCAAAAACATGATACTACATATTGACTTTTGTTCTATTTCATCACAATCCTCATACTGAAAGTTGCAGGAGGACAATTTTGTTATTGTAAAACATGTTATGTTCATTTGAAAAAAAAAAAAAAAAAAGAAATCTTCCTGGATAAGTTCCATGAAAAAAACTACAGAGACTCATGTAGCATGCTCAATGCTTGTATTTCATCAAATGGCCAGACGTTAAGTTTCTTCATACAGGTCGTGTCAGCCCAACACCAGGAGGTGTCAATTATAAGTATCCTTAATTTATCCTGTTTCCTATCACAAGATTCCTGTGAAGATACAAGACTCTATCTCTTTATTAAAGTTATCTTTTCTGGCTCATAAAATTACTTTCTAACTTTACAAGTTATTACAATCATATTCTGTGGTATCTGCATTATGTTTTTTAAATCCAAAGTGTTTTAATAATGTTGGTTGTTCTACAGTAATGAATAAAAAGATAACAAACTATTCCTATAATGATTTATTCCAGATCTTGAGTTACACCAGATTAGTCTATTTGTTGAATTTAATGATTTTTGATCAGTATACTCACATTAACAATATTATTCTGATTAATATAATAACATTAATATTAGACATTTAGACTTCACATTAAGGGAGATAGAACCTCTAAATGTTTGATAAAGGAGTGGTGTCTGAGGTCATTCATAACGTCCACTTTAACTTGTCAAATGCTGATTTGTCCAAATTGATAAACAATATTTAACAAAAGACAGTTCACTTCCTGAACTCTTCAGTTCTGCCATCTGCTTGGCCCAGCAAGTAAGCGCTGGACCACCCTCCTTTGATCTCAAGGTCAAACATTCTTTGCAACCCTGCAAAGCTGCATCAGATGCAAACTTTCTCTGATTGCCAGCATTCACCTGGAAGGTATCTCAGACCAGACAGTTCTGTATTCGGGGTGGAACTATGTGCCCTGAATACCACAGAAGTCAACTGCACAGGCAGCCTGTTCATACTGACTTCTCTGGCCCCTGGATCACCAGGAGCCTTCACCACAAGGGATTATCGATTATGCACAACTGGAGTAGATGGTTTTATTAATTGATAGTTTGTTAAACCATACACTCAGACTAATTTTACAACCCAGACATCACAATTTTCTAAGACACTTAATCAGGTTTTTCAACAAAACTTCTAAGCTTACATTTCATCCATTGTCTGTTGTCTTGTTTCAACCATCATTCATCATATTTTTTTCTGTGTCATCATCATTTGTAGAAATATAGCATTAAATAGTTTTTTTTATAAACTATATTTTTACCTCTGTCTCAAATTATTACAAAGGTGCAATTTCCCTGAACTACCAAAAATACCTGGTTTAATCTAATTATAAATAAAATAGCATATGGACTATCACATCTTATTGATGATTTATTAAAAGTACCCACTTACATCATGTTATACTTATAATAATAAGTTGCTTAGAAGAACTTTTTTATTTGCATCAACCGCATAAGAAAAGAACAGTAGCCATGTTTGGAGGGGAAAATTGACCAGGAGAAATGGTGGCTCAGTCCTGTCAGCTGTTGTGTCTCAATACAGGTCTTTGCACAGATGTCGGTATGTTGGTACCAGTTCGGCAGTGATGTCACTGTTCAGCACCTAAAGGCATCCATGGATGAAAGTAATAATAAAAGTTTCATTCTGTCAAAGTGTGCCATAATTTAATAGAGTCTGAGGACCTGCAGAGCAGCCATAGGATGTAAAATGTGGTGGTCAATGACAAGCAGGAACGCCATTTCTTATACTGCTCTGTGAGACAATAAAGCCCCTTGAATTGCATCATTCTCAGGGAATTTCCACTGCATTTTACAGAGATGGGAGTTTAGTGACGAAAATGATGAACTGCCGTAAGCACAGCTTATCTTCTTTTCCTTTATCCCACTACAACAGTAACTATCCTGTTTTTAGAAATAAAGTTTTAGAAATAATGTTTTTTTTTAAAAACGTCTTCTGATGTTATTTGCTACTGAGTTACAATCAGTCAGCATAAGTAATGTTAGGTATTTTCATTTTCCCATCCAGGGTTACCTGAAGGGAAAGTTCACCACGCAGGGGTTTTATTATCTTTTTTTTTTTTTTTTTTTTTTTTTTTTTTTTTTTTTTTTTTTTTTTTTTTTAACGTGTCCTGTCTGGCTGTGAAGCAAGCAGAATTGATGTCTGAATGCTGGTAACAAGCCTTACAGTTTTACTCTCAGGTGGAGCATCAGAGCATCTGCTTTTAATGTCTCAGGTGGAGCATCAAAGAGTCTGCTTTTAATGTCGCACCTGATATTTAAAACTTTATTGTTATTGTTTTTGAATGCTTTGTAATTTCGACCAGACACGGAGACAGAGGTGAAAGAGAAAGGAAAAGAGAAAAGGTGGGGAGAGAGGGGGTTAGGTGGGGGGGGGGATTCAACAAAAATAAACAATAATGAACAAGAGTCTGCTTCTAGACCTGCAAAATGAGACGAGAAAAAAGCAAAACATAACAAAAAAATGGGACACAACACCAATATAACAAAATCAAGCTATCACTGCGTCAACTTGATGAAGAAATATATAATCAATCATTGTTTAACTAAACAGTCACACGATAATATACCACAGTGCATTGAGTGCCCACCATAGTCTTAAGACATGTGTTGAACGTGCCCAAGCCCATACTTATGAGAGCACCATGTGAGCACCTGTGTGTGTACACGCGCTTGTTTATGTAAGGTTTATCTATAGGAGCGTCCAATAGAGAGTGTGAGGGACCACAGATCTGCCCCCCAAAGACGCGTAGGAGACGGGGGGGAGCTCCAAGTCCCAGAGATCCAGGCGCTGCCCCAGAACACAGGAACCCCAAGGAGCCCGCAACCAGAAAGGCCCCCGCCCCCCTCGAGAGGCACAGAGGATCGCCCCGGGGGGGCCACAACCAGCAGCCGGCAGAGCCCCGGGAGATATCAGCGGCAAGTCCTCAGGCCTGCCCGCAGCCTCCCACCCCCTAGCCGGCCGAGTCCGGGACCCAGCGACCCGGGACCCAGGGGCGACCACCCCCGCCGGGGACCCAGCAGAGCCCAGGGACCCAGACCCCCCCAGGCCGCCACCGGGATTGATCAGGCAGATGCCAAAAATCTTAAACTCCCTGACCCGGGAGCCACGAACACTCAGGCAGACCAAGGCATCACACCCCCACCAGGTGTGACAGGGGGGAGGGGAGACGAAGATCTATATCATCAAAGGAGGTCCCAGGAGAAGGGAGGAGTCAAAGGCCCCACCTGACATATACACTCATACACAAACACAGTCACACACTCCCTCCCTCATGCTCACACATGCACATACAACCAAAGACTTACAAAAATACACGCCGGACACCCATTCATGCTCCCCATACACACCCTATTCACTCTGGTCCCGGTAATGCTGCACATGGGGTACAACCACCACCGGTTACCAGAGTTTGACCCTTTCTGCTGGGGTGCTGATGAGCAGGCTCCCCCGCCCACCGCCGAGCACAGCAACCCACCACCCCAGACCCCAACCAGACGGCCAGATCTCCCTCCTAGTCTCCAGCCCCAGGCAGCCAAGCAACAACAGAGGTGTGCTAAGACCCCCTGGTCTCCCTCCACCTGCTCCAACATAGTGTTGTGTGTTAATGAGGTGTATTCTATTGCTGTGGTGAGCGGGCAGTGCGGGCATTTTCTGGCCTATGCCAGCTGATGCCACTGCACCACCCTACTTGCACCCACAGCCCTTGGTGTCTAAATGCAGTTTAAAATTCGAAGTGGGCACCGGCACTCGGGAGGAGGCTGAGAACTCCCCCTGCCAAGTGCCGTTGAATGTGCTCACTCCCAAGGCCCTAAGTGTATGTTTGCGTGGAATGTCGTCGGTGGAAGTGCATAAGGTGCAAATAAAATTGGGGGGCAGGAAGCCACAGGAATGCGGAAATGGGGTCCATACCCGCACTCCTCGACTTGTCCACCCCCCAAGGTCCTATGTGCATGTTTGTGTGATGATGTGAGGGAGCAGGAGGAGAGAAATAAACGGGGATGGGGAGGAATGGCTGGTAGGGCTTAGCCCTCCAGGGAGCCAGCTCCCCCACTGACCCCAATAGGCACCTCCGTTGTCATACCGCCGCCCAGGGCATGGAGACCCCAGCCCATCCTGCCAGGGCCCAAAGCAGCAGCATCACAGAGCCCCACAGAGCCCGAGGGAGCCGACCCAGCCCCACCCCAGCAGAATATCTATGCCCATCCCTGCATTTGCACAACTTCCAGAATATATAAGACATAAGACATCCAGGTAAGGTTGGGTCCTCCCCCTCCTGGACCTCCCCCTCCCCTGTGATGGGACAACAGAGGAGCCAGGGCCTGCCCTACGCCCCCGAACCCGGGCCAGGTACTTCTGCGTATTCCTGCCTTCTTCCCGGCAGCGTACATGTAGGGACCCGACCCCCAAGGCCCAGCCCAGATCCCCACACGGGGCCGGCCACCCCAACACCCCGAGCCCCCAGGCCCCCACCCAGACCCACCCAGGGGCAATGCAGCCGCCAGGCAGTAACCCATGGCCGCCGCCAAGACCTCCAAGGGGCCCCACTCACAACCGCCAGCAGTACACCCCCCGAGGCAACCCAAGCACCTCCAGAGGGGGGGAACAGCCCCCCAGTGCCAGACATCCCCAGTGAACCCATCCCCAGGGAACATCCAGATACTCCAAACTCAGACCCTCCACCCCCCCACCCACATCATCCCGCAGGACATCATCAACGGCCCCCCATCACCGCTATGTGATGGAACCGATCAAAGGAGCCCAGAGAGATTTATTTGAAGTGGAAGCAGAGGCTAAATCAAGTGCAATATGATCTAACAAAAGATTTCTATACTGGTTAATGCAGAGATTTTCTCTATTTTTCCAATTCAAGAGGATAGTTTTCTTAGCGATGCATATGGCAGTCAGAACCACGTGAACCAAAGATTTTTCAATCGGGACATCATCCAGGTTTCCCAGTAAACAAAGAGAGGGGGTGATTGGGATATGACATTTCAGAGACTTTGACAGGTCTTCACATACTCTACCCCAAAATTCCTGGACAGGTGGACAGGACCACAGTGCATGAACGTAATTGTCAGGAATGTTGTTTGTGCAGTGTGTACAGATGTCAGACGACACAAACCCCATCTTGAACATCCGATGACCTGTATAGTGTACTCTGTGTAGAACTTTGTACTGAATTAATTGTAAATTGGGGTGTCTGATCATTTTAAAAGTTTTTAAACAAGTTTGGGACCAGAAGTTCTGGTCAAAGCTGACTGATAGATCCACCTCCCATTTTTCAATAGGGATTGCTATTCTATCGTCTATTTTGGACAGTGTCTTATATACTTTAGACAGTAGTTTAGGGGGTTTGAGATTGCAGAAGTCTAAAACCCTTGGCGGGGTTTGTAATTCTATTTTATTGAGCTTAAATTTTTGTTTGACTACAGATTTGATTTGGTGGTATTCTAAAAAGCTATTCTTTTCTATTCCAAATTGGGAGACTATTCTATTAAATGGGATGAAGTCCAATCCTTCATATATGTTTTCCAGGTATAGGATTCCTTTATTTTTCCAGTCCAGAAGGTTCATCATTTTATTATTTTGCAAAATATCAGGATTATTCCAGATAGGTGTGCGTCTGCATGGTACTAGTGAAGACTCTGTCATTTTAAGATACTCCCACCATGCTGTCAGAGAAGTGCTGATACTAATACTTTTGAAGCCTTCATGTTTTCTTACGCTTGAGCTAATAAATGGTAAGTCTGAAAGCTCTATCGTATTGCAAATTGTCTGTTCTATGTCTAACCAGGACTCATCTAGTGGGTTATCTTGCAACCATCTTGGTATATATTGCAGCCTGTTGGCTAAAAAATAATAATAAAAGTTGGGTAGATCCAGTCCTCCTCTGTCTTTGCTCTTCTGAAGCGTTTTTAAGCTAATTCGTGGAGGTTTATCCTGCCAGAGGAATTTGGTAATTGAGGAGTCCAGAGATCTAAACCAGTCAGCTGGTGGTTTGTTTGGGATCATTGAAAATAAGTAATTTATTCTGGGTAAGACCATCATTTTAATTGTAGCAACTCTTCCCATCAGTGATATTGGTAAGGATTTCCATCTAGCAAGATCATCCTCCACTTTCTTTAAAAGTGGGATGTAGTTTAATTTGGTTAGATCTGCTACCTTGGGAGAGACATTAATTCCCAGGTATGTGATATTACCTGACTCCAGTTGAGTATTAAGTAAATTGACAAAAGAGAAATTAATTGGTAGAACTGTTGATTTTAACCAGTTTATAGAGTAATCTGAAACTTTTGAAAAAGAGTTTATCAGTTCTATAGAATGAGACAGAGACGATTGAGAATTCTGGAGGAAGAGTAAAACATCATCTGCATAAAGACTGATCTTATGTTCTATTTTATTACACTTTATCCCTTTAATACCTGTTGTTTGCCTAATTGCTGCTGCTAGTGGTTCGATAAAGATAGCAAACAGTGAGGGGGAGAGTGGGCATCCCTGCCTGGTCCCCCTCTGAAGACAGAAGCTAGCTGATATTTGGTCGTTCGTCCTAACACGTGCAATTGGCGAACTGTATAATGTTTGTAGCCAGTTTATGAAGAAGTTCCCAAAACCAAATTTATGTAAAGTTGCAAATAAGAACTTCCAGTTAACTCTATCAAAAGCCTTTTCTGCATCTAGAGATAATATACTAGTTTCTATGTTTCTACTGTAAGAGAAATCTATCAAATTAAGTAATCTACGCGAATTAGTGGACGACTGTCTACCCTTTATGAAACCAGTTTGGTCAGGGTGTATTAAGAAGGGGGTTACCTTCTCTAATCTTTTTGCCAGGGCTTTACAAATTATTTTGAGATCAACATTAATAAGAGAAATTGGGCGATAGCTGGTTGGAAATGCTGGGTCTTTGCCTGGTTTTAACAAGAGACTAATATTGGCTGAGTTCATGTTTGGCTGTAATCTGCCGCTCTCTTCGATTTCCCTCACCATTCTGAAAAATGTTGGAGCCAAAATGGTCCAGAATTCTTTGTAGAACTCTGCTGGGAACCCGTCTGGACCTGGAGCTTTCCCATTAGTCATGGATTTAAGGGCTTCCTGGAGCTCTGCTGATGTTAGTGGCGAGTCCAGGACTGCAACTTGGCTGTCTGTTAATTTAGGAAGTGTTATCCTATCAAGGAACTCATCGATCTCGTCATCTGATGGGTTTATCTGTGGTGAGTACAAAGTTTGGTAAAAGTCTCTGAAAGTGTTGTTTATTCTTTCAGGGTCATAAACTATATTCCCAGTTGAGTCTTTAACAGCAGATATGGTAGTTTTCTCTTTATTAATTTTTAATTGGCTGGCCAGAAATTTACCGGATTTATTACTATGTTCAAAGTTTTCTATTCGTAGTCTTTGTGCTAAAAATTGTGTTTTTTGTCAATAATTCCATGAAGTTCTAATTTAGCTTTACGTAATTTGCTCAGTAACTCTTCTTCTGTGGATGTCTCTAAAGACTTGATGATTTCTTCTAACTCCTGGATACGTTTATTTTCTGTTTTTTTCTTATGTGATGAGAAAGAGATTATTTTACCTCTCATCACTGCCTTTCCTGCCTCCCAGAGAATAGATGCTGATGTTCCAGGCAGGTCATTATGTTCTAAATATAAACCCCACTCCTTTTTAAAAAATTCTATAAAACCTTCATCTTTAAGCAGTGATGTATTAAACCTCCAGTTTTTGCTTGGTGGGATTGCTTTCTTGTTTACTAGAGTTAAAGAAACCGGAGCATGGTCGCTGACAACAATAGGGTGTATCTCAGTGTCTGAAATGTCAGCCAGCAATGAGCTGCTGACTAGAAAATAATCCAAACGTGAGTGAGAGTGATGGACGTGTGAGAAAAAAGTATACTCTCTACGGTTAGGATGAAGAGATCGCCATGCATCACAAAGCCCATAATCACTCATGTACTGTTTAACTATATAAGTGGATTGCCAATTGCGCCGAGTCCCAGCTGTACTGAGCCTGTCTAAGGAATGCATCCAAAAATTAAAATCACCTCCAAGTATAAGTGGACAGTCCAAGTGTTCGGAGAGTACAGAGAAAAAATTATGAAAGAATGGAGGGTCATCAATATTTGGACAGTATATGCTCACAATACATAAGCGTTGGTTCTGTATAGTTATTTTTAACATTATAAATCTACCTTCTGGATCAGAAACTGTGTCCAGTACTGTGAAATTGATGTTTTTGTGTATTAAAATAGCTACCCCTCTTTGCCTAGAGTTATAGCAGGCAGAGAACATGCTGGGAAACTCAGGTGTTTTAAGTTCATCTGCCGATGTGGCAGATCTATGAGTCTCCTGTAATAATATTACGTCTGCTTGCATTCTTTTTAACTGATCAAAAATCTTTAATCTTTTATCTCTTGAGCCAGTTCCATGTACGTTCCATGAGACAAATCTTAGTGCACCCATAGATGTGTGTGTGAGTAGCTAAAATATGACGCCTTCATGTGAATAAGATGGAATAAGTATCTAAATGTATAAAATAGTATGTTAATAAATAACAGAAAAGTAAATAATAATAAGGATTCAACAGTGTTTGTGGTTGTATTATTTGACGCATAAATTATGATATTGTGTTGTGACTTAAATATATCCATGTGTGTGTGTGTGTGTGTGTGTGTGTGTGTGTGTGTGTGTGTGTGTGTGTGTGTGTGTGTGTGTGTGCGTGTTCCTGTGTGTGTGTGTGTGGGTCTGTGTGTGCATGTGTGTGTCTGTGTGTGTGCGTGTGTGTGCGTGCGTGTGCGTGTGTGTGTGTGTGTGGAGTCTGACGCAGTGTTGGAAAGTTGTGTGGTTGTGCCATACAGGTGTAAAGAAGCAGATAAAAAGAGGAAAGGAAAATACAGAAACAGGTTAAAAAAGAAGAAAGAACTAAAAAGAAAAGGTGATGGGGTGTGAGGTGATGATGAACAGGTGAACTCATCATCTAAAACACGGATCTAGCAGCTGTTTATTACTGACGTGATCAAACCCAGTGAATCTGATAAGAAAAATAAAGGTCTGACCTGATGTTGGGCTAATACAGCCAGTCTGTCACTCCTCGCTCCTTGTAAAGTTTATTATCCACATAAAGCTTATCCACTGAGATGACAGCTCTCTTCCCATCTTGGATAAACTTTTTACGCAGCGGAAAGAGAACTCTGCGCCGATCCAGGATTTCCTTAGGAAACTGGTCATTAACGCTGAAGTCTTTGCCTTTGAGCTCTCTTCCGTGACTTTTAACCAGATCCTTCTGCTTAAAATGTTCAAATTTAGCCACGATGGGACGAGGTCGTCTGCTGTCCCCTCTTTTAGCTCCAAGGCGATGTACTCGGTCGAAGGTGATGTTTTTTACCGTTTCTTCGGGTATCTTCATTTGGGTCTGGAGAAAGTGTTTAACAGTGCGTTCGCAGTCCTCCGCCCCTCCCACCTCCTCCGACAGACCTGCAAACACCAAATTATCCCTCATGCTACGGGCCTGAAGGTCCAAAACCGTCTCCTTCAGAGTTTTGTTGTCCTGGGTGATCCGCGTCATTCCCTCCTCCAGGGAAGAAACGGACTCCCGCAGAGACGCGTTCTCAGCAGCGAGCCGCTCCACCTGCTCCTGGCTGAATTCCAGGGACTGGCGGAGGTTCTGAAACTCCTGGTGCAGAACCTCAAGCAGATGAAGACGCCCCTCAAATCCCAGAAGCCGTTTATCTATGGATTCTAATAATTCCAATATGTCCTTCCGGGGAGATGAGGCCTCAGGCGAGTCCTGAGGGCGGCTCCGCTTCGTCCCAGGTGTTTCAGGTTCACCTGCTGATTTCTTCGGACCCATAACAAATAACTCGAAAACTCCGTCAATAAAGTTCTGTAAACTTTCTAAATTTTCTTCACTTACCTCCAGATTGAGCGAGTTATACTTACCAGATTATTTTTTTGCGTTGTCAGTTTTTAAATTAGGCAAAAATGCATCTGAATTGTTTGTGAATGTTTGCTAACGAGCTGCCATAGGCTTCAAACGCTGCTGTGTCCGGTAATCGGCCGTCAGCGCATGCGCATCTCTCCGCTGACCAGGGGTTTTATTATCAAGCTGATCAATTTTACCCATTTTACTCTTATTAACAAAAAACCATTTAGATTTTCCAAAGTGGAGAGAGACAAAATGATACACACGAGTCCGCGGTCTCTTTGCTCTCTCGTCGGACCAAAGCCCTCTCAAGAGTATTTATTAAAAGACACAGAAATGATAAAAGGCACACACATTTAGGGAGACAAGCATGCGTTGGCACAGGGCTTTCTTACTGATAAGCTAGGACTGGGAAGAGGCAAGGTCAAGTGCCTGTCTGTTGCCAGAGAAGAATAAGCTGGATGAGTTCCGTTTCAAATAATGTATCCATAGTTTATCCAACAAGTAACCCAAATGTTTCACTCGGCGACTCTACCGAGCCTTTGTGATTACATACCCAAGCTCAGGTACTTCGCTGGTTTCTTGAAAATGGTCCTTTCAGCTGGCCTGCTGAAGTGGAGACACATGTATGCTGTGAAGTTCTGATAATGGAAATGGACCTAATGAGGGCGAAAACAGAATGCACAAGGTTTTGTGCTGGGGCCTCTGCTCTTCCTCCTTCTTCTGCTTCCTCTTCAGCACATCCTGAGCTCCTTCAAAGGAATCTCCTACCATCTTTATGCAGATGACATCCAACTGTACATCTCCTTTAAGCCCCATGAGATGTCTAAGCTGCAGCTGTTACACACCTGCTTAGACTCTTTCAAAACCTGGATGGCTGGGAGCTTTCTTCAGCTGAATGAAGATAAGACTGAGATCCTCATCTGTGCCCCAGACAAGCTGATTCCCACGGGCAGAGACTCTCTTGATCAGCTTGCTTCTCACACCAAACCTTCCGTCAGGAATCTTGGTGTAACCTTTGACCCAGCTCTCACCCTGGCTTCTCATGTCAGTTCTCTTGTTCGCTCTTCCTTCTTCCATCTCAGGAACATTGCTAAGCTGAGTCCCATTCTGTCCCACTCTGAACTTGAGACAGTTATCCACACCTTCATCTCCTCACGCTTAGATTACTGTAACTCTCTTTTCACATGTCTGAGCAGAACCTCCCTGAACCGTCTACAGGTGGTTCAGAATGCCGGTGCTCGGCTTCTGACCAAGTCCTCCAAACACACCCACATCACCCCGCTTCTCCTCCAGCTTCATTGGCTGCCAGTCAACTTCAGGGTTCAGTTCAAGATCCTGGTTCTGGTCTATAGGGCCTTACATGGACAAGCACCATCTTACATTGGTGATCTTCTTAGTCCCTACACCCCCAGCAGGTCCCTGAGGTCCAGTGATCAAAGCCTACTGGTTGTGCAGCACACCAGGCTAAAGACCAAAGGTGACAGATCATTTCCTGCTGTGGCCCCCAGACTCTGGAACTCTCTCCCCCTGAGCCTGAGATCAGTGGACTCAGGGAACTCCTTCAAAAAGCAGCTGAAGACTCACTTGTTCAAGCTGGCTTTTGTATGATCTTATTCACCACTCTCTTTATTCTGCTCTCCCCACCTATTCCACCTTCCTCAGGATCCACTGATTTCCCTCTTTCCTATTCACTCTCTCTCTTTCTTAACATTTTTTTAATCACAATTGTCTATTTTTGCTCATTTTAAATATATTTTAAAACATTTTCTAAATGCTTTTTTATATTTTTACATTTATTTATTTATTTTGTGAAGCCCCTCGTGATTTTTATCTTGGGAGGTGCTATAGAAATGATATTTTCTTCTTCTTCTTCTTGGTTTAACAGCAACTAATTTACCTTCAACATTTCATCCTTCATAGTTTATCCATATGTTGCTATTCATTCATTCATTCATTCATTCATTCATTCATTCATTCACACATTCATCTATCCACTCATCACCACTTTCACTAATTCAAACATCCATTCATCCATTCAAGTGGAGGACCAGGGATTCTCTCATTTTTTATGGAGGTGTATTACCGTCAGTGCGGGGGAAAAAATGAAGGATTAGTATCTGGTAATAATGAGAAAATGTCTTGTTAAAACATGAAACCATGTACAATGTGATATAAATCTTGTTTCAACAAAAAGTTTCTCAAAATAATGTGTTTCATAGCTCATTATGATGAGAAAGCTCTAAAGGGTGAAACACCAACATCTCCTGTCGTGTTTGAATCGCATCCAGAAGAAACAAAATGAGAAGATGAGGCTAGAGAGAGCTTCTTTATGCCTTTATAGGTAGTACGTCAGACATATTCCTCCACACTTTGTGAGTTGGTCCTCCACTTTCAGCGCAAGGGAGAAAATAGCCTTCACTTGGATTTCTTCTCCAAGCCAAATTGTGGTACTTCCACTTTGTAGTTAAGGTGCAGCTTTCAAAGTAAAAGTTGACTTCCTGTTTGTGCTTTTTCACGTTTAAAATCTTTGAAACCTGTTCACAATAACAAAACAATATGAATTAAAAAGTATGTCCTGATATTACACTAGCATGCTTACTTTTTGTGGGAAATCTGTGGGTGTTTTGATGTAGTTATGTTCCTACAATTAAATGCAACCTCTTGGTATGAAGAGTTGTCACTTTGTTGCCTTGGCAAAAATGTGTGCATGATGGAGCTGACAGAAAAGAGATGGGAGCGCAATTTGTCGATTCAAGTGCCGTTGTTTGGCGCCTTTACCCTGGTTACTATGGCGCTGCCGCTACTGTGCTTTCTACAGGTTTACCTTTAGGAACTGAAATAGCTGTCTCCATCATTCTGAGTAGAACTCCAAAAGGTATAGCAGCCATTTTACCGTTAAAATCGTTCTCATTATTACGAGTTATCAAATGCAATATTTCAAGAAACTTTCTTGATAAAACAACTTTTATTTGTCATTATATGGAAATTTTTATCAGGTTAAAATGAGAAAATTTCTCATTTTTGAGAGATACTGATGCTTTATTTTTACACTGTAGTACTTTTCATACAACTTCATCGTAATGAAGTATTTAGCCTGCCTCTACTTTTAGAGTTAAAAAACATCTTAAATTAAATGATTAATGCATAAATACTTAAACGCTCATGTGTGCAACAACAGTGAGAACTGGAAAGGAGTGATGGGGAGGAATACCCCCCTGATCTGAATTCGAGTGTTGTTTTGTTATTGCACTTCTGTGCTAGTCATGGATTGTACATAAAAACACCATGTTCAGACATGAAGGTGTCCATATGTGCTCTTGGCACCAGGATACCTTAGGCCACAGCTTGATGATCGACTTTGTTGTTGGTTTGTCTGATTTGTGGCCGCATGTCTTGGACATTCGGGTGAAGAGAAGGGCGGAGCTGTCAACTGACCACTGCCTGGTTGTGAGTTGGCTCTGATGGTGGGGGAGGAAGCCGTTTAAACCTGGCAGGCCCAAACATATTGTGAGGGTCTGCTGGGAACACCTGGCAGAGTCCCCTGTCAGAAAGAGCTTCAATTCTGTCTCCGACAGAACTTCCAAAACATTCCGGGAGGCGGGGGACTTTGAGTCCAAACGGGCCCTGTTGCATGCTTTCATTGCTGAGGCGGCCGACTAGAGCTGTGGCCGCAAGATTGTTGGTGCCTGTTGTGGCAGAAAACCTCAATCCTGCTGGTGGATACCGGTGGTTAGGTATGCTGTGAAGCAGAAGAAAGAGTCCTATCAGGTATTTTTGGCCTGTGCGACTCCACAATGGGTACCATCAATCCTAGCGGAATGCAGCTTGAGTGGTCGCTGAGACAAAAACCTGGGCATGGGAGGAGTTCGGTGAGACCAGAGCAAGACTTCCATATGGCTTCAAGGAGATTCTGGTCCACCATCTGGCACCACAGAAAGGAAAAGCAGTGCACGATGAACACTATTTATAGTGGGGACAGAGTGCTGATGACCTCTACTTGGGATGTTGTGAATAGATGGGCGGAATATTTCGAAGATCTCAATATCACCGGCATGTCTTTCAGTGAGGAAGCAGAGCCTGGGGACTTTACGTTGGACCCTCCAATCTCTAGGGCTGAGGTCACTGAGGTTATCACAAAGCTCCTCGGTGGCAAGGTTCCAGGGGTGGATGAGATCCAGTCGGAGTTCCTTAAGGCTCTGGATGTCATAGGGCTGTGTTGGCTGAAGCGGCTATGCATTATTGGGTGGACATCAGGGGCAGTTCTACTGGACTGGCAGACTGGGGTGGTGGTCCCCTTATTTAAAAATGGGGACCACAGGGTGTGTTCCAACTACAGCGGGATCACACTCCTGAGACTCTTTGGTAAGGTCTATTCAGGGGTCCTGGAGAGGAGGATCCGTTGAATTGTTGAACCTCGGATTCAGGAAGAACAATGTGGCGTTTGTCCTGGACCAGCTCTATACCCTAAGGGGTGTCCTGGATGGTGCATGAGAGTTTACCCAACCAATCTACATGTGTTTTGTGGATTTGGAGAAGGCGTTTGACCTCATCCCTCGGGGGGCCCTGCAGGGGGTGCTCCGGGAGTATGGGGTATGACCAGTTTCAGAGCTTGGTCCACATTGCTGGCAGTAAGTCAGGCTCATTCCCAGTGAGAATTGGACTCAACCAAGGCTGCCCTTTGTCACAGATTCTGTACATAACTTTTATAGGCAGGATTTCTAGATGCAGCCAAGGTGTTGAGGGGATTCTGCTTCCGGCTCTTGAAGGGTGCAGATGCTTTTCTTCTCCTCTCCTCCATATCTTATCCTCAAGGCCTTTGTCTGTGTGTACTGGGTGCACGGCTGCTTCTGCATTTTTTCTGGAAACTGAAATTCACTAAAATGGATCTCATCAGTTGGTCACTCAACGCGGTTGATAAAATTTTTTCAATGATGAGAACGGGAGAATGGGCTCCCGGATGCCCCTCCGGGACAGACCAGCTGAATGTGGAGGACTCTGAAGATGTGTGGATATTCGTGGTGTTGGTGTTGGGTTTTCTGCTGATCGGCATTGGAGGCTACCTGGCTTACCGGAAAATGAACGAGCTGTTGAGGAATATTGAATGGCCTGTATTGGCCTGATCCCCGAGCTCAGAGATGGATTGCACCGCGCTGTGAATTCACAGACTCACATAACTGTTGAGATGAATCGTAAGCTTGGGACTTTGGCCGAGATTCATTATTGGCACAGAAGATGGATGCCATCAAGGAGAGAGTGGACGAATCAGCACGGATTGGGATAGTTTAATGTCCATTATTTTGAGAGGTTGAGGACCAACAAACTGTAAGACAGAGAAGGGATTGTCTCTGTCTTTCCCCAAAACAATTTCTAATTGGAATCCGGCAAGGCTACAACAACCCCCCCCCCCCCCACCCCCACACCCAGAAGATATGTGGAATGTGCCGTCGCTATGGCAACTCAACTCTGTTTCCTATCCCAGCCTGGGCGGGACTGCAGGAAGGCCGCTGAAACGTTCCAGGGTCACTGCAACCCTCCAACCCTCAGTGCTCCTCCCCCTATTCACACTGAGGTGACATGTGCTGCTTCTATCGTGGCTGCAGGAGCTGAAGTAGGGATAGTCCCAACCCACCACCCCACCTAGTGGACACTTATGTTGTGTAATGGCTGAAGTCTGTTGCATAAATGTTTGAGATGTTTTTTTTGCAGAGCAAAGCTGCCCTCCCGGTGGAGGGTAGCTCTGAAGTGCCTTTTTTCCCTCCACCTGAACCAATCCTCATGTAAACCCCTCTTATCTCTATTAAGGTAGTGCGACTCAGGTTTGCGAATGACCACAGTCACCAGTTATTGTCATGTGTCTTGCCTATGTATGTCTGATCTATGAATTGTGTGTACTGAAACTCCAATTTCCCTCTGGGATTAATTAAAGTATCTTTGGTTCGATTTGATTTGATTGATTGATCTGTTTTGGTGACCCGAGGATTAGGTATCTACTTTTTGCAGATGATTTGGTCCTCTTGACTTCATTAGAACATGATCTTCGGCTTTCGCTGGAGCAGTTTGCAGCCGAGTGTGAAGCATCTGGGATGAGAATCACCTCCCCTAAATCCGAGACCATGGTCTTTGTTACGGCCGCCGCCGTTTTGGAGCCCAGTGGTGTGCTGCTCTCCATTCCCTGTTCAGCAGCAGCAGCAGCAGCGCAGCACCGTGGACAGCGGCTCCTTGGGAAGCTGTCCGTAATTTCAGGACCATGGACAGCGCCAGAGCAGCAGTCAGCTGGGGCTTAGCACTTCATCAGCTGGCTCTTCAAAAGCGGCCTGCTGGAGCTCATCAGGGGAGAGAAATGTTTGGTGGTTGCAGCAGCAACGTGTGGTTCTCTCCCCTTGTTGGTTAACTTGTGGACTTTTGTGGTTTAAACCAGCATGTTGTTTGCTTCTTGTGAAGAAATAACTTTAGGACTTTGTGTGTTTTAGGGATAATTGTGAGTTAACCGGTAATGTTTGGTTGGTGAGTCCTCTGGACCATCTTTGTTAATTTACCGGGTGGTGTATTCCCTTTTTGAGGTCTTCTCTGTTTCCTAAGCCATTTTTGGTATTTCGGACAACTTTAGTTAGGTTAGTACTTTTGTTTGGTTTGTCTTTGAGACAACCCTTTTATTTAACTACTTGGTGGGATTTTTTCCCCTTCTTAAGTCCAAAGCCTTTTAAATAAAGGAGATTTATTTTAGGATTTCTAGAGTGGGCTCGGAGTAGACCCGCATCTCCTCCACATCGAGAAGAGCCAGTTGAGGTGGCTCAGGTATCTAGTCAAGACACTACGGAATGCTTTTGGAATGAAATCCTGGACCATGCACAAAACTTAACAAAGCCTCATAGTTTTTTCAAATGTTTTGCTGTTAATCAAGATTGAGATTTTTTTTAATAATGTTAAAAGTGATAGTGTGTCTAAGCAAAAGACTGAAAGAAGAAACCAATTAAGAAAACTCATTAAACCTAATACACCTGAAGCAAAACAGAAGAAAATAAGTCCAATATCAGAGCCCCATCATCTGCTCACCTGTTTCCACCAAGATTAAAGAGTCATAGAAAAAAAATAAACACATTTCCAATCTTCAAAAGAAAAAAGACATCAGCATGTTTTGCTGTTTTTGTCATGGTCATTGGTGAGCTGCCTGCCTGAAACCCTGTTTTCTTCTGAGCATTGTCCACAGGTGGGCGCGTCTGAGAGCTACCAGCTGCAGCTGATCCCGTCATCAAGGCCCAGGGGATTTAAGGAGCAGTGTGACACTACACCACGCCGGATGATTACTCAGTTTGGGTTTCACTCCACTTCCCACCGTCTCAATATTCCCGCGGACTCCAGCATTCCAGATCACACTGTTTCCTCTCCTGGCCGCCCGCTCTCAGCCGCTCACCTGCCCTCACCTACCTCCATTTCAACCCCTCCTCTGGACTAACAGTGTCTTCGCCTTCTGGATCTCCTCAGCTCACCCGGACCTGACCAAGCCCTCCCGTGCATCTTTCTTCTATCCGCAAACAAATCTCGTTCCCGGAATCCTGCGACCAGTGCAGAGCTGCTTCAGTTCCCGTCACTCCTCTGAGCTCCCCGTTTAAAAATAAAACTCTTTTCTTTCACTTACCTGCTTCCTGTGAGTTGATTCTGCAAGTCGTGGGTCAAGAAACTACCACCCAACATGACAGTTTTTAAATTATCTCACAAAAATATTTGCTGTCAATTGTGTCGAATGCAAACCCCTGGAGAGAAGAAATCACTTTACAAACCCTCTCTCTCATTCTCTGCAATACCCAGCATGCTTTGCTGAAACATGAAATATTCAGAGGCAGACTATGATTGGGGAAATGTGATATGACGATAAGGATAACCAGCAGTTTGTAAACATCCGCTCAGGAGCAGCGCTGCATTCACACATACAGCTGCTCCTGTAATTTCTTATTTATCACTTTGAATAAGAATACGTCTCGACTGCAGCTGTCTTTGGGAAGTTTAATCATTGATGGTGAGAAAATTGTTCCTTATGTGCAATAAATATTGATTTTAGCCCCATGCATAGCTCAGCAGGCTCCACTCATTGTCCACGTTGCACAGCTTTATTCAGAACTCCATCTCCTTTCTGCTCATGTGTTTAACTTCTCAGGAATTATAGAGCAGCTCTCCACAATCTCCATTTTAGAATCATAAACTCCTCAGCACACAAGCAGGAAGCTCTGTTTCTGCAAAGTTTACTTTTTGGTTTACTTTTTGTGTAAAAAAAATAAACCATTTCAATGAAAGCATGTTTTCCAGGTAAATATCCTGAGTAACACTGCAGGGGAAGGGTTTATTTACACCTAAGCTCTGTGTCCCTTGGAAATGAGTGGACATAATACCATGGTCGTTTTAGGTTTAGACATAAATGCTCGGTGACCATAGAGAATCAGTTTTTTTAGTTTGCCTTTTTTAATTGTCACTTTGGTAATTCAGAAGAGTTGACATTACCCATTCTTACCAGTTCTCAGGTCTTTGCCTATCTGTTACCTCCGACAAAGACACAGAAGCATGCTGGTTGATTCTGCAGGACTGAATGTCTTTTAGCTCTGAACTGATTTGCTGTTGAAGTTTGAAAGCAGACGTTTGTGAACAAATGTTTCTAACTTAACCAATCTGAACCCACAGTGGTGCAGGTGGAACAGTGGGTATCATTAAGCTTTATTCATGACCCATAAAGACCAAAAGTGACAAAGTCAGTTTTGATTTCAGTCAGAATGGTGTCACAACACAATACTGTTTTTGGTAAATTTTATGACCATGCACTTCAAACTAAATGCTTTTACCTATAGTACCTGTTATTTACAAGGGAAATATGATTATTAAAATATGTCCAGATCTCATTTGGAAAGTGATAAGTAATTTTACGTGTTATAGTGACCCAGGCAAAATTGAAATAGATATCTACTAAGCCATTGATCTCTATATCACATCTATGTGTTGTAGAACTGTGTTTGATTGACAGACACACAACATCAGCACCTGTAAAGCACCTCCATACTGATACCACACTTTGGACTGTAGGCTGGAAGACAGCCTAAATCTGTTCTCTGCAATCCTAAATGACACAGGTGAAACATGGTGCAAAAGTGCATTTATGTCAATAACTTAAAAGGTGAAACTGATTTATGAGATGGACTCATCCCATGCAAAGCCAGATATTTCAGTCTTTATTTGTTATAATTGTGATGATTGTGTCTTACAGCTGATGAAAAGCCCGCATTCAATACCTCAGGTTATTAGAATGTTGTGAAAAGGTTAAATATTCTAGACTCAAAGTGTCACACTCTAATCAGCTAACGAATCCAGAACACCTGCCATCACTGAAATAAATGGACCTTTGCTCCATATTCTCAGTTGATGAGTTTTACATGTATTGTGATATTCAGCTGACCAATTTTTTATTAATTTTTTTCTCATTGACTTCTTCCAACATTTGTAGTATTAACTGTAACATCTGCATCTGATTCCATTTAGATGAACCAATGTTTGGACATTTAAAGGTTAATTGATGTTATCTTTTTTAACACTTCATGTGCTCACAGCATTTCTGTAGATGCCACCTTAAGCTCCTGAAACCCATCAGAACCTCGGTACATCAGTGTGACATGAATCTATCTCTTTAGTGCCCCTGTGGGTACTGTGAGGTGACAAACTGCTCCTGAAGCACCGTGTTGTCCGTTACCGTCGGCTCTCCTCCCAGGTGACCCAGCCTCTCGTAAAGTGGCTGTCATGTTTATTTGCTGCTTTCAGCGACAGCAATGGTAGTGGGGGAGTTTTTCCTGGATCGAGCCAGCAAGCCGATGAGCCACAAAGAAGAGGATGATGAATCCAGGCCCTCAGCTCAAACGGGGGCCACTGTCACGGGGCTTGCATGGCCATTAGAGCGAGCTCCAAATACCGGCTGCCGGATGACAAATCACAACAAACTCCCAGCACGCCATGGCTATCACTCAGTTGCTTCCACTCTGAATCCATGACTGAACTAACGCATGCTGGACACTTTCTCCAGGAATATGATTAAGCTGTCACCACGGGGAGGCCAGTTTGTCAGCAGTTGGGATCTCTGCTGCAAGTCCTTTAGACAGGTCGAGCCTAATCGAGTATTCAGTCCCAGAGTGCTCCCAGTTGGTTTCACCCCTGCCTTTTCCCCCGAGGCCAAGCAAACTGCAGTGTTGGCTAGGCATGCTTTCTACAACAACAAAAACTGGCTCAAGACCAGAGCAGCAGCTGAAGCAACACATCTTTTCATACTAAACCACCATCTGTAAAACTTTCCCGCTTCCTGTTGTTGGGGGACTGGAACACAAAGGCATTTAGCTTAAAGAAGGCGTAAACACGGCAGGTTTGGGTGCTTGTTCATTCACAGCAGTTCAGCATCACTGCTTCCAAAAACTTTCCTGCAGCATTCTCGTATACTTTCTGGTCTCTAGAGGCCCCCTCCCACCTACTGTTCACTTGGCTAAAGTAGAGGCGCCAGCTGATTGGCCAACCAGAACTCCCAGACAAGCCGGCATTCACCTGCACTCCACTCTTGCTGCCCAATTACCCACAAGTCTTTGGGGTCCTTCATTACCCAGAGGCCCAAGGGCTTCTTGTGTGCCAAAGTCCTAATGAGCGAGCAGAAAGACGTGTTCCTGCAGCAGCACAGTGCTGATACTTAATCCTTGCACTGAGGAACTTTACTGAACACACTACCTGCATGCACAACCACTTAAACAATAGAAGAAGATACAGCACATTACAGGTATTATAATTCCATCATTTCTGCTCCTAACGCTGCAGGCAAAACAGCCCAAATGGACCAATTTCTCCTGAGACAGAACTTATTTTCACTGTCACACACCCCAAACTCAACTTTTTACAATAATTACCCAGTTTCTGGGGCCGTCCTTTTTGTTTCTTGTTCTAAATAAAGTTTTATTAACTGATGAGTCAGTTTCACATTAAGTCATTTTTAAAAACAGATGACAAATAGAGCCCAAACTTTTCTTACTCTGGTCAAAGCATGTAGATACCTAGGCCAGCAAATTCTGCAAAAGTTAAATATTTAAGAAACTTTCACCTCTGAGACTTTACTAATATGTATTTTTCTGTATCTTACACTTCCTTGTGTGTAGGTAGAGTGAAGTGATCTTGAAGGTTAAACTGAACTCATTCACTGCCATTGACTAAAGTCGTCAATCGCGTTTTTTAACGGGGTGGGCTTGGGAACGAGCTCCTGCATAAACATCACGGCTTTAGATCTCCACCTGTGTGTCTCACACGTCACATAATCAGGAAGCAGAGAATCCATGAAGTAGTAGATTGTTTTGAGATGCTGTTTTGAAAAGAGCAAGGCGCTAAACTGGAAAAGCTTCTGCAGCTCACAATTAAAAAATGGATTGTGAAAGAACGGAAAAAGCTAGAAACACGCTGATTCTTCCTGATGAAAGAAGATAGTTTGCCTTTTGGTAGTTTTGGTGTTGTGACACCATGCTGCAGCATTGACTGACAGCAAGTAGCTAAGCCAGCCGCAGGCGTGGCTGAGACTCTGCTAGTGCAGTCCAGTCGTATCAGAAATACGGGCTAATGTGGAAAATATACGCGCATGGCCAATGGCTAATTCAAACTCAAATGTAAAAGAGACTTTTAAACTGAAGAGGGCGCTACACTGGCAGTTTTTTATGCTGAATATTTATATTTTAAATAAGATGCACTAAAATGCCAAAATAGTGACTTCACATGTTTACAACTCAGACTCCTTTATGTAGTTTATCAGCAAAACCAAGTTGATATGGGGTGACTTGCTCTTTAAGGTGGAATGAAAAAGGCAAGAGTGAATATTGTAGATTTCATAAAGAGAAACAGAAGACCCTGTTTCTCAGTGTTTCTCAAAGCTCAGTGATCTTGCTCATACTGGTTTTGTTCATAAACCACTAACAGAAAGTTCCGGTTTACTCTCCTGACAGTGCCTCTCCTCCGGCTTTGTGCTCTTTTAACAGCTGCCTGGGAGGATACAAAACTCGGATGGAAAAATTCGTTTAACACAAAAGCAAACTCATATTTGCACTTAGTGTTGATCATTTATTCATGTAGTTTGCTTCAAATTGACTCTTTTTCAGAGAAATAGAATGTTTTTCTTTTTCCATTTGAAGCTTGTGTTGACATTAGAAATGAACCAGCCTCCGGTCAGCTGAACGTTCTTCCTTGTGTGTTTGAGGAAACAACGTGATCACAAGAACTGAGAACAAAGACGGGTAATCATGAATTGTAACTATGTTATTAATATTTTCAGAAAAAAACATGTATTTTTAAAACTTGATTTAATAACAAGGTCTATCTTAGAAAGATGCTCCAGATATCACCTCTTCCAATACTTCTGCTGATCCACACAAACCCTTCCTGAGCTTTCCAGGCATTCCCTCCTACAGCTCCCGGATCTGCCCTGAGGCCTACTCCTGGTGGGGTGTGTCTAATAGCCCTTTGCTGTGCAAATCCAGAAAGCAACCCAAACTGGACAAGCAGCAACTTGAATCTGACCCCCCTTTGGGTAATCTGAAACAGCCCTTCTGTTGTAGCTCATTTCAGATGCTTGTGTTCATAATTTCAATCATTCACTGCCTTTAGTTGAATCAACAATCCAAGCTTCAACAGGATGTACTGGTTTTAAAATAGAAGAAAAGATAAGGACCCAAACTCACGACTGTGAAACAGGATGTGAGATTAAAATCAATCAATCAATCAATCAATCAAAGCTTTATTTATAAAGCGCCTTCCGCAACCCTGTCAGGAAGCCCAAACGCTGAACATGGTACAGTTGTAAGTAATTATACTGAATAAATCAACAATAAAAGAAATTCAAATTACAAAATACAAATTACAAAATACAAAATGGAAATAACAAGATAGATGAAACATTCCGGTAAAATACAAATGTGTGAATCAACAGAATCAAAGAGAAAAGAAAAGAAATCAACAAGAAAAGAAGAACCAAACATGACAAGAAGACCCAATAAATCAAAGAACAACACAAACAACTGACCCCAAACATACTGATGAGTCCAAGTTAGTACCAGGAGAGCAGCCCAAGCAAGAAGTTTGGTTTTTCCTCCAGTGAGATCTCATTGTGTCCTGGGGCAACCTGACCACACGCCATCCTCAGTTAGCTCCTCTTGAAGTGGAGGAGCAGCTGCTCTGTCCTGAGTCCCTCCTTACAGGTCAATCACCTCACTTAACCTCTGAGGCCAAGCACAACTGCCCTGCACAAGAAACTCATTTTAGCTGCTTGTAATTTTGATCTCACTCTTTCAGTGATTTCCTAAAGCCCATGACCAAAGGTCAGGGTTGGAATGTAGATCAGCTGGAAAAGTCCTTCCAAACAGACCAATTTAATGTTTGCATCACTGCACACCTCTGATTTCTCTTTTAACCGCCAGACCCGGAGTCACCAACCCAACCGTTCCTGGTTGAGAACATTGGCCTCAAATGTACAAGATCTGAACTTCATCCAAGTTCCACTCATCCATATTTAAAGGTTACAGGTCAGAGGGGCTAAATACATTAATTTTGGTGAAGACGGAAGTGAACAGGTTTGATCTGATGCAATCAATCATTTCTGGTACGATTATATTACCTAGGAAAAGAATCAACGAGAAGAAACAAAAATGCTGTTAAAAATGTTGAGGAAACAGATAACTGTGGGAGAGATGGAGGAGGGAGAGAGGAATGGGAGGAAAGTTGGGGGGAAGAGCTGCATTCAAAGGATCCAAAGCTTGCCTCACTCACATTATTACCACAGTACAAAGAGCCAAATATATTCAGTGGCTTTTCTGTGGCACAAAGCTGATTAGTGGAAGGTAGCCCCCATTGTGAAGAAAATCATTTCCATGGCTGTAATGCAAGTGATTTCATATCTTTTTTTTATTTAAGATTACACAGCAAGTGCTTTATCAGCTGATCCTTAATCACCAGCATTGTGCCTCTCCATGTTTCCAGTAACCCCCTGCCTCCACCCGCTGACGGCCTGCTTGCCCGGCTCTGTTGGCTGACGAACCGAGTTGTGAGAAAGTGCCCAAAGCTGGAGAAGAAGCAAAGATATAGAGAGAGGAGAGAAAGAAAAAAGAAATCACTCCCAAGATAATCGCCTTAAACAGCCCGGCTCCAGCTCCATCTGCAGCAACAGCAGCTTCTTCATCTGTGCTCAGATCATATTAGAGCTCGTAGGCCTGCAGGAGGAGTGGAGAGGAGGGGTGATGTGTCAGAGTGGGGTGAGGGTGGGGGTGGAGAGGGAGTAAAGAGAGGTAATGAATCAATTATCAGTTCCTGGAAATGGAAAGAGACAAAACCTCCCACCAGAGCGGTTAATCGTCACCGGGGCAGACGCCTTCCTACCTGCTGTCTCAGCAGATATGAAGCTTCAATCACATCAACTCATTGAGCTTTTTGATGGACTGGTTCTGAGTCGGTCTGGACCCAATACAACAGAAAGATCTACAGAAATAGATTTCTTCAAGTGTAACCATGGAAACAAACAAATAGGAGTTTGAATATATAAAGGTCAGGGGGAGTTTCACTTAGTTGTGTAAGGTGGTGGAAGAGATGGGCGCACACACACACACACACACACACACACACACACACACACACACACACACACACGAAGAAAGAGAGCTCAGAACTTTGCTGTTGACAACTCAGCAAACAGATGCAAAAGCTATAAGGGAGACAAGGATCTGAGAGTTTTGGGATGATGTATTTCAAAGCGGAATGGAGAAACAAGGTTACAAAGAACTCTGAAAGTGAGGAGGAGAATCTTAAAACCTGAGACTGGAAGATGATGTGAGTCTTTAAGGATTTGGTCAGTAAACTCAATATTTTCACTACAGGCTGCAAACCAGAGATGTCCTCTAGTCATTTAGTTAAAGTCAAGTTTGTCCTTGTTGGTAAGACCTAGAACTCTTTTGAATCACGATCTCTGCTGTTAGCATCACAACGTAAATGAAAATCTGCTATTTTTCAGAAGAAATCCCATTAAACTGGACACTGTTATAAACAAACGTTTTAAATGTCATATTCGTTTGTTCAGTGCACCACATTCACTATTTGGTCTGTAACTTCTGCCAGAGTTTTCTCACACGTTTTACTTACAGAATCCAAACTGAGATGGGATCTGGACAGGTCAATCAATCACTCAAACGTTATTGATTCTAGGGAGCAAACAGTGCGGCCATCAAAACTTACACTTACATTGATGGACTGTCATCCATCATCCAATGAACATAACATGCAATGTTATAATTATTTAAAGATAAAAAATATATATGGACACCTTAAAAATGAGGTAAAAGTAATAATAAAAAAGAAATAAATTAATTAAACAAGGTGATAAACTAGAGCATAAACTAGAGAGAGAGAAATATTCACCACTGGTTTTATATTATGGAATATTTGGGATTATCAGTAATACTGTAATTCTGAAGGTCAGATTACATACTTCTAAAGACATTTTGTAAACTTATTTTACTAAAACCTTAATTTGATGTAATCTGTAAATCATTGTAGCGTCCCCGAAGGCCAAGTATTTCATCAAAATGAACAGAAATGAACTTTTAATTTGCAGACACAAACACCCCATCTGTCTGGCCTCTAAAAAGAAACACTGCACATTATTACCGGATAAAGGAGACATAATAATTCCCAGCTATCTTAGCTTATCAAAAGTCATGCAGGAGATGAGACTTTCTGTACTCACTCTGAATAAAGGTCATCTTCGTTGAATCATAAATGACTTTTTAAAACATGATAATTGCATAAGTGTAATATAATCATTTCTTGTTAAATCCAGAGTGTTTGAATAATCTGTGCATTAACCAATGATGTGTTAAAATGAATATTTGTCCTGCAAGGATTAATTTCAAGTCTTAAACTACACCAGATCAGTGTTTGTTGAGTTAACAAGTTATTCCATCAGTATACTCATACATCATAAGATTAATATAAGGTTTTAACCCTTTAGGCGCCATAGTTTTTTCAGTAAAATATGAATTTTTATGTCACTGTTTAAAGAGCTTGTATCTTAACTCTGGTTAGAGATAGAGGAATATTGTAAATTAGAAAAATCTTCAGTATGAGCCACATTTTGTGATAGGAACAAATTCACTCACATGATTTGCATATTATGACGTAATCAGGTGGCAGCCATATTGGATTGCATCACATTTGCAGATTTTTGTTGTTTTTTTATGTTTTTGTCTTATTTTATTATATTATATGCATGTTCCTATGTAGACATATATAACTATGTATGTATATATATAATATTTATTACTTTATTGGTATTTTGTTATGTTTACTGCATATCAATCAAGAACACTGTTTTTGGTGCTTCAGTGTCATGAACACATTTCACTCATCCCTTCTTTGGTTTATTTTGTTTATTATATATATATATATATATATATATATATATATATATATATATATATATATATATATATATATATATATATATTAGGGGTGGAGTAGATGGAGTAGATCGGCGTTAACGCGCTGCGGCAAAGCCAGACTCTTACCGCGCGATAAAAAAATGGCGCCGTCAATCTATTCTCAAAGTTGGGTTGGTATCTGGGTCTATACTAAGTAAGCTATGATGACTTTCACATTGCGCGGATGGATACCTGGTTGGCGCAGATGTATACTCGGCGCGGATCATCGTACGTATGGACGGACGCCAGGCTCGCGGAGTTTAATGTTCCCCATGCAGCCTAACAGTCACACCTACGCCACCAGCAGCGCTTCTCCCTTCTCATCGCGCGGGACAAGTAAATAATTTATGTACTTTCACTAGAGTTTAATCCATAAATCCAACTTTCATTCTTTTTATTTTGTTTTGTTTACCTCCGACATTTGCAGCCGGGCTTTCCCCGGGCCACACTTCACCGTCCGCGGCCGAAGCAGCGCTCGGATGTGAGAAAACCGAGACAAGACTTTCTCAGACAGGTGCGGTTTCCAACTAAGTTTAGCTCTTTTAGAAGCTGTTTATTGTGATAAAGTGATAAATTGTTTCTACAGGTCATTGTTCATGTGGCTTCGACTCAAATTCACCTGTAATAATAAACGTTTTACTCATAAATTTTCACATTTGTTTAGAAAACTTGAGCTAGGATAACTCCCCTTGCCGTTTTCAGAGACAACAACAGCAACAGTTGTCTTCTGCTCATACAGGTGAGCTGTGGCATCATTTCCAGCTCTCGCTCCAATTCACCAGAGGAGATGCTACATGCAAACTAAAGGGGGGCATTGCAAGGCCACCCAAGAAATTTAACCCCCTCCCCAGGCCAGATAGTTTGTGTGTGTGTGTGTGTATGTATGTATCTGTGTGTATGTGTGTATATATATATATATATATATATATATATATATATATATATATATATATATATATATATATATATATATATATATATGTCTATATACTTTTTTCTTTAGCAGGCCATAATGTGCAGAAGAGAAGATCTAGTTTGTCAGCAGACAATGTGAACAAGCTGGTCTGCTTGAGTGACTGGTGAAAGAAGGAGAAATAGAGCTTGGACTGATTGACCAAATGCTACTGACTGTAAATAGTTAATCATGACCTATTCTGTTGACCTACAGTGCAGAATTTGTTGAACTGATTAAACAGCTATTAAACACAAATACTTATTGATCATTATTTATTTTCATCATCAGTTATTGTAGTAAAACTGCTTTATCAGTCTGTGATGCATTATTGAAACAAGAAATACGCCTCCATTCTCAAAGACTTGCTTTTATTCATTATCTAGGTAGCACACACATATGCCTTTGGCAGAATTTGAATGAGCCATTTTAATCTAGATTAATTCCAAGATTACAGTGAGATTAATCTAGATTAAAAAATTTATCTATGCCCACCACTAATATATATATATATATATATATATATATATATATAAATAATCCTCAATCTCAGGCTTTTCCACAAGCCCCATGCAGAACTGAATGGCAATGAACACTTTCATTTCTGGGACAGTTACATTGTACCAGTCATTATATCTGGAGATAGATTTCAGTTCCTCCCTCTCTAAATACTGGTGAGCTTATTGGTTAGTTTCAGCTGTGATGACAGTCCAGAATTCCTCATCCAAAAAAACTGACAGAAAATCAAAGTGTTCTGAATTTGACAGATCCCTGTCTCCACCGTATCCAACTGCCTCATCAAAATGCTGATCCACTTGGAATACTGTTCCTCTTCTCTCACACTAGCCCGGCCATCATCACTATTATCCCATCCCCCCCCCCCCCCCCCCCCCGCGGTTCCTCCCCCTCCTGCTGCAATTCCCGTGGTTTACACCCCCCGGGGCTGAATCGATCACCAGGGGAGTTTTAACTGGCTCATTACCCCCCCCCCCCCCCCCCCCCCGACTTTGTGCGACCTTGGCGCTTAAAGGGTTAACATTCCCTTCACATAAATGTGTAAAAACATTTCCACTTATCCACAGAGAATTAGTCTTGGAGTATCTGAGTGAAGGCGTGATTTCTGAGGTATTTTGGTAATGCCCTTTAAATGTGTCGAATTCTGATTTGTCAAATTTATAAACAAAGTTGATAAAAACGGGAGTCACTTCCTGATCTAGTTAGCCTTCGCCATTCACTTGATAAGGCCAATCGGGTTAACAAGCATTTTTGAGACCGTTTTCTTTCTGACTTAAAGGTCACAGTCACTCTGCAATACTTTTGTGAGTAATGTCAAACACAACAGCTCTTTTACAAGCCACCGAACAGCCTTAGATGCAAAATAGACACTACAGCTTCCTGCCATCACCTGAAGATAACCCAGCTTAGAAGGGTCGTACTCTGAGCTGGCTACGGGCTCTGGTACCAGAGGTCCACGACATCGGCAGTGTCCATCTCGACCTCCTGACCCCCTGGATCGCTAGGGGATCTTCACACAAGCGTAGACTGGAACAGAGTGCATTGGATACAGCCAAATTGATTTTACCACCCAAACGCCACAATCTCTCTCATATACTTAAAATGAGAGTCAAGGCATGGGTGGAGACATATTGCATCCACACTTCCTGTTAGGGAAACGCTTTTGAAAGAGGTGTCACCTGGCAGACCAAGAGAGCAGCACTGAGGCAGTGATAGACTTTATTTTTAAGATGCCAATTGTAAAAAACCAGAACAATGCTTACAAATATTGACACACAACTGGTAAAACAAAAATTGCCCCGAACCACTATGAGCCAGTATTTGAAGTAAAAGTTTAGTTTATAGTATTGTAGCGGTCTACGCCGCCCTCTAGCGGGGTGTGTGTGTGAAGCAGCAAAGAAGAGTCGACAGGTGGCAGACATAGAACACTTTTAATAGCTCGATGGCTCCCCATTTCATCCCCCCACACAAACAATTAGCTCACTGTGCCAACAGGCACCGGATAAGAACAACACAGCATGAACTCTGAACTGAAACAATCAACACTAACATAGCCTGAGCAAAATAACCCAAAGAACACCACAAACTGAATAAACAACCCCAATTTACCCTCCCCCCAGAGTGCAATGCGGCCTTGCTGGCCTATCAGTGGCAGGGCCTCAAAAGTATTAGGGTATATTAACTACTTAATTACGCTTTACCAGTGGGTTTGTATACTGTTTTACATCATGAAATGACTGGTTTGTAACTGATAGAGAGCAGAGTTTATAAATGATTAATCAATAACTTATAGATCATGAAACATCATGAATAAAAAGTGTGACACAGTAGCATCTTCATCTTGAATAAAGCCTTTATAGTGGTGCTTGTAAGCAGTTTGTGAGTTAACTAATTATGATCATTTTTTGTAGATGCTTCAAAAATGATTGATTAACCATTAACCAATGCTTTACTGATGATTAACTAATGCTTAATAGTGTGCACTTATTATAAAGTGTTACCAGAATGGGTAGTCATCAATAATGCTATATTTAATGGCGAGCCTGTCCCGCCTCTTCAAATCATAACACTTCATGTTACTTTCTAAAGTTAAAATCTCTTTTGCTGGGTTTTGCACTGACTCGTCTCTCACACAACCAAGTCTATAACTACTAAGCTTGTGCTTACAAGATTGTTTATCTTTAAAAGGCAGTGAATGTGTTTATGCCATTTGTTTATTGTCACATATGCGTTTTTGCTTGGTGCAACTGGTAATAGAGAAAACTCAAAATACCGACATTCACCAAAGCTAATCCTGTAGTCGAGGCCTGATCACCCTCGTCTTTTGATTCCATCCGACAGCACATTCCGGGCGAAGCAAATCCGTTTTATGGTTTGACAATACTAGACGTCCCGTCTGAAGCAGTTTCTCTGTCTCGAACGACCGTTAAACAGAGTGCGTATACAATTATTTCCGTACAAGCTAAGCTGACAATAGCATTCTAGGTTCCCCTACAGATGAGCAAGCACGTGTTATATCGACAATTAAAGACGAGAGTATGAAACTCTGCCTAGCCGAAGGTTTATTTTCTTCTTGATTTTAACCAAATTTAGGGCTTAGTAGATGACCAGCTAATGTAGCATTGCTAACGTTGAGCACGTGGAGATAACACTGCTGAATCTACTTCAGGGCACCTTTATCTATCAAACCGTTGCAGTGACAGACTGCGAATCAACTCAAAATCCCTTTGGAGTACAGTTTGAGCCTCTATTATGAAAAACAGCCAGCATCACTCTTCTAAAGATGCCATTTTAGAAATTTCAGAACTGACAAACAAAGGAAGTGACGTAATTGTCTCTGCTTCTCTTACCAAATCCCTCCCATCCGCCCGATACCGCCACTTGTTGGCGTGTTTTAATCCAACTGCTTCATTAGAACATTATTATCCAGTTTTCTGAACTATTTTGTCCCAAAAAAATGGTTACTGTGGCATCCATTCCTCAGGATGGCTGCAGACCAAGATAAATTATCGATTAATTTTCTCCCTGAAATGAGAATGGAAATGAAACGGGAGCTTTCCTATTTATACCAAGGTTTTTATAATTTAAATAAAAGAGTCGTGGCTATGGAGACAGCCTCCTTGACTGTGCGTGTGTTTCCACTCACTTCAGCTGATTGCTTTTCAGATTTTGACCAAAACTTGCAACCAGATGACATGCTTTTTGCCTCTGATCAGGGACGAAATTTTGATTTCAGAAGTGGGGGGGACACAGCAGGCTTGTGCGGATTTTGGGTGGGGGGTGTTATGTAAAGACCCCTTGACACGTCACGTGCCCATCTCAATAATTTTTCCATCCTCATATATATATATATATATATATATATATATATATATATATATATATATATATATATATATATATATATATATATATATCAAAGTGAAAAAATGTACAACTCTATTATTATTTTTATCTATTATCATCATTGAAGTGCAGTTTTGGCTGTTGACAATGGATAGGCCATTGTATTTATTGTTTTGGGTCTTTTTTTTATTGTTTTTGGTGCAACATTTTCTAACAGGGAGTGAGATTCCTTTTTTATTTAATTTTTGTTTGTTATTTTTATTCATTTAGAAGTTCTGGTTCTGGACATTTCAATGTTAAATGAAGGTTTATTTGTTGCATTTTAAAGGGTGTACTTGCATTATTATGATATATTAACATTATATTAGTGGTTATTTTGGTCTAGATAATGTTGACAATGATTGATATCGTTTATCATCAACAATTTGTTGGACAAAATATCGTCCAGCAAAATTTGTTACTTTCCCAGGCCTAGTCAAAAGTATAAAAATTATTTATACATAAACGGTTCCTCCTGAGATCTGGCCGTTTGTTCATTTGCTGTGTTAGAGGACATGCTGAACTAATGTTTTACACATGATCATCACCCTAACATTTGAGTGTATAAAAACATATTAAATATGTTTTTTTTCCCTTAAAAGTGTTTAAACAGTTGTTGCATTTCAACACACAAAAAATAAATGGAAAAAATAAGATAAATCTAATGAAAAGTGTACATCTTTGACATTAAGCTTAAAAAAATCTGTTGATGATGATGATACTGTTCATTTTTCAGAGCTTTTTAATGTGAACATATACATTGCAATAGATAAGTTTACAATAAAGTTAAATGATAAAAGTTTTGAAGTTACACTTCTACTACTACTACTACTAGTAATAATAATTATGATGATAATAGTAATAATAATAAAAAAATAATTATAATAATACGAATAAATTGTGTCTGAGGAGTCAGTTATGTGGAGGAGATGAGTTTGTAAAAGTTAGTTTTGAGTATGTTTGTGAAGGAGGAGGTGAGTGAGCTTAATGCAGGGGTGTCACATGTTCCAACTTACGTTTTGACTTAGAAAGAAGTCTCTTATATCCACTTTTCGTTTTCTTGACATGCTGCCTCCTGGCTGTGCCTAACTACCAAAGACTCACAAATGAACACTTATTCAAATGTTATGTAATGGAAGCTGAGCTGAGCTCTGATATTACACAGCGTCTAGTTGACGATGTGACTCAGTACCGGTGTTCCCTAGCGGCTCCAAACTAGCAAAACAACGTGAGCACGTTCTGACTGTTTACAATTTGGAGTGACAGCAGCAACAGCCAATAATACGTTAGCAAGTATCAGCAGAGCCAATAGATTAGCTTTTGGGCGGGTCTAATAGGAAACCGGTTTCCGTTTCGGTCCTAGTGCTCAACCAAATCCATTTAATGGAGCGTAATATTGTTTTTGGACGGAAAAAAGTGCAGGGGACCAAAACTGCCTTTTGAAAAAGTGGGGGGGACATGTCCCACCCGTCCCCCCCCAAAATTACGTCCCAGCCTCTGATGTCCAGGAAGTGGAGCAATCGCCTCCTCCTGATGAACCAATGACTGATTCATCTGCCCGTGACAATGGTCCAGCTCCCCCTGGCGAACGGTCAGCCAAAATGTTCTTGGGAACACTCATGTTGCAAGGGAGGGCTGTGAACTTCCCACATTAGTTGAAGTTACAGAACTTACTCCATGTGTGTTAAATGTCTGCACATATGCTCCAGGGGACATGACCTTGTCGTTCATGTCTCTTCTTCACTTCACGGTTGGTCCTATGATGTTGACACACCCCATGTACGTCTTTGACATCGGTACCATGCCTTTAATACTTGGTGTTGATCTTTTGAAGTGCCTTGTCCCTGTTTTCGATCTTGACGGGGGTAGGTCATTTAACAGGACAAAGCAGCTCTTACGAATGAGGTCAAGTTGGCCACTCCTACTGAAATACAAAAACTCTCTTTCAGCCAACTCCTTAGACTGTGGATTAACACAGCCCATGAAGTAAGGATTCCTACACTACCACACACACCTCCCACTTTCTGAGTCAATAAAAGATTTCCCTGGCATCCCATGGACCAGTCCAGGAAATCATTGACATCCTCTGGAAAAGGGTATCATTCAACCCTGTAACCTCCATTGTGGCCAGTAAGGAAACCTAATGGTAAGTGGCAACTAACCACCAGATGAACACAGGCAACTCAACCAACGAGTTTCATTGTCTCGGTGGCTGATGGCATGCCTGGAACAAGAACTTCCGAAGGTGATAGACGCTAAATACTTTTCCACCCTTGACATTGCGTCTGGATAATGGACATTCCCTGTCCATAAATCTGACCCATATAAATTTGCCCTCACCTTTGCCAACCACCAGTACACCTTCACATGGTGTCGATTTGGCTACTCCAACTCACCATCTGAGTTCATCTTCTTCGACAAAGCCTGCTCCGATGCTCAGGAGCGAGGTATCATCATCTACGTCAACGATATTCTGATTCGTAAACGCACTTTGATGACCACCTGTCTGAGCTGGGCCATGTAATGGGTCAGATCACAGCTGCAGGTTGCAAATATCTCCCTCGCCAAAGGTCAGTGATGCTGGTTAAAGGTACAGTTTGTTGGCCTCCGTGGTGGTTAGCCTCCACAGCCTCAACATGGTAGAGTCCAGAGTGTTGCCACCATCAAAACTCCAATGGACATCTCGGAAATTCAGAGTTTTCTAGGTGTGTGTAACTACTCTCGCCAGTTCGTAGAAAACTACGCTGAGATGGCGAGGCCTCTGACTGCCCTGTTGAAAAGGATGTGCCTTTCGACTGGACTGAGCAGTAGCAGCTGGCCATGGATGACATAAAGGCCACATTATGCTCAGCTCCGTGATTTGTGATCTTATCGATCATTTAATACATATGTAGTCAGCATTAATGCTACACCACCAAATTGTTCCCAAGCGCAGCCACCACTGCAGCTCACTGCTCCCCTCCATAGGGATGGCTCTAATGCAGAGACAAATTTCACCAGTGTGTGATGAAGACTATGGGACTTAACTTTACATTAAGTTGATGTCAGCCTGGTTTGTGCGCGTGTGTGTGTGTGTGTGTGTGTGTGTGTGTGTGTGTGTGTGTGTGTGTGTGTGTGTACGCATTCATGTGTTTGTGTGATGTTAGGGTCAGAACTTTACAAGAAATTCATATTATTCCACATTAGGCTTGGAACAGAGGAGACAATGAAAAAGGTAAAACTGTTGGTTCACCTTTGACCTTTCGGTAAATACCAATCTTCAACACCAAAGAAAGTCGTAACATTCCCATATTGCACCAAAATGCTTTAGGTCTTAATAATGCATGCTGATCGTCTTATTATAGCAGCCTAATGTCAGTTTGATTATTATAATGCTTGAAAGGGTCAAGTGCTACAGCAGCTCTTTATTACACCATCCATTTTTTATGACATGCCACAAAGTGTATCAGATGCACCAAAGGGTTCTGGGTATTCTTAAAGCGAAAGCTGGATGTCTTCTCCTACAGAAGTCCACATGTAATCTCACACAAAAAAAAAAACACACAAAGAAGGTACATGCTGCTCGTTGTAATGCAGCAAAGCACATCATCATAAATCACCTTAGATAACTGTCTATCTTTCAACACACACACACACACACACACACACACACACACACACACACACACACACACACACACACACAAATGTTAAGGTTAAGGTTATAGATAGCTTGGGTTCAATGTAGGAAATGAAGCATTTACTGTATTTGTTAATTTAAAATGTTTGGTATATATATATATATATATATATATATATATATATATATATATATACATGATTTGGTTGTTCTGCTCTTTTGTTTTTTAGTTCAGGATCCTATGCAGTGTTGGGAGTAACGCCGTTTAAGTATAACAGCGTTTCTAACAGCGTTCTTTTATAGGTAACGGAATAATCTAATTAAATACTTTTCCCGCCGTTGCAACGCCGTTACCGTTACTGGGGACGGAACGTTGTGCGTTATGTGCTTGTCGAACGTTGAGCAGCAGCCTTTCTGACCGCCACACTTCAGCTGCAGCCAGGGAGAGAGGTGTCGGTAACACACTTACAAACACCATGATGATTGGCCGGGTGGGCGGAGACCCTCACGGTCTCAGTCGCTGCATTCTGTAGACACAAAGGGAATAACTCCGTTTAAAATAACCGCGTTAATAAAAATATTTCTTTCTGTAACGAGCAAACTAATTAATTACGTCTTCTTTTATCAAAACGTTGTTCCTGTTACTGGTAAGAAAATGCGTGCAGCAGCGAATCTGCGGATCTGCAGCCGTGCCCTTAGCGTGACAGCGGGACGTCCCGAAGGTCCGCTCACCTGTTCACCGCTCAGACGTCCTGATCTTCTACCTTCCTAGATCATCCAGCTGTAACCTGTTTCTGATCATGTCTTTAGTCCCGCTGTAACACTGATGCATCTGTCTCAGACGGCATGGAGCTCAGGTGTTATTGGAACTACCTGTGTGTGTTTACCACCCAGCTTCATCTCTTCTGTGTCTGACCCAAGTTAGTTAATGTAAGTCCTCCATCAGGCTTGTGCCTCTTCTAGTGTCATTTTAAAGGATATTTATTTATTTATTTAACCATTACTAGATTACCAACAGAAATGCTACTAAAAACACAATTATGTGAAGCTGTAAAAATTAGAATGCTGTGCAAAATTACATTTATTTCTGTAATTTAACTAGACTGAGAGACCATTTAAAGGCTCGGGAACTTTTACAGGTGTTTCTATTTGCAATTTTAAATTTTAGCTGATTGGGTTTTTGTTAAATATCTCACAGTGACCTTTTTATAGTCTAGATTAGTGTAATGTTCCTATTAGTAGTTCCTCCTGTTAAGTGCTTATTTGTTTAAATTATTCAGGTTTATAAAAAACATTTGGACATACATTTTATTATGTTCAGTCATTAGTCATTTATAGTTTACTATTGTAGTAATTCTTGCATTCTTTAATGAAAAAAGTAACTAAGTAGTTACTTTTGTTGGTAATTAGTTACTTTTATGATCTTGTAACTCAGTTAGTAACTGAGTTACTTTTTTGACAAAGTAATCAGTAACTATAACTAATTACTTTTTTAAAGTAACGTTCCCAACACTGATCCTATGTGCACATGTCTCGGAGCTGGCACGTCAGCTGCATACTCAGCATCACAAAGAAAGCCGACTGTTTTGTGAGAAACATTCCCTCCATGTAATCCAAACTATTTCTCTACCGTCTTTAAATAGCTCAGACATCAAACACTCCCACACTAATCTCAGTCTCAGTGTAGTTCCTTTGAGTCAGAAAGAATGAAACATGTTTGGAGGAAATCGGAGAACAAATTTAAAATAAAACTGACCAAACTGCACGTCTGTTGCTGCTTGTTTGCTAATAAGTCACACACCTCGTATGACCCAAGCAGAGGTTTGCACGAGTTTTGTGATGATGATTTGTTTCTCATAATTGACTAAGGTAAAGTCCTGGTAAGCAGACAAAGTTCAAGCAAAAAGGAAACAGTATAAATATTCCTATTAAAACACAAATACTTCAAGAGTTGTAAATAAAACCAGGTTTTGTATCTGAAGTAAAACACATGTCTTATACTTCTACACTGCAGCTTATTGACTTAAAATGGGGTTTGAAATAGCAAAGGATAACAATTTACTTTTCATGGATTACAACTGCCATTGAATTAAAAAAACAGCTGGAAATTAACTAAATTATCCAATTTGTCAGGGTATTTGTCTCTGCAGCTGCAGCAGGGTGGAGCTCTGCAGCCCCAGCAGGTCCTAAGTTTAATGCCTTTTTTATATTGTGTGTCACAAATAAAACATTAAAAGAGGAAATAAAAAAAAGAGGCTGAAGTACTCGCTCAACACATCTTAGTTATCCGATGGGGTTTTAAAAGTCTCCAGCAGACACGTTCTGGGGCTAAACGAGTGTGTGGCAGTAAAAATCAGCTTGAGAAGAGGGATGAAGGAGGCCACCAAGAAGGAGAGATAATGGAGAATTTATGTTCTCTGTGAAAGGCCCTCTTAGCCCGATTTAATTCTCTTAATAGTGGGAAGTTCTCAGCCAGCAATAGTCGAGCAGTAACCTGCTCCGCAGTCTAAAAACCGGACGTGAGGGGGTGGCGGGTGGGGGCAACAGATGCATAATGAATGAACAAAGCCCTCTGGCTAAAGACAGACGTGATTGCTCTCTGCGTCGTTAATGTTTCATGTTGTTAATAGCTGCGTTCCAACCATTTCACAGAGACGGTTAGCAAATGCCCTGATAAGGAAGATGATGATGAAGACAATGAGGATGACGATGACAATGGTGATGATGATGATGATGATGATGATGATGATGATGATGTAAGATGTTGTACAGTTTAAAGTGTTCATTGTGTTTTATAAAAAAAATAAACAGAGAAATACAGAGATTACATTTTAAAAGGGAGACTAGAAAGTTTTGGCTTTTGTTTATCATCTTCTAGTGTCTGTTTAGTAGAACCAACAGCAAAATGTATCCCCTCGCTGTGTTCATGCGTTTGTGCACCTTAATTTGGAAGCTGAAATGTCTCCACAGCCTTCCTCTGTGTCCACAGGAGTGATTCATCAATACATTAAACAAATAAGCTGAGTAAATGATCTAAAACATGCATGGAATGTGCTGGAAACAGAGTGCAGTGCCAGTTTTGTTAACTCCAACAGACCAGACTGGCACTCTGAAGTTGCAAGTGCTGTATTCTGGCTACAGAGGGCGGTGGGGGTCTGAGAGCCATCCATTAACTCATTCACTGCTAGCTGTTTCTGATCAGTAAAGCTCTTCGTGCCAGCATTTTTCAGCGTTTTTACTATTTTTTTTTTGAGTCACAAAACGTTGCACGCTACGATGATGCCAACACCAAAATTAACAAAACAAAGAGACTCACCTCTTACTTCAGGAAGAATCCGCACATTTCGAGCATTATCCATTATTTCATAATCCGTTGTCGAATTGTGATTGGCAGAAGTTTTTCCGGTTCACACCTCAATTTTTTACAGCAGCGGCCCAAAACGATCTCCAAACACATGGATATTCTGCTTCCTGATCACGTGACATGTGATGTACATGGACGAAGATCTGCTTTAGAGCTAGGATGTTTATTCTATGGTGCAGGGGCTCGTTCCGACGCCCACACAGTAAAAAAAAATGCAAATGACAACATTAGTCGTCATTGGCAGTGAACAGTTGGATTTAAAATGACGACTTTTGTTGTCAATGGCAGTGAATGAATTAACCATGTAAAGGGTCATTTTAGCACACACTGACTCAAGAGAATGATTTAAAAATATTAAAAAGTTGCAAAGTATTCCTTTAAAGATGGATTTGAAGGACAAAACATTACTATTACTTTACTTTCTACTCAGAAAAACAGCACTTTAAAACACAAGTTCATTTTGTAATCGTGGACAACAAGATATAACCACTAGTAATACATGCAGAAGCCAATGTATTTTAAAGGCGCAATATGTAATAATTCCACAGTGAAATAATCACAAAACATTCTAATGTCTCTATCATGTTGGCAGTGTTAGGAGTAACGCGGTACAAAAGTAATTAATTACTGTAATGCATTGCTTTTTGCTGTAATGTGGTAATGTAAGGCATTACAGGGAAAGAAAATGGTAATATTTACTCGGTACAATTGTCAGTAACGCGGTAATTGCAATGCATTTTTAAACCCAGAATCAAGATGTGTTCCTTAAAAATTCAAATTGCGGGAAGCCCGAAGAAAGATCCAGTATCTGCATATATTACGTCATTTATGGACTCAGCTTTGCAGGCAGACAGGACGCAGCGGTAACGGCTCAACTACTCCAGCTGCGTCCTGCACGCGGCCGCTGTAACATTCACAAAATCGCTCCACTAAAACAAAATAATTCACTTGCGATCGTTCCTATCAGCGCATATTCTCTGGTATTTTGTGCTTTTCTGACGTGCTTTGCCTCAGCTGAGTTCAACTCATTGCTGCTGGAGCGCCGCGCATGTGAAGATCCCTTTGGCTGTTTAGTTAGAAAGTAGGAAATCTAGGAAACAGTTTTTTCTGGAAGACGGAGAAAACATGCAGTATGCAGGAAGGTTAGAGAGAGAAAGGGCCGGAAATTATTCAAATAAAATCAAGAAAAAAAAGAAAAAAGTTGGTAGATTTATCCCCAATACACATTTTTACTAGTGAAAGCAATAATATATAAGCATTTAATATTCATACATGTGATAGAATCAGATCACCCCCGAAGTCAGTCCCACATCCAGGGCCGTATCAAGGCATTTGGGGACTAAGGCAAATATAGGCTTGGAGCCCCCACCACCTCACTCCCTGCTCAGTTAATATAAGATGGCAGCGTGCTGAGAGTACAGATCTTTGTTGCTTTTCTTTAATAAACAATCATTTTACAGCACTGTTATTATATCTGACTGTTTTTAACAGCAATCCTAGCTCAGACACCACATCACCTTCCACATATATGTCATGAGCTCACTGAGCGTCAGATTACCAGATTCATATTGAAGTTGTTTTGGTGAAAGTAACAAAGTAATGCAAAAGTAGTGTAATGCCTTACATTTTAAAATCAGTAATATTATAATGTAATGAATTACTTTAAAATGAGGGTTACAAGTAATAAATAATGCATTACAGTTTTGAAGTAACTTGCCCAACACTGCATGTTAGTAGGAAGATTATACTGAAACATATTTCATTCTAGCTGGCTGGGGGTTGTAATCTTTTTCTCATTTCAATTAAATGAAAGACGAATGTAGTTGCTATTTACACAGTTAGTTTGTGAGGTGGTCGATTCTTTTCCGAGCTAACGCTGCAGCAATGGCATTTGTAAGTTAAAGTTAAAGTCCCGTTTCACACTGGTGAAATTCATCTCTGCATTTGACCCACCCCCTTGGAGAGTGCTAAGCTGCAGGTGTGGCTGTGCTCGGAAACTACTTGGTGGTTAAACCTCCTAAACCAAGCCCTTACAGCTGAGTTTCAAGCAGGGAGGCATTGGGTCCCATTTTTAAAATCTTTGGTATGACCCATCGACATATATACTGGACAATTCATTTCCATAGGCTCCAATAACGTTTTTTTGAGGCTAAATGGGAGGTGGCTACCACCGCCATATTGACCGTGTCACAGCTTCCGTCAAGCCCAGACAATTCCACAAAAGGGAAGAAAGGTGGAGCTGAGGGTGTGGCTGTAAGGCTGGGATTAACTGACGACACCCGGTCGAAATAGCTACCCTGAAGCTAATCCAAAGCTAACGCGGAGGTGGGAGCTAAACTAACGGAGGTAGCAACCTAGCTACAACCGGAGTTAACTGTGCACATCACCAGAGCTTCTGAGTCAGAGATACGCTGGGCTGACCGCTGGGTAAAACCAGGTGGAACACAGAGGTCTCCAAAAGCTGCTGAAAGCCGGCAGCAAGCACAGCAGACAGAAGCCGCGATCAGACAGAGATGCGCCGAGCTGCGGGGAGGGGAGAACCAGGTGGAAAACATCGGTCTCCCGAGAGCTCCACAAGCCGATAGTCGGAACCCAGCTCCACCAACATGTTACCCCGGGTTTCCACAGGAGCCGTCAGCAGCACGTTACTGCAGCAGCACGTCTTGCTCGCGTAAGCTGCTGCTTGGCCCTTCCCACAAGATGCGAAGCAGCAGGGGAGCAGCTGTCACCGACCGAGCACGAAGTCACACGAGTGACTTCGTCAGTAAACACAACAACAAGCAGGAGAAAATTACAACATGGTTTGTGTTTTATGTTCTGTCCGTTTTATAATCGCCAATACGGACCTGAAAAACAACGGAGACCGCTAGCTAGATGATAACTTCTCACGGGGCCGCACAGTTAGTAACTTTTTTTAAAAGTAAAGCAACCGGAAGGCAGTACGTTCTTTATTCTGAAAATTCTCTCCATTTCCGCGTCCGATTTCCTGTCTTTCCTTCCTGTCTTTCCCGTTTCAGAGGCGTCGCGCGTAGAAAATAGAACCGGCGCGTAAAGGCCGCGATATGCTGCTCCTGAGACGCGGCCGACTCGCGCTGCTGACGGCTGCTGACGGCTCCGGTGGAAAAGGTTCTGTTGACCACAGCGGTTCCTACCAGCAGCTATGACGTGCTGCTGCAGTAACGTGCTGCTGACGGCTCCTGTGGAAAGCCGGGGTTATATTTCAACCCATTTTCTAAAGTGCAGCATTATGTTAAATGCACTGGGTTTTACCCTATTACATTTAAATTTCACGGTTAAACAGTACATGTTAAAATCTAAGCTCAGCTCGGCAGTGACCTAAAATACATGAATATAATTTTACTTACAGAAAAAAATGAAGTGGAGTCTCCTTGGACGCTCTATTAGTGCAATTAATGCCATAGCAAGTCATTTTGTCCAACAGTTGCACAAAAAATATCCAAAAAAGAATACACAAACACAGAGACTCAAAATCCCGGAGCAGTTTCCAAGCCAGACCGAGGCTCTACTGAGGCCTTTCCACGGAGCTAGCTCTGTGGTCACGTGGGTTTGAGGCGTACAGAATTTTAGGCTTTTAATACACTTAAACAGAAGAGTGAGAAAAAAATGCACCCCCCTCAGAGTTGTCATGAGTGTAAACTAGATAATTTAAACCAAAAACATGTTTTGGATTCAGGCTGTAAACATGTTTATTTCTGCTGTGAAATTGGTATTTTTAACATGGGAGTCAATGAGGATTTGCTCGCTTCTGAAACCAGCCCCCAGCGGATGAGGGTGGAACTGCAATGTTTGCTACTTCCGGGTTGGCCTCAATTTTTAAGCCACATTGTGGGGGCTTGGTATGACCGGACCGGATTTGAACCCCAATCTTCCATTCCCAGGGTGGACGCTACCACTAGGCCACTAAGTTGGTAAAAAGCTCCCAGGTTGTTTAAATAACTGAAGCCAAACAGGAACGACCCAGAAGTTATTCCTTGTACCCCTAAGAAGTCACATCATCCTTTCGTTTTACTCTGAAATTGGGTAAAGAAGGCTCAGTGGTGGGCAGTCAGGGCCAGCAAAGCCTTCTCTGCTGGCCTAAACGTACTCAAAAATGTAAATGTATTTTTTTTTCTTTTGGTAAATATTTTTAAATAAATAAAAAAGTTCATTGGTCTATTTTCTTTATATCCTATTATACCCACTTGGCTGCGCTGCTTCCAGTGTTGAAATACCAAGGTTGGGTGTTATCCAATCAGATTTAAGCTAGCTTGTGTTTTCAGGCAGATTAAGTCTGCCCTTGTATGGCGTTAAAAGCGTGCCACAACCCGTGCACGCGCATTGGGTCCACAGCGCGCGTGTGAACGGGACTCGCGAGCGCAAATATACATGGCAGCGCGCGTGTGAACGGGACTCGCGAGCAGAAATATACATGGCGAGAGGTCATTTGTGCACTGAGAGGGAGCAAACTGTGTCTGTGAGCGCACAAGGATGTGCACAAGTGACAAACCTGCGTGCGCGCGTTGTCAACGAGCACACGGCAGAGGAAAACGTGCGCGCGCGGCAGCCTCTGTGCGCGCTCGGCAGCCTCTCTGCGCGCTCGGTTTCTGACTCCTGCTCGCTCGGCTGTAAGGGCTTTTGGCACTCTGGAGGCGTGGCCTGTGGCAGATCTTCTCTGTCCTCTGATTGGTTAGTTTACCCCGCACTTTCCCCTCTATCTATATAAAAAAGTCTGATATTCAGTAGTTGCTGGCATAGCTCAGCTGGGAGAGCGGGTGACTCTCGCCCTGGAGGATCCAGGTTTGAGTCCGGGCAAGGAAAATGCAGTAGCTGGCCTCACGCAAAAGTTGACATGAACGCATCCTGTGATTGGATAAGCAGTAGTTAGAACTTTTCTAGCGGCATGAAGCAAAATATCAAAACTAAACACAGAGATTTGCATCTATAGGCAGCTATCGGTGTATTTTTGAACACATGATGGCTGAAAGAGGAGAAGGGACCGACTTGGTTGCAGATTTACTTGCCACACCATTTTCAAGACGGACCTTTCAAGAAAAAAATGGATCTTGTGAGAACAGGTCGTCTGACTCCAATGCTAGCTGGCTTGTCCCAGCAGGGGAAAGGATTTGTTCGTCATTTTCAGGCAAGCAACTATGAACGGTACCCATGGCTAACAGCTTCAGAGAACCGCTGCAGGTTATTCTGCTGGGAATGCCTGTTGCTCGCATCAGATGGATTTGGTAGCATTAAAGCGCGTTAAAATGTTCACCAGAAACACGACCGGAAAGACACGTCTTTCAGCATTAGCCTCCATGTCCATAGAAAAGGATCCACTCATGGACCTGAAGCACACAGATAAACTGTACAGAGCCACTGAGGTTTTCCTGAGGAAAGAAAGAAGGATGGATTTTATTTTCAAATGAGCAGGAGAGGAGGAGATCCATGCTGGACATTTATGTTAGGGAGTAGAAATGCGAGTTTGATTTTAAAGGCTCCGGAAATGAGGTCTTGCCCAGCCACTGGTGTGTGTGTGTGTGTGTGTGTGTGTGTGTGTGTGTGTGTGTGTGTGTGTGTGTGTGTGTGTGTGTGTGTGTGTGTGTGTGTGTGTGTGTGTGAGTGAGAGAGAGAGAGAGAGAGAGAGAGGTTTCTCCAGCTGTGATGTCCTATTGAAGGTATTTTAAGGTGTGTTAATTTAGATTGGACTGAATCGGAAATCACTGAAGGCCCAGGGGTGGAATGCACCGCCCGCCACTGAGAAGGCTAGAGGCTAACATTGAGCTAACAATGCTAAGAGTGTGTTAATGATTAATTTAAGTCTGTTTTGACTGCATGTACATGTTATATATGACAACAGTCCTTTATCTTTATGTCTAAATGTTTTATCTTGTATGTTTTTATCTTATCTGCTTTTCTTTGGTGTGAAGCCTACTATGTGTATTAGGGCCCAACCGATATGCTTTTTTTGGGACCGATACCGATATAAAACTTTTAACAAAGGCCGATAAATCTCCCTCACAAAAAAATTTAAAAAAAAAAATTCAAATGTTCTTAAGATTAAACCCTTCATTCTCTGCCTTTTTGATGCTAACTTATTTCTATATTACACACCAAAGAACTGTCTCAATAACTCACTAGGGTTTCCAAATAAGTAAGATTTAATTTGCAATCTCAAAAACAACAGAACACACAAATTCAGTCAGTATAAATCTAACATTAAAGTTTTTTGTTTTCTGAGTCTGTGGAGTTTTACACTTTTGTGTTTTGATCCTTTCCAAAGCCGACAGTATTAGGAAAATAAAAATAAGACATGTTAAATGACGAGTATGTGGCAATGTATAAGCCTTATGTAAAATATAAGGCTAAAAAAATACAATAGATTTATTCTACTGTAGAGAGGAATGCTTATTTTCTCGTGTCCCCCCCCCCCCCCCCCCCCCCCCAGCTAGGGAGAGTAGGGGGACTCCCTGCACAGCGTTTCATTGCTTTGTTGCCAACCCCCCCTCGCCCGTCCTCAGCTGCGACAATGGTCGTGTGCTGCCAAAGCGCCGTGAAACAGGGACCGCCTTCATTCATCGCCCTTGTTATCCTATTCTATAGGCCAACGGGCCGCCAGTGAAGCGCGCCAGCGCCAGCGCCAGCGCGCCAGCGCCAGCGCTCCAGCCCGCGCTGTGCAGCGATCATTTCGACGTCTGCACTATTTTTTTCGCGAGCCGCGGGTGAACCGCGTGAGTTTGAAAAGACTGCTGAAGAAGAGCAGAGGAAATTGTCTGAGAATATTCCAGAATGTCTACCAGAAAAAGGCCAATGTTACTTACTTACTGCCCTGCATGACTAAAGGGGAAGCAGCATGAGCTCTGCATAGAGCGCAATGCTGCGGCAGTTTTATTTTTTCAGGTTAACTTTTCAATACGAGGCCACGAGGCACACAATAAACTTAGGATGCATGTTGAGGGGAAACACTTTTGTCATTGCTTATTTTACCGTTCAACTTACCACTGACACAACAAATATGCTTAAAACTGAAGACGTTCCTCCTACTTCCTCATCACCGTGGTCTCTGCTTGACTGAATTGCTTCCGCTGCATGTGTGCTGTGATGGTGGCTCCACCCCCGAGGAGTGGAGCCACACAACATGAGTTCATAAAGCTGGCGCTATCTGCTGGATAGGTAGCGCAATATCGGCCATATCGGCCGTCTTTTTGGCCGATAGCCGATAGAGTTAATGACCCCTATATAAAACTATAAAACTATAAAACTCCAGCCAAAGTGAAGATCTGCGTTTTCTCCATTTTGGGTGTCTGCGTGTGGACAGACAAAACCGGAGTTTTAAGGTCCGCAACGTCGCTTTCCGCAACAAAAAATGCTGACATCACGTGTGCGACCTGTGTTTACACTAGCCAACAGCATGGATGCCCTCAGAGCTGCGCTCGCTTTATCAATTGTCCAAGCGCTTTTTGCTTGTTTGTTTTTGCAAGCGGAATGACTGCTCCTTGCGGAAGACCACAGACGAAGGACGAGGTTAAGAACGGGGAAAGTACTGCCGCCTACAGGTCTGGCATGTCCTTAACAACGTATTTATCCGGGTATGTGTGGACAGAGTTTTTTTTTAAAACGGGATGGTGTGGATGCAAGTTTTTGGAGTGGCGGATATTCGTTTTTAAAAAAAACCCGGCTACGTGTGGACTAGGCCTAAGCAAAATATCTCCTGACTCTTTAAAAACAAAATTAATAAAATCCCTATAATGCTTCTGGAACTGTTCTACAAATTAGTGTTTTGAGATAGCAGAAGACAGCCAACACAGCTTATCAACATTAGCAACAACAAAAATGGTTCAAATTTGGTCAGCTTTCTGAACAAAAGTATGTGTTGGTAGCTCACAGTCATGCACATCACACACACCCAAGGCTAACAGATTCAGCAAGATGTTGCAATGTTATATGCAATTTTTCAAGATCTTAACTTTTGTTTACAACTGGCAATATGCAATCCTTCAAAGAATCTAAGCAGGACTGAAGCTTTTGAACAGCATTGACATAATAGCATCACTGCTCATCAAACAAAGAGGCTCAGGTTGGTGTTAGGATTAAAATAAGTGAGGAAAACCTCGCTTCTGAACAACATTCTCACCTCAATTTTGTTAACTTGCCCTGTGGACCAAAGCAACATCAAAAAACACTTAGAGACCTGGAAGCGGAGTATTTGTGTACACCTAAGCAAACTTGGGCATGATTAAATTCTAGCTGAAGACTTTTGTTGATCTGTAAATTTTTTGGCAAACTGGAAATATAGAAAAGAAAAAAAAAACAGGAAAAGTCAGAGGGTTAATGAGAATCCTTCAATCTAAAAACGGTAAAAGGACTTTGTACTATTTAAATATATATATATATATATATATATATATATATATATATATATATATATTATATATATGTATGTATATATGCATGTATATACTGTACATACTGTGAAGCGCTGAATTTAAATTGCATGGGGCTCTACAAAATGAGGGGTGAGTATAGAAAAAAATAAATAAATTGAAGTATAAGACTTTTACAATTTTCAAAAAACTCATTCATAATTCCTGAAAGGGGAAAAATCTGGATTGCTCCTGTAAAGCAGCCCAGCAGATCCCACTGGTTTGCTCTTGGCCCATAAGCTTCATGTCCCTTTTGACTCTGATGATATGAGATCTCATCCCCGTGGCAACCACATAGACTCTTCCCTCTTTTCTAATTCCTAACCCATTCATTTGCAAATAAATAACATTTTGGGATCAACGAGTGGTCCCCTCCAGTCCCTGTGTCTGTCTGAGCATTTTATTTGCCGTGTGATGGTGAACATTCACCTCGTGATGTGAATGATTAAGCTAGTGGTGAAAAGGGGCCTTATCTGCTTTCTTTGAGCTTTGGGGCTCATTTGAATTTTGCCTTAGGCCATGTATTTTTATTACAATCATATTTCATCAAACAACCGCACTAACAAGTGACATAATTAACCTACGGGGGACGGCAGGATGACGGGTTTAATCGGGGAGGCTTCAAAGGAAGCTGGCCAATCAGAGGGTTGGGCAGCAAACAGCGGTGCTGGCAGACAAAATGAGGAGCTAATGAGCTTTTAATGACATTAACTCTCAGGTCCTTGTAGTGCTGAGCTTAGTGTTTTACATCTAGGTCACATTAAAACTAATAAAAGAGATTCATCTTCCACAAAAATAAGAAGTTTTACCTTTATTTTGGTTTCTCCTCAGCAAGGATCATTATTCTTCAAAACGGCGGAAAGTAAATTAAGATGAATGGATTTTGTGGAGGTGTTTTTCTGCCTCTGTGGTAAAACATATTATCTAAATCCACTAAGGTGGCTGCTATTGGGACTTTTTGCCGTGTAAACTGTTAGCAGTCATAATTGTTGCCCTCTTCCCCTCTGAGTTGTGCTAATGCACCACCTGAAGGTCTGTTCCCTTTCAGAAAATGATTATTTACTCCAGAGGTAAATAGTCATTTAAATGGTCTTGATTTGCTGCACTAAATAGTTTTTGTTACAAAGTCTACAAAAGATGCCTCTTCCAAGTTCTGTAAACAGCTTCTACTTTGAGCTTATTAGGGATGAGTTTAGAGTACAAGACTTTCTTTGCTTTCAGAAACACCATGAAGCAATACTTTTTTTTTCTTTGAGCACAGAGTTGGTATCATGAACATTTTAGATGTTTAATGTTTCCACACAGTTGTTATTTTTTTAAATTATTATTATTATTGCCATGTTATTCTGCCCAAATTTCACTTTTCCTGAAAGCCGGTCCACAAAGACAAGGAAGTAAATACAATTAAAATTCCTGGAGATACTTTAAAACCCTTGGTCAGACGTTTTATTTATTTCTGTTTGAGCTCAAAGCACAATGGAGATTCTTAGTCTGGAATTTGAAAAGGGGATAAAAAAGGACAGTCGCAAAAAACTAAAACAAAAAAAAAAAACCCAAAAAAGACAAAACAAAATAAAAATCAAGACAAAATAGTGTGTGTGTGCATGCATGCATGTGTGCGTGTGTGTGTGTGTGTGTGTGTGTGTGTGTGTGTGTGTGTGTGTGTGTGTGTGTGTGTGTGTGTGTGTGTGTGTGTGTGTGTGTGTGTGTGTGAGTGCATGCATGCATTCGTTTGAGTGTGAGTGTGCTTTTAATGCTGCTTTCTGTTAAAAAAGTTTGACACCGGGGGTTTTGTTATTATGAATAAATATGTACTAATAGACACAATTTACATTTTCGGTAATTGTTCTTGGAAAAAAACTTTCAAACAAGGCATATTTTGAAATTAAAGACAGTTCAAAAGTCGGACTTCTTTCTTTAGGCTCCCCCTTACAGTGACAGAATCTGATGTTTGCAGAAAATAGTATACCACCAGCTTGTGACACACACATACACACACACACACACACACACACACACACACACACACACACACACACACACACACACACACACACACACACACATGAGCAGACACACAGCTCTTCTGAGTTGGTCAAAATTTCAAGAACCAGCTCCGAATCAAACTAAACCTAGCCCTAAGCATCACGTCTTTAAAACTGGTCTATAATATAATATTGTGTGTTTCACACGTCACATGATCAGGAAGCAAATCCATAAATTAGGAGATAATTTTGGGACACTGCGAAAAAAGCAAGGCGCTCACACTTTCACACAGATTGTGAAAGAATGGAAAAAGTTATGAACACACTGATGATTCCTGATGTGAGAAGTGAGTCTTCTTTTTTCTTTTGATCATTTTGGCGTTTACATGATCGTGGAGCACAATGTTCTGTGACTCTTCAAAAAACAGTAAAAACACTAAAAAATGCTGGCAGTCAGGGGCTTTCTGATCATAAAACCAATTTTTTTTTTGGACAAAATATCTAAATTATTGGTTGCCATCGGTATGTGAAGAGCACATCAAGCAAAAGGGCAAAATGATCCAGAAAAATAAAATCTCAAACAACACTTTTAAGCAATATAATATTGTAATATATTGTCATTATGTTTCTTGTTTGCAAAAATATCCCATTCAGATTAATGTGCAGGCTTCTTACTTGATCTTTAAGAGCAGCAGATGTCCGCCTGCTTCTGATACCACCCCGCTGCTACAGAGACCACCAGGGTTGCTCTTCATACCAGGGGTGTTAAAGGGGGATCTAGTGCTGAGAAATGCAACAGGGTCACTGGAGCCAAAATCGCCCAGGCGGAGACCCTGAAAGAGGGAAAGTCAGCTGAGTGGCTGCCTAAAAACATCTAATCTCTTAAGAAGTCTGCTGCCTGCTGACTGGGGAGCGCTGGGACACCCAATACAACTTTAAAAGCTTTTCTTTTACACTCCACATCCTTTTATCATAGTCAGGCCATGTGCTGCAAGCTGAAAGGCAAAGGCACCAGAAGACCGGCTGGCAGGAGACCCCAGTGGAATTATGGGAGAAAAAAGCCTGTGTGCACATTTATGCAGCTTGTTTCTTTTCTTTCAGCATTTTTGTCAAATAAAACAATGCTAAATATTTGATGTTATGTATTTCCTCTGGAATAATGCAGCTCTTGATTTTACATTCTTTTCCCCTGCTGTTGTTAATATTAAAGGGAACTGCGGCAGAAAAGTCTAAATTGATGCATTGTGTGGGCCAGAGGCCTGTGGTGAAGGAGCTTGAGAAGTAATTCACACACAAGGTCATGCAGACACATGAAAACATGACAACACATCCAGTCAACAGAATGAAGAAATGACTGTGACTCATTTAAGGAAGGAATTCATCTGCTGCGTGCTGGCAGATTCAACTTGGCCGTCTGTATCAGTAAATATGCATGCACTGAATTTACATAAACTCACAGGAAACAGCTGAACTAACAATGAGGAACATAAACAAATCTAACTGTTAGTAAGCCAGATCCTTCATTGTTCATCCTGCTTGTGAAATTACCTAAAAGAGAGATTATCACACGAGGTTTCTTGTAAAGCTGGAGCTACTTTCAGGGCGTTCCAACACACAATGTTTATTTCAAAATGCTGAAGTGATAAAAATGGTGGAACATTACGGAGATTACAGGAAGTGAAATCCTGAAAGAAAAAAAAATCAAATTTTATATTTAAAACTTTAATGGTATTTTTTATTACAATTAAGGACAATAAATAAGAATAAAACAATGTTTTAGGTTTGGTAATTAAGTAAGAAAAACAGAGTTATACTTGGTTCTTCCAGGTAGTTGATCACATGGTGTGAGCCAAAGCTCTGATTGGCACTCAGCTGTCTATGATATCATATTTCTTTTGTTGTTGTATTTATTTTTGTAATGTGTGTGTGTGTGTGTGTGTGTGTGTGTGTGTGTGTGTGTGTGTGTGTGTGTGTGTTTATCGTAAAAGAAAACACTGCACTGCATATTAAATTGGCACAGCATTCAGTGACCTGCAATAATTCACAAAGGGGCCCCATGTGCCAGAAGCAGCCTTTGCTGTGAGGCCTATTTTTTCCAGAGATGACATAACAGACTGAAACCAAAAGGAGATGGAAGGAGGCTCAGGAGACTTCCACTGAAGCAATATACAGCGCCTGGCCAAACGTGACCTAAAGGCCAATATTCCAGAATGAATGGGATTAGTCAAGACGGTATCAACCGGGAGCCCAAAAATGGTTTTGACAGGCTCAGAAACAGTAAATGGTAACTGGCCTGTATTTGATATAGCGCCCTCTAGAGTCCTGGAACCCCCCCCCCAAGGCGCTTTACAACACAATCAGTCATTCACTCATTCACACACACATTCACAATCTGTAGGTGATGAGCTACATTGTAGCCACAGCTGCTCTGGGGTAGCGTGACCAGCCAGCTCCAGTGTTTCCTTATGGGAAGCACTGGAAATGGGAACTCTCCAATTTAAATAACCCCACCCCCTGAGAATTCTAATCGAGCCAATCAGGAACCGAGTGGCTTTAAACCACAACAAGAAGTAGCACTAAAAGTCTTTCCTCTAAAGAAAGATGTTTGCGTCGTCGCCAGAGGCTATTTTGGACTACAGCCAAAAAACTACAGTGTTGCACCGTACAGTCAGCATTCCCACCTTTTTCCTGACTGGTTATTTTGGAGCTGGCTAGTCCCGCCCCTCATGTACCTCTCTGCCTGTGAGTAACCAGACTAGTTCTCTGTGTAGACAGGGGACGAATCTGGCAGGCCAGGCTAGCTCTGGGCATACTGACAGAGGCGTGTCTGTCGTACACAGGCGCCACAGGTCCATCCGGAGGTGACAGACTGAGCGAGACTAAAACCTGCAACCTTCCAATTATGAGGCGAGCACTCGACTCCTGTGCTGCCGTCGCCCTTGAAAGGACTGTTGAAAACTGGCTCCAGATGCCATGGAGTCTTGGACATGTATAAAACACGTGACTCAGGTCACACGAAGAGGCTTGACACCTCTCACGCTGATCCACACACGTGGATAGGTTTTAGACAGGCAAGGTCTTGAATAGTGAGTTCTATTTTGAACCTTAAACTGAAGGAGTCGAAACCTATCACATGATGCACTACAACGAACAATGGACACCGCAGCTTCCCATTGTCGATGCAAAAATGTTACACCTAACTTTTGTTCCCAAGCTCTTCTTCATATTTAGTTTTTTGGATAAATCGCTGTGATGTGGAAGTTGAAGCTGCCAGAAGTCAAAGTGGACCCACAGTGGCTGGTTTCATTTTAGATTTGAAGACCCGCCTGTCTTCTTTATTGAAACAATTGAGATGTTGATGTTTGTTTTGTTTTATTTTCCAAGAATTGACTTTCATTGGTTTGCATATTTTTGACTTGCAGCCGAATCAAGCATCTTCTTTTCTCATAATAAAACGTGATTTGTTTAATGAAAAAGGCACTTTGAATGGGTGGAGAATCAGAATCAGAATCAGAAAAACTTTATTTATCCCGAGGGGCAATTAAAAAGTGTAGGTTTAGACCATCCAAAAAGGAGTAGGTGAGACCATCACTTTTTAGCACCTTGACTCTGACCCCGGCTTTTCCACCGGACGCATTAGCAGTGAGTAACATAATAGGCGTGTTTTCCTCCATGGCTCAGCGGTGTGCCCCTTCCCAATGGAAGCATTTCAGGCATGAATGAACAGCAACAGCATGCAGCTGGTCTTGCAAAGTCACAAAGTCACTGCAGATTTGCTTGACCACATGGTAACAGCCTTCGTCAGTGCACTCCAGCACAGCTGTGGCTACAGTGTAGCTCATCACCACCAGGGTGTGAATGATACACTGTAGTATAATGTGATTTGCATTTTTTTAACTTACGCCGACTAGTCAGCCCCTGCTGTCCAGAGTCCATTTAGAGACTGTCACACATGCTTTTGTTCTTTCAAGGCTCGACTACTGCAATGCACTGTATGCCTGCCTAAGTCAGGGTGCGGTAGCATGCTTGCAATTAGTATAAAACTCAGCCGCTAGGTTCGTGACAGGCACTAGGTGCAGGGAACATATCACCCCTGTGCTGGCATTCCTTCATTGGCTGCCTGTGCAATACAGGGCAAAATTCAAGGTCTTGGTACTAGCATAGAAGGCCTTAGAAGGAACTGCTCCAGCATATCTTGGCAACCTTTTGCATAGGCATGCCCCCTCGCGGGCCCTTCGCTCAGCCGGCAGGGAGCTATTGATTGTTCCAAGCACTAAGTGCAGGTCACGGGGGGGACCGTGCTCGGTGTTGGCACCTGCACTTTGGAACCAGTTGCCTTTGGTGGTGCGTCAGTCACCCTCATTGGGGGTTTTTAAGACTCGCCTTAAGACCCTTTTTTTTCGAGGCATTCCAGGATTAGCAAATTTTACCCAGTTTCGATGCCCCGGCCTCTTAATCTTTTTCAGGATTTTATTTTTTGCTTTTACTTTCCTCTTTTAATTGATTTTATGTTGGTTTTACGATTGTTATATTTTATTCTGATGGGTTTATGTTTTTTTGTGTTGTGTTCAGCACCTTTCTGCACTGGTCGCAGAAGTGGCTTTATAAATAAATGAAATGAAATGAAATAATTTGGAGTCATTTGACTCAGAAAGGGTAATTTATCATTTTGTTGTAATACAGAGATTTTAAACTTTGTGCTTCAAAGATTTTTATTGGTTGTTGGCATCTTGGAACTGGCCTCCAGCTCTTGATAAAAGGAGTTTGTTTTGTTTACCTCATCATGGTTTCTCAGTGCAACAACCAGATATTGTGGTGGAGGAAACAGAAAGAGATGATCCTTTAGGTTTCCCACTAGAACTAGCTTAGTGCACTGGTCTGGTTATCAAAATAATGTCTTTGTTCAAGGAAAATATACTCCATATTAAATATACATAGGTAATAATAATATGAATTAAACCAAAACTCAATGTGATCTTTAATGTCTGTGATTCGAAATCTGGTCCAGTTCCTGGCTTCCTAATGGAGATTAACCACAGTAAAATCTAGAAACAGCTTCATGGAAATGTCTTTGAACGCTGGCTGCAGATCCAAACCGTCTTTACTCGGAATTATTACAAAATAAAATGCTTAGAGAGATATCCTTCTGCATGAATTTTCTTTTTGCTGTGCCTCGTGTCTTTGATGTGTTCCCTATTAATGTAAAACAAGACATGAATTTAACATTGCTGCTGTTTATCTCCACTCCGTCTCATGCAGCTTTCAAATACAGAAAATTTCCTGCGGCCATGTTACTTAGAACAATTTAACAGTTCAAAGTTGTTTTAACACTTTCATGCATGAATTATGAAATATTCAACCATGATTTTTAAATTTTTTTTTCATTCATCTTTGGGTATGAATGAAACAAATTTCATATATACATATTTTTTGTAACATTTAATTTACAAATAATTTATTACAGGTCCACCTCAGTGACAGCGTGCATTCTGATTATGAAATATGGTGGCTTGACTTACTGACGTCCAAATGGAGGGGCTCAAATGCAATAAAGTCTTCAACAGCTGTGCTTAATAGTAAAAATAAATAAATAACAATTTTGAGTACCTGTCCACTGTAGTGACCATTATGCATCAAAGGGTTAAAACACGTGTGTGTGTGTGTGTGTGTGTGTGTGTGTGTGTGTTTGTGTGTGTGAGAGAGAGAGAGAGAGAGAGAGAGAGAGAGAGAGAGAGAGAGAGAGAGAGAGAGAGAGAGAGAGGCTCTTCTCAAAGAACTTGGCAGCACTTTTTCAAAGACTAGCAGTAGAGGTAACATCAAACATGTCTGTGTTGCTCCATCTTAGAGGTTCCTCTGTACTTTAAAGCAGCTGTTTAACATCCTTTTTTTATCATCCAGCTCTGAAGGAGCACTGAGATCTGGACATACAGTAAAAGCTCGTGGTTTATGGTTTGGTGTTTGTCTCTGATCCATCTCACTGCCTCAGGTAATTTTCAGCTCTCTTTACTCACTCTTCATATTTCTCTCGCTGACCATTCATCAGGATTTTGTGAATTCAGCAGGAAGCATGCTACAGGGAGGGAAGGTCCACCTCCAAGAGGAGGGAAGAATCTGATCTAACTTCAGTCCTAAAAACGTCACATCCAGCATGGCCTTAAGGTCCTGTAATCATTATTTTTTATTTAAAGTTTAAAAAAAAAGGTGCACATGTAGTGTAAGATAAATTGATCTTTAAGTTACCTGAGATAATTTCACACATAAAAAAAAAGATAGATCTTTTTCAGATTCTTAGTTTCAACTGCAGGTTACGTGAAAACATGACTGGTGTCTCCAAATTGTCCTTGTGTGTGTGTGTGTGTGTGTGTGTGTGTGTGTGTGTGTGTGTGTGTGTCTGAGTTGCCCTGCAATGGACTGGCAACTTGCCCAGGTTGAACCCTCTTGTTTGCTCGAAGACTGTTAGAGATAGGCACCTCTCCCTCTGCAACGCTGCATGGACAAGCAGATATGGGAAATGGATGGAGGGATTAGGCCAGTGAAGTTATATTGTTAAATTCCTATTTAATATGCCTGATGAAGAGGATGTACTTCACCTGGCATGACATCTCCTTGTTGGCACGGTTTTTATGGAATGGATGGAAGGGTAATAAATCAAACTGTCTCTCCTGGCGTGTTTCATTCACCACTGAATAATCAGCAGCTTCAACAGAATACCATGAAGTCTGGAGTAACAAGACACTGACTGACAGGAGGTGATAGAGGTTGTTGGTTTGAATCCACTTGGATGTAGCCCGTGTCGGTCACCTGTCAGTTGTTTTCTTGTGAAGGACTCTGCAGTGATCGGACATCAAACGGTGCTGAGGTCCAGCTCGCTCGCTGTTTGAAACACTTTCCAGGAGCAACACTTTGTTGTACAGATGAAATGTGTTTAACCTGTGCTGCTCTGAACCCTGAGCGCCAGCATCCACTGGGAGAGGCCCAGGATTTTCTTTAGAAACGATATGAAGGGGATGTTGAAGCTTCTCCCCACAGACACATGACCCTGAGCAGAGCTGCAGCCTCTGAGTCATGACTGTTGTCTGTCAGAGGAGTGTTTTATCTCACCCAGCCTTAGAAAGACGTTTTATTTTTTACATTGCAATAAACAGAAAAAAACAAATCAGACAAGTAAAATCAGCTGTGAAGCTCATATGTGTGGCATCCGTTCTGTGCAGGATCTGGTGTAAAAGAAGTTCATATGAATCTGACTCTCATTACTACATTTATCTGAAAATGGAACTAACACTTCTTTTTTTTCTGTTAAAGTTATTTATTGATGGTCCAGACTTGATATTCTGGGATGTGACATAGCCCGTGCAGCTTTCAGGCTGAACTAACAATATCTTAAGCAACACTCCGCAACTGTAGTCGTGTTTTACATACTTTTTTTAAGCCTTTTTTGCAGCACACGCCTGTTTATGTTTCTCTGCTGCCTTGCCATTGAAGGAAAGGCTCATTTTCAGATTGAGGTAAATAAATAAATGAAAAGTTAAAAAAGTTTGGTTTCTAAGAATTTTCAGATTGATATTGCAGCCCCACAGCCCGAGCCTTGGAGCCCAGGAGAAAAGTTGAAGATTTTTATCAAGTTTTTATGACTTCCACATCACCTCCACTGTCAGAGAGGATTCAGCCAAAGATCCAGCTTGAACTGCAATGTTCAAGGCAAGTTTTCAGTCTGAGAGCAACATTTTCTGTGTTTGATGTGACAGATCTGCTCATGAACACTTGGAGAAAGTCGATTCATTAAGTCAACTCATTTCTGACCTTCACTGCTGCACCGAGCTGATGCATAGCTCCTCCACTTCAGCCTAAAGTTAATTATGATGTTTTAATACATCACCAACATTATTAACCCTAACCCCTCTGTTTGCATCCTGTTGGGTCAAGGAGCTTTGAAGATGCTGTTATGAAGATGCTGTTATGTGTAATTGGATCTTCATCGGGGTCACCTTGCTCACATGAAAACTGGCTCTGATGTTTATTTCCTGAAGCTTCTCGCCTTCTTTCTTGTTTTCCTCCAAATGAAAAGGTGTTGAGTGGAAGCTGATGAGAATAATCTACATGCCAGAGACAGAAAGAGAAGAGGCACTAAAAGAGGGAAGAGACGTCACAGCAAAACTTTGAGATGGGAGGTGATGATGCAAGTGAGAGGCAAGACGCCTTATACCCCCGGCTAACGATCCAGCAACTGGAATGCAAACCCTCGGTGAGTTCAGGAGGGGAGGTTCAGCTGGGGAGGGTTTTCTTTTCAGGGGGATGTCGGTGTGTCACTGCGCTTCCAGGCCTTTTACACTGTTGTCACTCACTCTGCCTGCAACGAAAATCTCTGAAATTGAAAGAAATTATCAAGAAAAAAATATTTAAAAGCGACATCTCACATTTTGTCCAGAAAAAAATGGTTTTATCTAGAGAAGGTCACAGTTTACAAGCGCATTTTAACACATTTTTAAGGGAATATATACACATTTTATTTAAATTTAACAAGGGGGACTGCAACACAACAAAGCTGAGTAAAACAAAGGAATTTTTATACCTTAAAGAAATCATTAAAGGAAACCAAAATTGATCAAACTTAGTAAAATGTAAATGAATAAATAAAAAAACAGAATCAATGTTTGAATTTCCTTTAACCTGATTAACCCGAACACCCCCCAATTGGGGGCCTCTACAGTTTCATGTCCCAAACAACTGCAACTGTCCACATTCTCCAAACACAACTAAAACCACAATCAAACAGCCCAGATGGGAAACAGGGTCATTTTAAATTATAATAAATTAAGATAGAATGATAGTTGAACTTTATTTTAGAAGAGAATCTGACCTTCAGTGGTGTCTGCTGGGGAGAAAAAAAACCTGAACAAATTTAGTTGAGGACCCCTGGAATAAACAAAACAATTGACTACATTTCCTAAATGGAATTTGAACTCACAACCTCCATCCTGTCAGCACTTTCACACAGGGCAGCTCACACACTGCAGCTGATTAAAGTTGGGCGTAAGGACCCGTTCAACTGTGCTGTGGTTTATCGTCCACCTGGTCCAAACGTTTTTTTCGGCTGTAGGAGAGGCAGGCGAGACATTGTTTCTCTTGCCTCTCCTACAGCCTCCATCCACTCTGTTGCATATTGTGAGAACTTTCTGTCTTTCTTTGTGGACAAAGTCAGTAAGGTTAGATCTAGCATCTCTCCTTCAGCCTTATCGCTTCCTCTCCCGACTCCAACCAGGCCCATCATCCTAGATAGCTTTGCTCCTGTTTCTTTGCCTGAGTTAACCAAACTAGTTAACTCTATGAAGACCTCTGCATGTCCCCTCGACATCTTACCCTCATCCTTGTTTAATAGTGCTTTTTAGTCCATCGGTCCCAGCGTGCTCTCTATAATTAATGCTTCTCTGGTTTCTGGTCAGGTCCCTGCCTACTTTAAGAACACTGTAATACACCCGCTTCTTAAAAAAACGAGTATTGACGCCTCTCTCCATAGCATCTTCAGACCCATCTCTAAACTTCCGTTCATCTCCAAGATCTTGGAAAAGGTTGTGGCTAAACATCTGTAACGTGAGGAAGTGTGGGTTTTCTGTCACAAAGGTGGTGTTGGACTCAGCTCGGTCAAAGCTGGGTCATTGAGAACTTTCACCCAGAGATTAAGACCTGAACGCCAGCGAGTCTGGGAGGAAACCATAACATCTGCCACCTGCGGTACCAGAAGAAGGAGTTCTCATGGACAAGTAGTCATAACAAATCAAAACTTAAAGTTTAAACTTCCTTTTCTTGTTTTGAATGTTAAAAGGTTAATCATCAATTTGCTCATTATAAATGTGTTTTAATCAAATGAATGACTATTATGCTTTGGGGTAATTATAAGAGATTTAATGAATCCATAATTAGATAATGTTGAGAGTGTTTGTTGCTGACCTTCACACACACTCAAGCACACACACCCACACACAGATTCTCACAGTAAACTCCAAAACACATTTGCTGACGCACATGTTTTGCTTTGAGAGGAGAAAGGTTTTTGTTAAGTTTCAGTCTTATGATTTCAGTTCGTGTTGGACAACGAAAGAGAGTGGACCTGAAAACCAAAGGGGGGGCAGAGCCGGTTGGCTCGTTCTTCCCCCCTTTCACGCTGTTCCTGTCAGCCAGACAGAATAGCTGAATCGCGACTTCTAACGCAGACTCATTACCGAGTCTTTTGATTTCTGAGTGAATTAACTTAAGAAAGCGCATCGACAAAACGCTTTACCATCAACGTGTACCGAGGGTAACTCTGGACCGGTTCCGTTCGACACCTACGTCTCTCCTGTCAGCCGCCGGTGTCATCTGGATGAACCACAACATCCTCCACGGCCGGATCCAAAAGAGGGTCCACAAGAGTTCGGTGAGACAGAACACGGTGTTTAGCGTTTGATGCAGTTCTCTGATAAGACCTGAGTTTATCCAAACCATCACTTCACTCAGACACCTGTTTCTTCGTGAAGCAAAATCAGATGCACACACCTATTCATCTCACCTCATGTTCAATTCTCACTACACTTTGCACACACACGCATCCATAATCACATCATATCACTCTCAATCTTCATTCACCGACAGAAGGTCTATTTGAGCAAGAACAGCATATCAACTGTTAAAGATTGTCCCACAAAGTTGCCAATGTTGATTGTTATTTCCTGTTTGTCAATTTCAAAATCATTAGTTTAATTTGAAGAATTAAAACTTTTAATTGTCAAACTGGTTTCCTCATTGAACTGAAACACAGACACACAGATATTATTGTCAGTTTATCGATTTTACGTCCCTCGGCTTCGCTAGGAGCACGATGTGTTTAGGGAGTAAAGAAGATTTTGTACTGGAAATGAAACAAACACTTTTACAGTTCTCTATAAGATATTTATTAAACAAAAACGAAGCTCTAGGCTGAAAAGGGAACAAAAGGGTCATCCAAAACTGGGTATTAATAAACAAAGGAATTTCCCAATAAAGAAAAACGATATCTAATAATAAACTAAAAGCGCAGCACATAGGCTGGAATAAGGCTAAACAGTAAACGCAAAACTGCACCAAAAGGGTGAGCAAAGTCTCTCTATAACGAGGACACACAAATTACTATTAACAATACCAACAACTCAAAATACCACTAAGGTAGTGAAATAAACGAAAATACCACTCAGGTAGCGAATCGAAGACTTTAACGTCTGTAAGCGAGGAGAGCTAGAGAGGAGAGCAAACACCTCCGTGCCAACACCCATCTGCACATCTCTCCTAGAATACCTTCAAGAGCTCCCTTTTAACAGGGAAGCTCAATTTACCTAACAGCCTGCAGCCGTGCAGGCAGCAGACCGAGGGCCTCTTGTGGCCAAAAGTAGACGGTGCACGTCACACTCCCCCCCTCAAAACAACAACTAAAAAGGAAATAAAAATGACCACAGTTGTTGTAACCGAACGAACTAAAGAGAACTCCCGCTATCTACACACAAAAAAAAACTAACTAACTAACCCCTAGATCTCAAAGGTGGGCAGATTAAACACAAAATATCTCACGGCGCTGATCCCCAGCGCCGCGGAGTGTTCCCGAGATGTCTGAATGAACAGACAACACTAGCCTTATCAGAGATCGAACAATCTAAAACCTACAAGGGAGTCTCAATCGAAAAACTGCGGGAAAGGGCGTCAGCCATGAGGTTTTCCGTCCCTTTCTTGTGGCGGATGTCCAAGCTGAATTCCTGGAGGAGGAGGGCCCATCTCATCAAGCGCTGATTGTGGTTGTACATTCGGTGGAGGAAAATCAGCGGATTATGATCTGTGAAAACAATGGTGGTGAATGCACTGTTGCCAACATAAACAGAAAAATGTTGCAGGGCCCATATAAGGGCTAGGGTCTCCTTCTCTATTGTGGAATAGTGACTTTGTGCTATGTTAAACTTCCTTGAGAAGTAGCAGATGGGGTGATCAAGTCCACCAGCATCTTCCTGGAGAAGCACAGCCCCGGCTCCGGCATCAGAGGCATCGACCTCAAGCGTGAAAGGTCGAGAAAGGTCAGGAGCTGTAAGAACTGGAGCACAACACAGTAGGTCACGCAGAGCAAGGAAAGCAGGTTACATTCAGGGGTCCAATAATATGGGATGTTGGAGCTTAACAAAAGTAGAACCAAAGTAAAGCAAAGTAAAGTTGTGGGACTACTTGCAGACTCAGCATCACCACGAGCTAGGGCAAGGAAGGGCTTCAGAGTTTCATCTGAGTTACGAGCTTGTACTAGAGCATCACAGGTTATGGGGAAGTTCTCAGGAGTAACATGAGGCAACACACGAACTGCAGAATCGGGGTGTTTACCAGAATCTGAGAAAAGCTTGCTCAGAACGGAATCTTGGAGGGTTATATCTGGATCCCTCTTTGCTTGAGCTCGAGTTAACACACACGCTGGTAAACTGTCGGTACTCTCTTGCACCTCTGGTTCTGTGATGAGCTCAGGAACAGGCACAACCAAACCACCTGCGGCATCATTTCCCAGGATAAGATCCACCCCTTTCGTTGGCAGATCGTCCACTACAGCCACAGCGAAAATACCAGAAACTAAAGGACAAGACATTAATCTGATGCACTTCAGCAGGAACTGTTCTCATTTCAATGCCTTGTAAAATCACAGAGTAGCCAGCTCGGCTCATTTCGGAAAAAGGCAAAACGTTCTTTTTAATTAGCGTTTGTGAAGCTCCGGTGTCTCTTAATATCACCACTTTTTCATCTGTTGCAGAACCCGGAAGTGATACACGCCCCTCTGACAAAATGGTTTGTAGCATGAGTTGGGCTTGGTTACGTTCATCCCAGCACAGGGTTTCAATGAACAAAGAGCCACTTCCGGTCGGGTTTTTCTGGGCGAGTCGCCGTTTCGTCTGTTTTTCTGCTTTAGAGCATAACAGTCTCTGATGACATGGCCACGCTTGTGGCAGTAAAAACACTCAGAACTCTCAGTAGCAGGGCGAAGTTTAGGAGGAGATTTGACTCCTCGTACGGGCTCTGAACGAGTTTCTTTGACTCGATGTGTGAGAGAAAACTGGTCAGCGAGTAAGGCGGCTTCGGAGAAGGAAGTAACCTTCTGTTCATTTAAGTAGTGCACAATTCTTTCGGGGACATGTCTCTTAAATTCCTCTAATAGGATTAGCTCTTTGAGCTCAGCTAGCGAAGTGACATGAGAAGCAACACACCATTTTTCAAACAAAACCGATTTGTTATGAGCGTACTCGACAAAAGACTGATTGTCTCGCGGCGTTTCAGAGCGGAACCGTTGCCTGTAGGCTTCCGGTACGAGTTCGTAAGCGTGCAAAACAGTAGACTTAACCGTATCATAATTAGCACTGTCTGTTAGAGACAAAGCAGACACCACCTGAAGAGCCTTACCTGTCAACTTACAGGTCAAAAGCAAAGGCCAGACATCGCGAGGCCACCGGAGTATCGCAGCCATCCTCTCGAAAGCAAGGAAGTACCCATCCACTTCAGTCTCTCGGAAGGGAGGCAGGAGCGTGAGGCATTTGCTGATGTCGAATGGTGTCGTAGAAGACGTAGGAGTAAGCGGAGTCTCAGATGGCGGTCGGACATCCCCAAGGGGAGGCGAAATGGCGGCGTCTGAGTCCTCGGCTGGTTGAACAGTCCGAACAGTGGCAGGATCACGCTTCCTGCTCTGTAATGTGAGCTCAAGTTCTCTCAGCCGAATATCCGCGTCCAGTCTTTTAAGTTTAATCTCATGTCGAAGCTTTCTTTCCAGAGCGCGTTCCTCGGCTTCAATGTGCAAACGAGCCAGTCGGAGTTTCAGGCGAGCTCCGGTTAACGGAGACGACGAAGGGCTCTGCTGAGGTGAAGCGGACTCCGAGGAGCAGGCTAGTTCAGGCTTCTCCATCCTCTCCTCTTCGTTAGTCACCGGTGGTGACGGAGGGCGTGACACAGGCGGAAGAATCTCTTGTGCAACCAGGAAATCCAAGACGAACTGACGTAGGGCGTCTTTCGTTAGCTGCTTGGGGACGAGCAGACTGAAGTGGGCGGCAACCTGCTGCAGATCGGATTTTCTGCAATTCTCCAGCAGCCGGCGCGATGGAGCCTCCACAAATGCCTGTACGTCAAAGGTAGACATGATTCCTGCTTCGCCTCTAAGAGAAAAAATAAAAGGTTAGTTTCAAGCACAGTACAAATTAAAATTTCGGGTAAAAATGTTATAAATAACAAAAAATCCCGGACGAGCCCCCACTCTTTTACGTCCCTCGGCTTCGCTAGGAGCACGATGTGTTTAGGGAGTAAAGAAGATTTTGTACTGGAAATGAAACAAACACTTTTACAGTTCTCTATAAGATATTTATTAAACAAAAACGAAGCTCTAGGCTGAAAAGGGAACAAAAGGGTCATCCAAAACTGGGTATTAATAAACAAAGGAATTTCCCAATAAAGAAAAACGATATCTAATAATAAACTAAAAGCGCAGCACATAGGCTGGAATAAGGCTAAACAGTAAACGCAAAACTGCACCAAAAGGGTGAGCAAAGTCTCTCTATAACGAGGACACACAAATTACTATTAACAATACCAACAACTCAAAATACCACTAAGGTAGTGAAATAAACGAAAATACCACTCAGGTAGCGAATCGAAGACTTTAACGTCTGTAAGCGAGGAGAGCTAGAGAGGAGAGCAAACACCTCCGTGCCAACACCCATCTGCACATCTCTCCTAGAATACCTTCAAGAGCTCCCTTTTAACAGGGAAGCTCAATTTACCTAACAGCCTGCAGCCGTGCAGGCAGCAGACCGAGGGCCTCTTGTGGCCAAAAGTAGACGGTGCACGTCACAATCGATGAAAACAAACTTTGAGTCTTCTTAACAATATAACTGAGTAAAGACAGTTTCTCCTTACAAATATGGCTGAGCCAGCCAAATTTTCTTTACACAACTCACAGTTGCTCTTGATGAGCATAACATCTATGATAGCTTCCAGTCATGTTTTCGTAGAGCTCTTTCTACTGAAACCGCTCTTCTTAAGGTCTCTAATGACCTTCTGACTAGGGGACTGTTCTGTTCTGGTCCTGCTGGACCTGACTGCAGCCTTTGGCACTGTTGACCATCACCTGCTACTGGAGAGGCTGGGAGACTGGGTAGGCCTATCAGGAACTGTTCTGGAGTGGGTCTCCTCTTATCTCTCTGACCGCTCCATTTCTGTGGTCGTCTCCAATTTTAGGTCCTCCACCACTTCTCTTACCCATGGTGTCCCACGAGGTTCTTTGCTGGTGCCTCTGCTCTTCCTCCTCTATCTGCTTTCTCTTCAGCACATCCTGAGCTCCTTCAAAGGAATCTCCTACCATCTTTATGCAGATGACAACCAGCTGTACATCTCCTTTAAGCCCCATGAGATGTCTAAGCTGCAGCTGTTACACACCTGCTTAGACTCTATCAAAACCTGAATGGCTGGCAGCTATCTACAGCTGAATGAAGATAAGACTGAGATCCTCATCTGTGCCCCAGACAAGCTGGTTCCCAAAGTCAGAGACTCTTGGTCAGCTTGCTTCTCACACCAAACCTTCCATCAGGAATCTTGGCGTGACCACAGAGCTTTATCCACTTTGTGGGCCAATCAGGGCACTCTATATGCCTGGTGGGTGGGATGATGCAACAGCGTGAAACAAGAGTATGTTACATTCTTTGTCCAGTGGAATGCGGAGATAGCCTGGCAAGCCAGACTAAATAAATGTATTATTTAGTCTGGCCACGCTCCATTGACTGCTCTCGGTTGTGGGGCGGGTTCTACCGTTGTCTTTCAAATGATCTCCGCATTCCACTGGACAAAGAATGTGACATACTCCTTTTTTCACTCCGTTGCATCATCCCACCCACCGGGCATATAGAGTGCCGTGATTGGCCCACAAAGCGGATAAAGCTCTGATTTGTTCACTAAGCAGATAGAGCACTATGACTGGCCCACCATTATGGACCAATCACAGCTAGCTCTTTATGAGAGCTGTGATTGGCTAGCCAGAGTCCTGGTAGGAGCTGCGGAGGTTCCAATGGAGCGTGCCTAGGCCAAACTTTGCAAAGCAAGAATTTGGTCTAGTTCACTAGGCTAATGCGGAGATCATTTGAAAGACAACGTAGAACCCGCCCCACAACCGAGAGCCATCAATGGAGCGTTGCCAGACTAAATAATACATTTATTTAGTCTGGCTTACCAGGCTAAGATAATGCTGCTCCTTGGGCAAGATACTTAACCCACCTTGCCTGTTGGCGGCGCCTGTGCTCGGCAGCCTCGCCTTTGTCAGTGCGCCCCAGGGCAGCTGTGGCTACATTGTAGATCATCCCCACCAGCATGTGAATGTGTGAATGACTATGTTGTGAAGTAAACTGGGGGGTTGTAGAAGCCTAAGAAAGTGCTATACAAATACAGGCCTTCTACCATTTACCAACTCTGTATAATGTGCAGTAATATTTGTAAACTTGACAGGAAATTACATCAAACATGCGAGGAGATAAATTAAAGGTAAGAACTGTTTTCAGGTGTATTTATTAGTTTCTCCTGGCAATAATATACCAAGGTGGGCTGCCTGAATGTTTTTCTAGGGTTTTCCCTTACAAAAACAGCTAAAACACCAAACACTGATACATCAGCCGCAGCAGCGCCACAAGAACATTACACCGACCGGGTCGACTCCAGCCATCCATCCTTCCTCTCTCTTCCTCAGGCTACTGTAAAACCAGGGGAGAGACCGTGGATATGTACTCAGCAAGTAAACAGTTTTCAGATGGTCATATCTAATGCGGTTCCTCCCAGCTGTGAAGATTTTCCTTAGACATAAATCTTTACTGGCATGGACGTTCGATTACTGGCAGCTTGTTCAAACAGTGGCCAGATATGGACTTGGATCGGTTCTTTTTGCGTCTAGTCTTGCTTGTTCCAGTAGCTAGTTGGGTCTTATTTCCATTGTCCCTTAATTTCTGTTTTCTGATTTTTGTTTCTGTCAATTACTGTTTCATCTCTTATTAATCAACACAAAGGTTGATCAATATTTATCAAAGTTTAGTCTTCAGTGGCGTGTTTTTGTTAGTTTTGGTTTAGTTTTAGTCACTTTACAGATTTAAATCACATGAGACGTGTGATGGTCTAAAATACTAAACAACAACAACTCATGATGACACACAACTCTCTTCAACAGTTCAACTACTTCAACAGGAACTTTTAGATTTGAAAATAAAAACAAAACAAATTCACTGCATCATCTGTAAAAAAAAATTAAGATATTGTAACATTTTTAATATTAGTTAGGACACTTCTGATTCTTCATGACTAAATCTATAGATTCAAGTTTTAACAGAGTCAAAAATGTGCTCCTGGTTCATCGAATGCTGATCAACGATGCCACACACATGCTAATCCTGACAAAATCCAACGTTAATACATGCATGCAAAGCCAGATGTTTCAGCCTTCATTTGCTATAATTGTGATGATCATGGTTTACAGCTTATATAAACCCCACATTCCCAATTTCAGACAACTAGAATGTTGGGAAAAGTTCTAATATTCTAGACTCAAAGTATCACACTCTAATCAGTTAATGAATCCAGAACACCTGCAAATAGTTCCTGAGCTTTAGATGGTCTCTCAGTCTAAGTTGGATTACTAACGTAGATGGACTTTTGCACCATTATCAGCTTTTTCCAGTTTCACCTGAATGTTGAAACTGAAATACTGTACAATAATTAATCTCTTTGTTCAGTGTCTGTACAGTGTTTTCTTCAGTAGACTTTCTAAGGGGCAAACACTCTCCCTTTCACCATCATGATCAAATGACCAAACAAAATCAAAGGGAACAAAAAAAATTTAGAAGAAACTGTGGTAAAGCTTTCTGAATGCCCATCTGCAGCTCCGTTTCTTTACATTTACCTTTCAGTAATTATCTCTGAAGTACCTAACCTGCTCCTCTTCCTCCTTAGCTTACCCAATGAACACACAAAAACACAGTGAACTTCCCTTTTTAATCGCCTGACACATCAAAGGGAATCCATGCAAAATTCATCAGGTCTGTTTTACCCCATATAGCAACTCATATTCACCCTCATCCTCATCAGAGCGAAGGTGAGTCAGAAAGTGACGGTCTCTTTCTCTGAGATGACCAGCTTATTTATTAATCGGATATTAGGAAAGATAATTCAAGATTTCTTGAAGCTAAAATTTCATACAATTAAGCTGAACATCATAAAATAAAATAAAAACTGTGATTTTGATGTGATTTTTGTTACAGATGAACCTGGAATTTATTTTTAAAAAGAATCCTCACCCTCAGAGGAAGACGCAGATGAAGATTGCAGAAAAATAACTATTTTATTTAATGGATATTTTTAACAGGCGACAAAGACCAACAGAACAATAATAGGTCAAATTTAAATTCAATTGAATCATTTTTCCTGTTTTTTATATTCATTGTCGTTGTCTTCCTCCGCTTATCCGGGTCCGGGTCGCGGGGGCAGCATCTCAACTAGGGAGATCCAGACCGTCCTCTCCACGGCCACCTCCACCAGCTCCTCTGGCAGGACCCCAAGGCGTTCCCGGACCAGATTTGAAATGTAACCTCTCCAACGTGTCCTGGGTCGACCCGGGGGCCTCCTACCGGCAGGACATGCCCGAAACACCTCCCCGGGAGGCGTCCAGGAGGCATCCTGACCAGATGCCCAAACCACCTCAACTGACTCTTTTCGATCCGGAGGAGCAGCGGTTCTACTCCGAGTCCCTCCCGAATGTCAGAGCTCGTCACCCTATCTCTAAGGCTGAGCCCGGCTATCCTACGGAGGAAACTCATTTCAGCCGCTTGTATCTGCGATCTCGTTCTTTCGGTCAATTACATAAAGCTCATGACCATAGGTAAGGATTGAGACGTAGATCGACCGGTAAATTGAGAATCTGGCTTTCTGGCTCAGCTCCCTCTTCACCACGACAGATCGGCTCAGCGTCCGCATCACTGCAGATGCTGAACCAATCTGCCTGTCGATCTCCCGATCCCTCCTACCCTCACTCGAGAACAAGATCCCAAGATACTTAAACTCCTCCACTTGAGGTAGGACCTTTCACCCCGACCCGGAGTTGGCAAGCCACCCTTTTCCGGTCGAGAACCATGGTCTCAGATTTGGAGGTGCTGATCCTCATCCCAGCCGCTTCACTCTCGGCTGCGAACCTACCCAGCAAGAGCTGTAGGTCTGAGCTGGATGAAGCTAGGAGGACCACATCATCCGCAAAAAGCAGGGACGAGATTATCCTGCCACCAAACTCGACACACTCCACACCACGGCTGCCCCTAGAAATTCTGTCCATAAAGGTAATGAACAGAACCAGTGACAAAGGGCAGCCCTGGCGGAGTCCAACCCTCACCGGGAACAGGTCCGACTTACTACCGGCTATGCGGACCAAACTCACGCTCCTCTGGTAAAAGGACTAAATGGCCCTTAACAGAAAGCCACCCACCCCATACTCCTGGAGCATCCCCCACAGGGTGCCCCTGGGGACACGGTCATAAGCCTTCTCAAAATCCACAAAACACATGTGGATTGGTTGGGAAAACTCCCATGCCCCCTCCATCACCGTTGCAAGGGTATAGAGCTGGTCCACAGTTCCACAGCCAGGACGAAAACCACATTGCTACTCCTCAATCTGAGATTCAACTATCGATCGGACCCTCCTCTCCAGTACCTTGAAGTAGACCTTTCCATGGAGGCTGAGGAGTGTGATCCCCCTATAGTTGGAAAACACCCTCAGGTCACCCTTCTTAAAGATGGGACCACCACCCCGGTCTGCCACTCCACAGGAACCGCCCCCGATGACCACGCAATGTTGCGGAGACGTGTCAACCATGACAGCCCTACAACATCCATAGCCTTGAGATACCCAGGACGAACCTCATCTGCCCCCGGGGCTCCGCTGCTGTGTAGTTGTTTGACTACCTAAGCAATTTCTGCCCCCAAGATTGGACAGTCCATCCCCAGGTCTCCCGGCTCTGGTTCCTCCTCGGAATGCGTGTAGGTGGGATTGAGCAGATCCTCAAAGTATTCCTTCCACCATCCGATTATAGCCCCAGTTGATGTCAGCAGCTCCCCATCCCCCCTGTACGCAGTGTGAGCAAGTTGCTGCCTTCCTCTCCTGAGGCGCCGGACAGTTTGCTAGAACCTCTTTGGAGCCGATCGATAGTCTTTCTCCATGGCCTCACAAAACTCCTCCCACACCCAAGATTTTGCCTCGGCAACTGCCACTGCTGCACCCCGCTTGGCTATCCGGTACCTGTCTGCTACCTCCGGAGACCCACAAACCAGCCATGCCCTGTAGGCCTCCTTCTTCAGCCTGACGGCTCCCCGAACCTCTGGTGTCCACCAGCGGGTACGGGGGTTGCCACCACGAATGGCACCGGCCACCTTGCGACCACAGCTAGCCACAGCTGCCTCAACAATCGCAGAGTGGAAGAAGACCCACTCGGGGTCAATGTCCCCCACTGCTCTTGGGACGCGGTCAAAGCTCTGCCGGAGGTGGGAGTTGAAGACCATCTTAACAGTTTCTTCTGCCAAGCGTTCCCAGCAGACCCTCACTATGCATTTGGGTCTGTCAGGTCTACGCGGCATCTTGCCCTGTCATCTGATCCAACTCACCACCAGGTGGTGATCAGTTGACAGCTCCGCTCCTCTCTTCACTCGGGTGTCCAAAACATATGGCCACAGGTCAGATAATACGACTACAAAGTCTATCATCGACCTGCGACCTAGGCTGCCCTGGTACCAAGTGTACCGATGGGCATCCTTATGTTCGAACATGGTGTTCGTTATGGCCAAACTGCGTCTTGCACAGAAGTCCAATAACGAAACACCACTTCAGTTCAGATCAGGCAGGCCATTCCTCCCAATCACACCCCTCCAGGTCAAGCAGTCAATGCCCACATGAGCATTGAAGACCCCCAGCAGGACAATGGAGTCCCCTGATGGAGCACTATCTAGCACTCGTCCCAGGGACTCCAGAAAGGGTGGGTATTCTGAACTGATATTTGGCCCATAAGCACAAACAACAGTCAGGACCCATTCCCCGACCCGAATGCGCAGGGAAGCTACCCTCTCGTCCCCCGGGGTAAACCCCAACACACAGGCAGAGAGTCTTGGGACTAACAAAAAGCCAACCCCAGCCCTCCGCCTCTCACCCGGAGCAACTCCAGCAAAGGAGAGTGTCCAACCCCTCTCGAGGACTTGGGTTCCAGAGCCAATGCTATGTGTCGAGGTGAGTCTGACTATATCTAGCCGGTTCTGCTCAACCTATGCCACAAGCTCCTGCTCCTTCCCCGCCAGCGAGGTGACGTTCCATGTCACAAAAACTAGTTTTCTTGTCCGGGGATCGGACCACCAATGCTCCCGCCTTGGTCTGCCACCCGATCCACATTGCACCGGACCCTTCATGTTCCTCCTGCGGGTGGTGGGTCCACAGTTGGATGAGCCCATGTATCCAGTTCGGGCTGGGCCCGGGCGGGCCCCATGGGCCAAAGGCTTGCTCACAGGCCCCAACCCCAGGCCTGACTCCAGGGTGGGACCCCGGTAACCCTCCGGGCCGGGTACTCTGACTCTGAATTTACTTCCATGAAAGATCCTCTGAACCGTTCTTTGTCTCACCCTTCACCTAAGACCAATTTGTCATGGGAGACCCTACCAGGGGCACAAAGTGCCCCAGACAACATAGCTCCTAGGATCATTAGTGCACTCAAACTCCTCCACCACGATAAGGTGACGGTTCAAGGAGGAGTTTTTTACATTATTTTATTCATTTATGAAGCACACTAAATCTAAAAAAATGTATATAATATATATATATATATATATATATATATATATATATATATATATTCATGAAGATGACCCCTCAGATTTGTTTATTTCCCTTTTAGTTCCTTCTCTCAACTGAACAAAAACATGTGATGAAGATGTTCCATTTATTAAGCTGGAAGGGTCCAACAGAGAACAAAGGAGGAGCCGAGAAAGCTCGTTATTGAGTAGGTATTTTTATAAGTTTTTTTTTTTGGCCAGAATAACAGCTTATTTTATAATGTTAACTGTTATAAAATTAGATGTATTTTTGTGTGCAATATTGTGGAGATGTTATTTAGATTTTATTTGTTGATTTTTTTTTACTTAACTACTTGTTAAGTAAATTGTCATTTAATTATTATCATTTTACTTTCTTTGACATGGAATGTGCTACTACTGGTTCACCTGTTAAATTAATTATACATTCACTAAGATAAAGACAATAGATTTATCTCTTACTAAACAGAATATTTAGGCTACTAAGAAATCACAATGTGACCATAGAAACACTACTTTGTATAAATTGTGTGTGTGTGTGCGTGCGTGCGTGCGTGCGTGTGTGTGTGTGTGTGTGTGTGTGTGTGTGTGTGTGTGTGTGTGTGTGTGTGTCTGCTCTGTCTTCTCGACCCCCAGTGAGTCGTGGTGTATGGCTGCTTATACTGAGCCAGGATCCTCTGGAGGTTTCTTCATGTTAAAAGGGAGTTTTCCTCTCCACTGTCGTTACATGCTTGCTTAGTATGAGTATTGCTATAAAGACTTTGACACTAGTCAGTGACTTGATGTAATCTGCTGGGTTGCTTATATAGGTAACTTTTTATTGATTGGCTTAAAGATCTAATGTCAGGATTTGGCACTATTTAAATAAATCAAATAGACTTTTTTTATGTCACTTTGCTTTTTGTCATTTAAATTCTTCCCCATACTTTTTCCTGTTAATTTTCATTCACTTAGTTTTGCTAATGCAGCTTTCAAAATACCAAATGTGAAACGAAGGTGCAACAAGGAAAAAAAACAACAATATGTGTGGGAATATTTTAGGAAATGCTGAGTTGGTTAAATCAAACAGGTCTGTAGTGAAAGATTTAGACCATCTCCAGAGAGGATGCTGGTATCTTTGCTTACCTTTTGCAAACTATTTTCCCAGATTAGTTTCAAATTTCATGACTTTAAAGTTGATTGATGGAGTGTTAGGATTAGAACTTTCTTTAAAAACCTGTCATTTCCAGTTAGGGTTAGAGTTAGGGCTAGCCCCTTCTGCGCATACCCTCTGGTGGGTGATCTATAAGTGGCAAGAGTCAATTTTGTGGAATGTTAAAATGTTGTATGATAACATGATAAAAGTAAGAACAGATTATGATCCATCCATCCATTCCTTTTCTTCGGCTTATCCGGGGTCGGGTCATGGGGGCAGTATTCTAAGCAAAAACGCAGACTTCTCTCTCCCCAGCCACTTTTTCGGGTTTTATCAGGACAGAGCAGACCTTGGTCTGATTAGCCATTAGCTAAAATAACCAGCGTGAGCTCCTCCTGGATTCTCCTGACTGACCTCACACAGACTGGTGATACTAACTCCATATCGCTCTTCTTTACAAGTCAAACCTTTCCCTTTAATAGCAAAAGTCTGGCTGTCTGGTTTAACCCAGATCTGTGAGGTGATCGTAGCATCCTTCCTCACTATTTCACATCAAGGCATTTATTGTTTGAAAATTACATGCTGACAGAAAATAAAGTAACAAGCATCTCTTTTGTCATGGTTACCATGGCAATGAGACAAGTGATGTGTAAACTGAGGACATGAGGGGAGACATGTGTGTTAGTGATTCTAGTATTTTCTCATTTTTTAAAAGCAGACTTAAACAGAAATGTGACGTTTACATTTTTCTAGTAACCCTTCCATTCATCACCTCCAAACTCTGAGGATATCAGGAGCCAAAAGAGCTGCAGCTCATTCAATCCTTATTTACTCTAAAAAACAGCAAATGGGTATCACCACAGGCCGTCTGGCGGTAGAGCGGTCCAGTCACATGATTCCTATCTGAAGTCCTTTTGTTTGAGCAGCTTTAGTCTCAGCTGCAGTAGATCAGGAAACAGCGTTCAGAGGACTTCAGAGACAAGTGTAATCTCACATCACATCCAGCTGAAGGACAGCACGGCTAATGGAGTTTCAGTGAAGCTGTGAAAATGTGGAAGGAGAGGTGAAGGATGGGGGGAGGAAACCACTGACCGACTCCAGCTGCACTTTTATTAAAGAATGACCCAAACTCCAGGAGGCCATTGATGTACGGTCCAATGAAACACAACGTTCTAGCAGAAAGACTGACACAGGAACTGTATTATATATATATATATATATATATATATATATATATATATATATATATATATATATATATACTTTTGTAATGTTTATTTATTCATTTATTAGTTAAATAAAACTAACTGCTGACTGCTTTTTAAAATAATATGTATTTTTAGTATATATTTAAAGTCAGCCAGACCACTCAAAGCATTATGAGTCACAATCTTTCAAATTGTCAGAAGAGGGTTGGAGGCAGTGGGTATAGGGGATCAAGATTCTTTAACAAAGAAAGTTTTCTAGTTTACCACATTGTCAACCGAGCCACCACCACTCTCTAGCTTCTAGGAGATATAAAAGAACACAAAATATCGAACTACAAATAAAAATATATTGAATGATTGAAGGTAAACATGCCTACATTTTGCTGTACAATTCAAAAAGGTTTTAGTCATTATGTGCACATTGAAAGACTGTTAGCTAATGTGTTGTGGTGCAGCTCTCCATTTGAAGTGATGTGACCAGGGTTCAAAATTAACAACTGCCAACACACCAAATGCAGGTTAAAAGTTATGTTGATGGGTACTGATGAAAAATTACCCGCCAGTTTGGCCGATGAGGCAATCATGCAATTCATGTCAGAGACGCTGAAGAGAGTGTTTCTGGGAGAAGTCTCACTTCACTGAAGACTCAGGGGTTGGAAAAGATGCAGCTTATTGTTAGAAATGCCCATGCCATCACAGAAGGCCCTTCACTGACTTTGATGTGTGATTGTAAGTACATCAACCGTTCTATTACTATGTTTCAGAATCAGTGCATTGAAAATGATACAGGGTGGTGTTTATACCGTCACAGGGAAAATGTTATGTTTGATTTCAAAAAGAGAAAAATAAATACTCTGTAAATGTAATCTGTAAGTGCTAACTTTGGCTTGATTTACATGATTAAATTAGGGTGGACATTTAAAATGACTGTTTGGAAGAGCATAATGTTGTCTGACCCTGCTGCTTTAGGAACTCTTGAGAAAACCTGGCCTACTGTGAACAGAATGCTGCATCATCGGTCCTTCACCTGTTTGATATCCTCCTCACCATCCTTGCAATCACAGCTGACTGTGAAAGATGGTTCAGTATAATGAAGAAAGAGTAACTGAAAAGTGAGACCCTATCTGACCTCTTGAAAACCCAGTTGTGCTCACCTGACGTTAAAGACTGATTCAAGCAAAGCCAAAGACATATATATATATATATATATATATATATATATATATATATATATATATATATATATATATATATATATATATGTGTGTGTGTGTATATATATATATGTATATATAGGTGTATATATGTATATATATGTATATATACATATATATATATGTGTGTATATGTATATATATGTATATATATATATATATATATATATATATATATATATATATATATATATATATATATATATATGTATGTATATCACAGTGGCACAGTGGTTAGGGCTGGTGCCTTGCAGCAAGAAGGTTCTGGGTCCGCTTCCCGGCCTGGGATCTTTCTGCATGGAGTTTGCATGTTCTCCCTGTGCACGCGTGGGTTCTCTCCGGGTACTCCGACTTCCTCCCACGGTCCAAAAACATGACTGTTAGGTTGACTGGTCTGTCCAAATTGTCCTTAGGTGTAAGTGTGTGCATGATTGTTTGTCCTGTGTGTCTCTGTGTTGCCCTGCGGTGGACTGGCTCTCTGTCCAGGGTGTATCCCGCCTGATTGCCCGTTGACCCCCCTGCGACCCTGCATGGACAAGCGGGTTCAGAAAATGGATGGATGGAGATGAATTGTCCTAAAAGACAATTCAGAAGTAAAATATGTGTAGTACACCAATGCGTTGGCAGACAAGATGCCTAATTGTATAAGTTTTTGCTGATTTTCAGTAACCTTAAGTAAGTAAGTGTGGGTGTAAAAATATTCCATGCATGTGTATGGACTTGATTGAATGACACAGACCATCTCACTGCACCACTGATTGTCCAGCTGCGTGGAGACAATCCAAATGTGTTTGTCGTCTCCTGTTTAGCCCTTCAGATGTGAACACTTGAGTAAAACCCACATGCATGCCCCTCCTCAAGAGACATCCATGAAAAGACGAAGCATTCTCCAGCGATTTCACAGTGACAGGTGGCTTTTTACTCCAGCCGCTATCGCTGCTATTTGGTGCAGGTATAAACACTTTTGGTTTCCAAATTGATTTCAAAAACAACACATCTCACCACCTCTGACAGACTATTAACTTTCCCATGTTGAGATGATGTAGCATGAGTTCCTCAGGAGAGTTGTTTCAAAGCTTTAAAATAAACAAGGATAAAACAAAACAAATCCATGGTACCTTGAGCACAATACTTAAAAAAATCATGTCTGTGATACAAATATAACATGAATACCAACAGTTTTAGACACTTGGACAGAAACAATAAGAAAGAAAACTTGGAAAACTAAAATCTAGTCCAGTGTCATTCTCTAAATTCAACGCCTCGTTCAGCTTCCTCATTCTGTGGCAGTTTATTCTTACACATGGATGATTATTTTTTCTGATTGAAAACATATAGACAGTGAAAGTAAACTCTATTAAGCTTTACATTGAAGAACCAATACATCTGAGCTGAAAACAAGGAAATAGTTAATCACATAAAACATGAAGCATTCAACAGTTTTTTCCTCATAGCAAACCTGAGCTGAATTTCATCCTTGTTTACTTTATTACCTTGTTGCAAGTTTTTGAACACCACTCTGAGCGCTCCCTTGTCAATTATGCATATTGCATATTAATAGTTAATTTTATTTGATTTGCCTTCCCGTTGCTGGTAATCCATGCGCAAACAAGCCACGAGTCTTTCAGTGCGGAAGAAGAGTTCTGGTTGCATCCATAGGAAACTTAAATTGCCCCAAACCCAGAGAATCGGAGTAATTAACTCCTTCCTTCACGGTTGGTGGAGGAGGCTTTTCATTTTAATGATTTGATTCACTGATCCTTTAAATTTAGCCCTACAGGAAGAGACGCAAATAAAACTCTGTCTTCATTTATTATCTTTGCACCTTTTTTCTGTTGAAGCCTGAATCTTGTGACAAAAGGTTCATTCAGTTTATGAAACAGATCAACCTGCAGGCTCACCACAGTGACACCATATTGTCTACTGTAGGTCCTCAAAGACTGTTTAGATGTTAAGAGGACTGTGTGCACTTATAAAAAAAATAAAATTGTCAAGCCCCAACATTATATTTGCTCCTCTTTATTTTAAGGTGCAATATATATATATATATATATATATATATATATATATATATATATATATATATATATATATATATATATATATATATATATATACAATTGAAACCTGTTGAGCTTTTTAATGGCACATCACACTTTGTTGGGGTTCACAATGGCCTAGGAGCCACTACCCCATAATAAGGTCCCGGGAAGAATGGTTTACCCCACCCACTCAGCCAGAACATGAATATTAAGTGAGCTGCATGCTAACTGAGCATGTATATATATATATGAGGAGGGACATGCATGTGTGTGTGTGTCTGTGTGTGTGTGTGTGTGTGTGTGTGTGTGTGTGTGTGTGTGTGTGTGTGTGTGTGTGTGTGTGTGTGTGTGTGTGTGTGTGTGTGTGTGTGTGTGTGTGTGTGTGTTCTTGTGTGTGTGTGTGTGTTTGTGTGTGTGTGCTTGTGTGTGTTTACTTTATATTTCAGTTTATAGTTTATGCTTGACTAATTACCATGTTTACATTTACATGGTTCTGATCCATTTGAGTGTTTTGGCTATACATTCTGTTGCACGACCCATTTACATCTTTTGTTCTTGTTTCTGTAGGGGAATCATGACTGTAGTCAAAAACAGTTGCATTAGGTTTTAATTTTTTTTATTCTATTTAACAAAAAAGCAAATGTATGTATGATCAATACATTTTTAGTAGATTTATATTTGTTATGACCTTTGTTCACTTTCAGATGTTCTCGTTCATTGGCAAGATTGACTTTGTTTTCAATATCTATATGTGTGTTGTTGGCCTTAAAATGAATATAGCATCTGGAGTGACCCAGTCGATATCTGGTCTGACTCACAGAGCAGCAGATAAGGAATCAGACGTTTGGTTTCCAGCTCTGAGGAGGCAGAGCCTCTGAGAGCTGCAGATGGTTGTCATCTATCAGATGTGGCTGAGTATGAATATGAATGTGGAATATTTGTTGCTGCATTAGCACATGGAAGTTGACTTGTTAATGTGAAGTGAGAGGATGGAGACAGATCTTCCAGCTGAGCTGCTGTGAGAGATGAAGCAGGAAGTCCGTGATGCCAAATTAAAAACCATCAACCCTGCGACGAGAGAAAGATGTGTTTTTACCTTATACGAGTCTGACGTACTTCACTACTCCCATTTTAGAGACTTTCAGGCTTTTTTAAGCCAATTTACATTTATCTGACATTTGGGTTTAATTCACTCTATTTCCCAAAGGGAGATGAATGTGGCTTCTCATGTCAAAATCCTGTCGGTCTAAACAGATTTTCTGCAGAAACAACTAAGAACAGTTTAGATTTAATCCATATAAGAAAAAAACTTTGCAAACTTTATTTCAAACTTTTTATTTACACAGTGTGTGAATCTACAATGTGAGGAAATTTTTCTGGTCCTCACTTTTTTAAAGCGTACCAGTTGGTTTCAGAGGTTTTTGTTGAGGTCTTGGTAAGGAATACAGCAACACTGGTTAGGGTTAGGGTATACGTCAGACATAATACAGTCACAAAAATGAATGGAAGTCAATGGATGGTCCTCGCTATGACATACATGTGTGTGTGTTTATGCTTGTGTGTGTCACGGTCCGTGGTGAGTCTCCTGCATGTAACCTGTTTGTTCTGAGTATTGCTTCAGGTGGGTGTGTCTGAGAGCCACCAGCTGCAGCTGATCTCGTCATCAAGGCCCAGGGGATTTAAGGAGCAGTGTGACACTTCACCACGCCGGATGATTGCTCAGCTTTGGGTAGCTCTAGCCTCTGACCCGTTTTTGATCCTGTGTTTTTCTAGTTCCTGTTTGTTACCAGATTTTTCTGAGAATTATATGCTGGATTTCCTGTCAACCAGAAAAGACCCTGACTACTCTTTCCTGCTCTGCTCCAGGTTTCACTCCACACTCCACCATCTCAATACCGGCTCGGATTCCTGCACTTCAAATCACGCTGTCTCCTCCCCTGGCCGCCCGCTCTCAGCCGCTCACCTGCACCCACCAAGCCTCTGCTCCTACCTCCTCTCCGATTCGACAGTTCCTCCTCCTTCTGGAGCCTCCATGCGCACCCGGACCTGACCTAGCCCTCCCAGAGGCTCTCACCACTATCTACATCAGTAATAATAATAATAATAATACATTTTATTTCAAGCGCCTTTCAAAGCTCTCAAGGTCACTGTACAGGACAAAATATAACAAGCAAGCAATACAAACAAATGCTAAAAGTAATTCCCAAAGGTAGAGTCGGAGCAGTGCGATGGATAATAGACTGAAAAGAGTAGATGGATGGAGGACAGTTACAGTGAGTAAGCCAGGCGGAACATGTGAGTTTTGAGTTGAGACTTGAAGGTTGAGAAGGAGTTTATATTGCGGAGGTCGGGCGGTAGAGTGTTCCAGAGTTTTGGAGCTGAGTGGCTGAAAGCTCTAGCTCCCATAGTACTAAGTCGAGTGCAAGGAACGGAGAGGGAAGGTGAAGATGATGATCGGAGAGAGCGAGTGGGAGTGACAATGTGGAGGAGATTAGAAAGATATGGGGGAGCGAGATTATGGATGGCTTTAAAGGCATGAAGAAGTATCTTGTAGTCAATTCTGTATTTGACAGGGAGCCAGTGAAGTTGTTGCAGAACAGGGGTGATGTGATCAAAAGTGGAGGTCTTGGTGATTATCCGGGCAGCTGAATTTTGGACTAACTGTAACTTGTTGAGTGATTTTAAAGGGAGACCAGAGAGGAGGGCGTTACAGTAATCAATGCGACTGGTGACCAGGCTGTGGACCAAAACAGCAGCGGAGTGCTGACTGAGGGAGGGGCGGAGCCGATTGATATTGCGAAGATGAAAATAAGCAGTTTTTATTGTGTTGTTAATATGAGGAATGAAAGATAAGGTGTTGTCTAAGATGACACCCAAGCTCTTAGCTTTGGCGGTGGGGAGAAGTGTGGTGTTGTCGAAGCTGAATGAGAATGAACTGGTCTTGGGTAGAGATGACTTGGTGCCAGTGAGGAGGATCTCAGTCTTATTACTGTTGAGCTGTAAAAAGTTAGAAGCAAACCAGGATTTGACTTCGGTGAGGCAACTGAGAAGGGAGGATGAAGGGAGTGGGGGGTTTGGTTGGGTAGAGAAGTAGAGCTGGGTGTCATCGGCGTAGCAGTGAAAATGAATATGAAATTTCCTGAAGATATTGCCAAGTGGGAGTAAGTAGATTATGAAAAGAAGGGGACCTAAGACTGAGCCCTGAGGAACTCCAGAGGTAACTGGCTTGGGGTTAGAGTGGAAGGCGCGCAGTTGGACGAATTGAGTGCGATTAGATAGATATGATTTGAGCCAATTTAGAGGAGTTTTTGAAATGCCGATGGTGGATAGTCTATGGAGTAGAACTCCTCCTCAGATTATCCTCCATCGTTCCCTCCATATACTCACTCTTTCTCCCTCCTCAGAATTCTCTCCTGGAGCCTTGCTGCCAGCCTGCACGTCGTCTGTTCCGGTTCCTCTCATTTAATAATAAAGAACGTTTTACTTACTTGCCGGTTCCTTGTGGTGATTCTGCATGTCTGGGTCAAGAAACTCTTACCCGCCATGACAGTGTGTGTGTGTGTGTGTGTGTTTTCGCTCTCTTTTCTGCATGCCTTGTTTTAACTAACTTGATTTGCCTTTTGTGTATACAGTATAAAAATGGCCTGGTTGAAAGCTCCAATTTGGATTTAGGATATTCTGAGTGTGGCTTTATGTTTTAGTCACAGAGGATTTATTAATTTAGCTTGAAAATTTTGTTTAATATGTCATTTGCCACATTTCTTGAGGATGCTTTAAGGAATTGTAAGACTGGTTCACTTTAGTCGCTCAACCAACTGAGAAATGAGTTTTCAGAGACAAGACAATTATGTGCGCATCTACAGTATCTTTAATGTTCCTTGTTTTTTTCCTCTTTAGTTTTAATTTATTTTGTGAAAACAGTGTTTTTAATGAGGAAATACATATAACATGGTCAAAAGCTCCAAATAGTGAATTTTGTAGGATATAGGCCCTTTAAATAAGTAACACACACACACACACACGCACGTGCGCACACACATGCACTTTTGCAAGGTATTGCCGGTCATAGGGACTAAACAGAATTCTGTACTTTGAACAATTTGTGGGATTTAATTAGTGGACATTTTCATGTCGTTAAGGGAAGTGCTGTTCTACATCACTATATCATTACCTTCAATAAATGTTGTGTAACAGGCTGGCATGCAAAATATATAGGATACTGCTTCTCAAGATAGATGAATGTGTGTGTGTGTGTGTGTGTGTGTGTGTGTGTGTGTGAATATCCTACTTTACTTCCTAATTGCAATTACCAGCGATGGCCTGAGCTATTATCATTTTGACAGTTTACAGAAGTTTCTTTATTAAGTAGCTGAAGGCATCTAATTGGGTTAGGTGTCCTGAGCTTTTGCATGGGTAAAAATCCTCCCCCTCCCTCACCCGGCAACATCTTCTTGCTATTTAATTGCTTGCACCTCGACAGGTCGGAGGCGATGTGCTTGAACCCTCTCCCCACTCCCTTCAGCATCCCATAGAGGACTAATCCTGCTCCACTTAATGAAGCTCAAAACATGAATCCCACTAAAATCATGTCCTGTCACAGAGCTAAAAGACAGGGAAGCTAAAAATAAAACTAAACTCATTGTAGTTAAGTTGTAAGAAAGTTTTTATATAATATGCCATGTAATCATTTCTTATTATTTAAATCTGTTATTTCAAGTTCTTTGTTTCACACAAGTTTGTCCTGCCATCCAGTTTCATCCATTTATCCAGGGTTGGGTCAGGGGGCAGCAGTCTAAGCAGAGAGGCTCAGACGTCTCTCTCCCCAGCCGCTTGGACCAGTTCCTCCGGAGGATGTAAAGGTGTTCCCCAACCAGTGGAGAAACTTTCTCTAGTGTGTCCTGGGTTTTCCTTCAAATTTCCTGGTTGAACATTCCCAAAAATCTTCACCATGGAGGTGTTCAGGAGGCATCGTAATCAGGTGCCCGAGCCACCTCAACTGGCTCCTCTCGATGTGGAGCAATCTACTCCGAGACCCTCCCAGAAGACAAGCTTCTCACCCTATCTCTGAGAGAGCCCAGACACCCTGCAGAGAAAACTAATTTCTCTCCTTCCTTCAGTCACTACCCAAAGCATGTGACCATAGGTGAGGGTTGGAACATAGATCAACCTGTAAATTGAGAGTTTCTCCTTTCAGCTCAGCTCTCTTTTCACAACAGACCGGTACAATGCACACATCACTGCAGACAAGGCACCAATCGGCCTATCAATCTTGCCCTCCGACTTTCCCTCACTCGTGAACAACACCCTGACACTCCTAAACTCCTCCACTTGGGACAGGATCTCAACCCTGACTTGGAGAAGGCATTTTACTCTTTTCCAATTTAAGACCATGGTCTTGGATTTAGTGGAGCTGATTCTCACCCCAGCTGCTTCACACTGGGCTGCAAACCTCTTCAATGAAACCTGTAATTCACGTTCTGATGAAGCCAACAGGACCACATTGTCTGCAAACAGCAGCTGATCCTTAGGCCACCAAAATGGATTCCCTCAACACCTTGGTTGTGCTTAGAAATCCTGTATATAAAAGTTATGAACAGAATCAGTGGGAAAAGGGCAGCCTTGGCACAGCCCAATTCTCACTGGAAACGAGCCCGACATACTGCGGACCAAGCTCTAGTACTAGTCATACATCAACCCAATAGCTCGTATCAAAGGGCCTGGTACACCATAGCTCTAGAGGACCCCCGACAGGGCTCTCCAGTGGGATGCAGTCAAATGCCTTTTCCAAATCCACAAAAAATCATGAAGATTGGTTGGGCACCTCTCTAGACCCAAATTCAGGCCTAGCTCTAGAGGGGGGCCCCGGTGACCCATATCTGGGTGTTCTCATTCATGTTACTCATCATAAGGGGTCTTTGGGTTGTACTTTGATCCCTCACCTAGGAACTGTTTGCCATTGGTGACTAAGAGGCATAAAGCCTCAGACAGCTTAGCTTCTAGGATCAATGGGACACTCAAACCCCTCCACTACAACAAGATGGCAGCCTAATAAAGTATCCACAACATGGACAATAATTACAACAAAGAACAGGTTTCTCTTAAATTTAGCACATTTTATGTATTCAAGGTTAATGTGCACATGTTTAATCACTAAAACTTTCCAAGTGACCTCTGGTATACCAATATACATCATGTTAAAAATATTTAATCCTACCACCCAAGCTGGTCTCTGTTCGAGTAATAACCTCCTCTTTCAGATGTTGGAACACTGGGTCCAGAGTTGCATTTTAATCTGACTGGATGATGGGCATCAAGGTCGCCATAGTTCCCACACCCTTTCTATTAAGCTCCACTAATTTGGCTTGCTTGCATAGTAGAATTCTAGTAACAGACTGCTTAATTAGTATCTCTCTCACTCACTGTGGCTTAAAACGTTTGTTGGGATGTGTGAATGCTACAGTGGAAATAGTCCTAAGAACCTACATCTCTGTATCTCTGGGTTTGTTTTTCTTCCTCTTTACTGCATTGATTTTTATTTTTAAGAGAACATATTTATGGCAAAGCAGATACAGTTTTAAAAGATCTCGTCATCGTTGTCATCTTCCTCCGCTTATCCGTGTCGCGGGGGCAGCATCCCAACTAGGGAGCTCCAGACCATCCTCTTCCCGGCCTTCTCCACCAGCTCCTCCAGCAGGACCCCAAGGCGTTCCCGGACCAGATTGGAGATGTAACCTCTCCAACGTGTCCTGGGTCGACCTGGGGGACTCCTGCTGGCAGGACATGCCTGAAACACTTCCCCGGGGAGGCGTCCAGGAGGCATCCTGACCAGATGCCCAAACCAACTCAACTGGCTCCTTTCGATCCGGAGGAGCAGCGGTTCTACTCCGAGTCACTCCCGAATGTCCGAGCTCATTACCCTATCTCTAAGGCTGAGCCCAGCCACCCTACGGAGGAAACTCATTTTGGCCGCTTGTATCCACGATCTCGTTCTTTCAGTCATTACCCAAAACTCATGACCATAGGTGAGGATTGGGACATAGAGCTACCGGTAAATCGAGAGCCTGGCTTTCTGGCTCAGCTCCCTCTTCACCAGGACAGATCGGCTCAGCGTCCGCATCACTGCAGACGCCGAACCAATCCGCCTGTCGATCTCCCAATCCCTCCTACCCTCACTTGTGAACAAGACCCCGAGATACTTAAACCCCTCCACTTGAGGTAGGACCTCTCCCCCGACCTGGAGCTGGCAAGCCACCCTTTTCCGGTCGAGAACCATGGTCTCAGATTTGGAGGTGCTGATCCTCATCCCAGCCGCTTCACACTCGGCCGTGAACCTACCCAGCAAGATCTGAAGGTCTGAGCTGGATGAAGCTAGGAGGACCATATAATCCGCAAAAAGCAGAGACGAGATTCTCCTGCCACCAAACTTGACACACTCCACACCACAGCTGCCCCTAGAAATTCTGTCCATAAAGGTAATGAACAGAACCGGTGACAAAGGGCAGCCCTGGCGGAGTCCAACCCTCACCGGGAAAAGGTCCGACTTACTACCGGCTATGCGGCCCAAACTCACGCTCTTCTGGTAAAGGGACTGAATAACCCTCAACAGAAAGCCACCCACCCCATACTCCTGGAGCGTCCCCCACAGGGTGCCCCTGGGGACATGGTCATAAGCCTTCTCAAAACCCAAAAAAGATGTGGATTGGTTGGGCAAACTCCCATGCCCCCTCCATCACCCTTGCAAGGGTATAGAGCTGGTCCACAGTTTCACGGCCAGGACGAAAACCACATTGCTCCTCCTCAATCTGAGATTCAACTATCAATCAGACCCTCCTCTCCAGTACCTTGGAGTAGACCTTTCCAGGGAGGCTGAGGAGTATAATCCCCCTATAGTTGGAACACACTCTCAGGTCGCCTTTCTTAAAGAAGGGGACCACCACCCCGGTCTGCCACTCCACAGGAACTGCCCCCGATGACCACGCAATGTTGCCGAGATGTGTCAACAGTGACAGCCCTACAACATCCATAGCCTTGAGATACCCAGGACAAACCTCATCCGCCCCCGGGGCTCCGCCGCTGTGTAGTTGTTTGACTACCTCAGAAACTTCTGCCCCCAAGATTGGACAGTCCATCCCCAGGTGTCCCGGCTCTGGTTCCTCCTCGGAATGCGTGTAGGTGGGATTGAGGAGCTCCTCAAAATATTCCTTCCACCGTCCGACTATAACCCCAGTTGACATCAGCAGCTCCCCATCCCCACTGTAAACAGTGTGAGCAAGTTGCTGCCTCCCTCTCCTGAGGCGCCGGACAGTTTGCCAGATCCTCTTTGGAGTCGATCGATAGTCTTCCTCCATGGCCTCGCCAAACTCCTCCCATGCCCGAGATTTTGCCTTGGCAACTACCACTGCTGCAACCCGCTTGGCTACCCGGTACCTTTCTGTTGCCTCCGGAGACCCACAGACCAGCCACGCCCTGTAGGCCTTCTTCTTCAGCCTGACGGCTCCCCGAACCTCTGGTGTCCACCAGCGGGTACGGGGGTTGCCACCACGACTGGCACCGGCCACCTTGCGACCACAGCTAGCAACAGCCGCCTAAACTATTGCAGAGTGGAACAAGGCCCACTCTGAGTCAATGGCCCCCACTGCTCTTGGGACGCGGTCAAAGCTCGGCCGGAGGTGGGAGTTGAAGACCGTCTTAACAGGTTCTTCTGCCAGGCGTTCCCAGCAGACCCTCACTATGTGTTTGGGTCTGCCAGGTCTACGTGGCATCTTCCCCTGCCATCTGATCCAACTCCCCACCAGGTGGTGATCAGTTGACAGCTCCGCTCCTCTCTTCACTCGAGTGTCCAAAACATATGGCCGCAGGTCAGATGATACGACTACAAAGTCTATCATCGGCCTGCGACCTAGGCTGCCCTGGTACCAAGTGTACCAATGGCATCCTTATGTTTGAACATGGTGTTCGTTATGGCCAAACTGCGGCTTGCACAGAAGTCCAATAACGAAAAACCACTCGAGTTCAGATCAGGCGGGCCCCTCCTCCAAATCACACCCCTCCAGGTCATTCTGGCATTGCCCACGTGAGCATTGAAGTCCCCCAGCAGGACAATGGAATCCCCTGATGGAGCACTATCTAGCACTCATCCCAGGGACTCCAGAAAGGGTGGGTATTCTGAACTGATATTTGGCCCATAAGCACAAACAACAGTCAGGGCCCGTTCCCCGACCCGAAGGCGCAGGGAAGCTACCCTCTCGTCCCCCGGGGTAAACTCCAACACACAGGCAGAGAGTCTTGGGGCTAACAAAAAGCCAACCCCAGCCATCCGCCTCTCACCCGGAGCAACTCCAGCAAAGGAGAGTGTCCAACCCCTCTCAAGGACTTGGGCTCCAGAGCCAATGCTATGTGTCGAGGTGAGTCCGACTATATGTAGCCGGTACCGCTCAACCTCTGCCACAAGCTCATGCTCCTTCTCCGCCAGCGAGGTGATGTTCCATGTCCCAAAAAACAGTTTTCTTGTCCGGGGATCAGACCGCCAAGACTCCCGCCTTGGTCTGCTACCCCATCCACATTGCACCGGACCCTTCATGTTCCTCCAGCGGGTGCTGAGTCCACAGTTGGATGAGCCCATGTATCCGGTTCGGGCTGGGCCCGGCCGGGCCCCATGGGCGAAAGCCCGGCCACCAGGTGCTCGCTCACGGGCCCCAACCCCAGGCCTGGCTCCAGGGTGGGACCCCGGTAACCCTCCGGGCCGGGTACTCCGACTCTTTGTTTTACCGTCCATGAAAGATCTTCTGAACCATTCTTTGTCTCACCCTTCACCTACCAATTTGTCATGGGAGACCCTACCAGGGACACAAAGTGCCCCAGACAACATAGCTCCTAGGATCATTAGGGCACTCAAACTCCTCCACTACGATAAGGTGATGGTTCAAGGATGAGATTTTAAAAGATCTTCCAAATAAATCTGTTTGAAATGCAAAGCACTGAAGAACTGAATGAGTATCCTTTACTTTCTGGATTAGAGGCGGAACTTGTCAGCAGCTTGCATTTCCCTCATGACTGAAATATGAAGGGGAATGTCCTTCAAAAGTCACACTCATTTCTGTGTGTGTGTGTGTGTGTGTGTGTGTGTGTGTGTGTGTGTGTGTGTGTGTGTGTGTGTGTGACTGTGCATCAGCCTGAGGGTCAGCAGTGGTTTATGGAATAATCTGTATGACATAAATTAATTGTCAGAGCTGTCAGCAGCTGGAGCTTCAGGTCTGGGAAAAAAATATTTGAAAGATGATTTGAATATTTCTCTCTGCTTTCCCCAGTGTCACTTTTGATTTGACAGACCTTAATGGCTGCAGACATCAGAAATGCACCAGAGCTGGAATTTATGTTTGGATGGAAATCCTCACTGCAGCTGCTTTTCTTCTTTTCAGGATCAAAAAATTGTGTTGTTACTATTTTTGTCTTTGATTATTTTTTTTAAGAACCAGCTGTTGAATTTTAGGATGTATAAGATTCCAGCATTTCATACCGGTGAAGAAGCTTCCTCAACCCTTACTTCCTTTTTACTTTCACACAATTGATCACAGTTCACACACACACATATATATATATATATACACACATATATATATATATATATATATATATATATATATATATATATATATATATATATATATACATATATATACATATACATATATACATACATATATACATACATATATACATACATATATACATACATATATACATACATATACATATATACATACATATATATATATACATACATACATACATATATACATACATATACATACATACATACATACATATATATATATATATATATATATATATATATATATATATATATATATATACATATATACATATATATATACATATATACATATATATACATATATATATATATATATATAACATAATGCAGCAGCTCTAGAGATCAACAGGTTCCAGCCTCCAGCTACTGACCAGCTCCTGCTAACCGACATCCAGTTGGTGGAGAAATTGATTCTATGTTTTCTGGTCAGTAGAGTGAAATCAGTTTACTTGCAAATAAACAAACAACAAAATAAAAACACCTGTCATGCAGCTATATGAACTTTTGTTAACCTGACCATTACAACACTGTACATTAAACTTTGTAAACCATCGCAACAAACATCCACCTATTTTCATATTTGTTTTGCTGATGGGGTACCAGACCGAAGAGGGAACCACAGACCGCCTATTTCCAGTGAATGTCTCCGGGGGGAAATCTCCAGAGGAATATGAGTGACCAGGAGACAAATGCACAGGCCACTTCAACAGATTTATTTAATAAAAATCATGTTGTGGATGCTGTTTTTCAGTCTGGTTTGTTGAAAAAGGAGCTGAACTGTAATGCAAATCTGTTTCTTTACCAGCCTGTCCACATTCAAACCTAATATTGTCATTTTATTGTAGTCATTATAAACACTAATCCTAGATCCTTGATTTAAGTGGCTGAAATGATCTTCCTTGTTCAGGGTGGCTTGGCTCAGCCATAGAGATCAGGTGAGCTCACCAGCAGCTGGAGCTGGAGCTGCTGTTTCCTTGTTCAGGAGTCGGTACTCACCTTTCATCTTTGATTGTTTAACTTTCTGTCTCCATAAGTTCCACCATATGAAGTTAAATTGTAGTTTCCTGTTTACCAAAAAGGACAGTGGAGAGTTGGAGTCTGGTGTTGCTCAGAGTTTTTAAAAGTTTTCATCCTAAAACCACGTTTGGACTCCCTGTGCACTCCGACAGGTAACTTCTCACCTGGCTTTATCTACAACAACATTACACTGCGTCTGCGAGCTCATCTTAAAGTATAACAGACCAGAGAGCATGAAGTAAATGAGAATGCTGCTGTGGTCCAATCTGGAGGTTGTAAATATGTAAATAGCACAACACCTTCTGCCTTTCAACTTATTTACCATCCTGAGTGATTTTATTATTTTCCTTCCCGTCCGTTCAGATAAAAGAGGGGTTTTATTTTCTTTCTGTGCCAGATTCATTTACCAGTAATTGGTTTTTCCTCACTCAGTCTTTGAAAGGGCCGTAAAGAATCAGCAGAGTGCGCCTTAATATGCAAACAACACAATCATCTGGTTGCAGGTTCTGATTCTGGACATCTCTTCCTTACAGTGGAAACTATCATCCTATTTAGATTCAACGACAGTGGAAATAGTGTAAACTCATCTCCTGCTTCTTTTTGAGCTAAAGTAAACATTATTTCACCCTGAGCAGCTAAAGAAGTTTTCGTTACTGGTCGTCTTTTGTCTTTTGAACATCAGACTGTGTGAAAAACAGAAAGAAGTAGGGAGGGATGAAAGAAAGGCTGGATGAGAGAGCATGGCTTTAGAGCAGTAATCTGGTTTAGAAGTCACGCCTGGTCCGTACACTCCCAGTAAATTTCCTGTTGTAAATGGGGGCTAATGGGGGAAAGGTCTGTGTAATTCTCTCTCCATTAGCTGTTCCGCCTGGCCTAATTGCCCAGCCGAGCCTGAACAATTTTGTTAGACGTTGCCTGGGTAATTATGGCTGCTTTGGCTAAAAATAACAGCCCACCAGAATTCAGAGTCAGGCAGTGGTTTTCTGTTCTTTTCTTTGTCTTTGAATTCAACCATCACCCTCCTTGTCTTCTACCCACCAGCTAGCAGCTCAGAGCCTCTGGGACCGGTTGAGCTGTAAGTAAAGTGAATATGGAGGCCAATCTGTGATGGAGGCGATCAGATGGGCTGAGGGAATGAAACCAGATCGGTTCTCTATGGACAGACAGTTGCTTCTGGTGACAAGCTGAAGGACATCAGCGAGGGGTGATGTTCGGGTCGGTGATCACGCAGCGGCAGCCACTAGGCGGCAGCTTTTCTCCCATTAACTCAGGCTAAGAAGCACTGATTAATGGCTTTTTAAGGAACCTGCCACACAAATGAGTTGAAAGAGACTAAATGTATTATTGAGAAGTTACTATAAACCCATGTCTTTAATAAGAATCTAAACACTGCTCAGTTTGGAGTTTTATTCATGAGATATCTTCATCTGATGTATTTTCCTCCCAAATAAACTGACAATAAGATGAAGCATGCCACTAAAAATAAGGGGAGATACAACATTTATAAACAGGCAGATCCAAGTCAGCATCATTTAAAAGTAGAGGATCTGTAGTTATCTTTAAAGCCTTTTCTCTCTTCGTTTGATCTGTTTTCCTTTTTGTGTCTGTAATCAACTGTCTCCGTTTTCTCTTTCATTCAGTCGCTCAATGCTTTATCATACTCTCTTTGTTTTCTTGCATCATTTAAGTGCACGTCATGTCTTTTCCCAAATCTTTTTACTTCATTGTTCTGCTGTCAATCTGATCTCATAAAAAATAAAAATATATTGTTTTGACTTCCAAAATTAAAGCATCACACATTGAAACCAATTAGGTTTTCTCTTGATAAGCTAAAAAACAAAAACAAAAGACGTTTCTTTAGAGAAAAGAAAAGGCTGACGACAGGATGCAGCACCTTCATAAACGATTGTGTAAAATCTCCTGTCATTAGATAAATCACGAAAACTTGACTTCTTCCTGTTTTGTCAGGTGTTTGTGTACAAACATTTACTAGATGCTGTTGCAGTTTTAATCATAAACCTTTGACAAAAAATTGTTTTGATTTTAGTAAAAAAAAAAATTTGACATCCAACTTATTTTAATTTTACTCAACTAAACTAGATGTATTTTTCTTCTGATGCAATGATTTTCAACGTCTGTAAAATAAATGGTAACTATACTTACTTGGAATTGTAAAGACACGTAAAAAAATTCCCATTCAACACTTTCAATAAATAAAACTATATTTAAAATTGTTTTAATAACAAAAAATTATTGCATGATACCAAAATGCACACTGATAGCTAAAAATGGTGTCTCAATACTAATAAAGTAAACAAATCTTTATAATGTGTGGTATTACAGTGGGATGTGAATGTTTGGGCAACCTTCTTAATCTTCATGATTTTCCTGTATAAATTGGTGGTCATGATAAAAACAATTGTTAAAAATGTCAAATAGGAGACAAACACAGTAATACCTGTGAAATGAAACAAAGTTTATAGGATTTACAGAAAGTGTGCCATATTTCTTCAAACAAAATTAGGCAGGTGAAAAAAAAAAACTCAATATTTATTCGATCCTCCTTTTGCAGAAATAAGAGCCTTTAAAATCTTCCTATTGCTTCTAACGAGAGTCTGGATTTTGTTTGAAAATATTTTGGACCATTCTTCTTTACAAAATATCTCTAGTTCATTCAGGTCTGACAGCTTCCAGCATAGGCAGCTCTCTTTAACTTGCATCACAGATTTTCAATAATATTCAGGTCGGGACTGAGATGGACATTCCAGAACGTTCTAATAATTCCTCTGCATGAATGCCTTAGTAGATGTTGAGCAGTGTTTAGGGTTGTTGTCCTGTTGAAAGATCCAGCCCCGGTGCAGCTTCAGCTTTGTCACAGATTCCTAGACATTGGTCTCCAGAATATGCTGATATTAACTGGAATCCATGCGTCCCTCAAATTTAACAAGATTCTCAATCCCTGCACTGGCCACACACCCCACAGCATGATGGAACCACCACCATGTTTTACTGTAGGTAGCAGGTGTTTTTCTGGAAATGCTGTGTTCTTTTTCCTCCATGCATAACATCTCTTGTTCTGCCCACATGACTCATCAGTCCACAGCACCTTATTCCATAATGAAGCTGGCTTGTCCAAATGTACTTAAGGCAGCTCTGTTTGTGCTGTGGGTGGAGAAAAGGCTTCATCTGCACCACTCCCACTTACAACATCTCCTTATGTAAAGTGCTCTGAATAGTTGAATGGTGCACATGTAACATGACTCAGCTGCACTGCTTCGTCCAGTCAAGAAACGTTCTGTGTTGTGTAAATGATGAATGCCTCTGAGGTTCAGGTTCAGCCTAACTGACGGTATTTTTATTCTCCAGCTGCACAGAATGGGATAACACAGCAGCAGTGAAAATGATCCAGCCAATCTCAGCTCATCTCCCTCCATTACAGCTCCGAACCGACTGGAGCGGGAGGAAGTGACGTCACAGAACGAGGCTATTCAAAATAAAAGACCCAAACAAACTTTTCTCAAAAGGTCTAAAAATATACACTTAAAATGAGAATCTTGAATGTAAAACAATTGTTTAGGGTAAGTAAAATAAAAATATATAATGAAATAAGTAAATTAAATAAAATTAGGGATTTTTTGTGGAATGAATTGCACATTTGTCTTTCAGTGTTACACACAGTGACTCCATTGGCAGCAAGATGATGTTGTAGGTCTTTGGTGCTGGTCTTCGGGTTGACTTTGACTGTTCTCACCATTCTTCTCTTCTGTTTATCTGAGATTTTTCTTGGTCTCCCACTTGGGGCCTGAACTAGAACTGTGCCTGCGGTCTTCCATTTCATCAATATGTTCCTAACTGTGGAAACAGACAGCTGGAATCTCTGAGACACCTTTCTGTATCCTTCCCCTAAACCATGATGGTGAATATCTGTTTGGTTTCACCAGTGTATGGATGTCAAGGGTCACTGAGCTTACAAATTTTGAGTTCCAATAATTAGTTCAAAATTTTTTGGAATCAATAAAATGACAACAGTGCCCAAATTTAGGCACCTGCCTAATTTTAAAATTATTTAAAATTATTACACACTTTCTGTAAATCCTATAATTTTGTTTCACTTCTCAAACATCACTGTGCGTGTCTCCTATATGATATATTTAATTTTTTATTGTAACAACCAAGTGATGATGAGCTACAATTTAGCCACAGCTGCCCTTGAACACATTGACAGAGGCAATGCCTGCCAAACAATGTCCGTCCGACCACCAGCAGCAGGTAACGCAGGCTAAGTGTCTTGCCCATTGACAACATCAGCATTCTCTGGTTGGAGCTGGGATCAAACCTGCATCTTCCGATTACTGGACAGCCCGCTCTACCTCCTGAGCTACTTGCTGCCCCTAACCAGTCCTGGCCAGATACCTTAACCACCTCAACTGGCTTCTTTCAGCGTGGAAGAGCAATAGATCTACCCTCAGCCCCTCCTGGACAGCAGTGCTTCTCATGCTAGCTCTAAGAGCCCAGACACCCTGCAGAGAAAACTCATTTTGGCCACTTGAATTTGCAATTTAATTCTTTCAGTCACTTCCCAAAGCTTGTGACCATAGATGAGGGTTGGAACATAAATTGGTGGGGAAATCAAGAGCTTTGCCATCTGGCTCAGCTCTATTTTCACCCAGACAGACTGGTATAACGTCCACATCTCTGCAGATGCAGCACCAAACTGCCTATTGATCTTGTGCGCCATCTTTCCCTCACTCATGAACAAGACCTAGAGATACTTAAACTTCTCCACGTTGGGCAGGACCTCATCCCTTACCTGGGGAAGGTATTCTATCCTTTTCTGATTCAAGACAAAGGTCTCAGATTTAGTTAAGCTGATTCACAGTCAAGCAGCTTTACATTTGATGGAAACTGCAGATCATGATTTGATGAAGCTAACAGGACCACATAATCTGCAAAAATGCAGAAACTTGACCTTAGGCAACCAAGAACACCTAGACAGGATCAGTGAAAAATTGCAGCCTTGGTCTAACTGTCATCGGAAACAAGTCCGACTTACTGCTGGCAATGCGGACCAAGCACTGACACTAAGGACCTAACAGCCTGTATCAAAGGTCCTGGTGCCCCCCAGAGTACCCTCAGAGTGCCCCCAGAGGGATCCGGTCGAACACCTTCTCCAAATCCACAAAACACATATAGATTGGTTTACAGAACTCCCACACAGCCTCCAGGAAACCCCAAAGGGTATAAAGCTGGTCCTGTGTGCCACGGCCAAGACAAAAATCACGTTGTTTCTTCTGAATCCGAAGTTGAACAATCTGATGAACCCTCCTCTCCAGAACCCTGAATAGACCTTGCTAGGAAGGCTCAGGAGTGTGATCCCTGTGTAGCTGGAACACACCCTGCAGTCTCCCTTTATAAATTTTAAGACCACCGCCCTGGTCTGCCAGTCCGGTGGAACTGCCCCCAATATCCATGCAACAGTGGTGTCAACCAACACAGCCCCTCAGGGAACTCCAGGCGGATCCCATCCACCCCTGGGGTCTTGCCATCAAGGAGTGATTTTGATCATCTCAGTGACCTTGGCTCCAGAGGTTTGAGTGCCTAAACTCTGCATCCTCAATGATAGACATAGAATTGAGAATACTCTGCTCACCAGTTGACACCATCCCCACTGTAAACAGTGTTAGTAGTGCACTGCTTTCCCCTCCTGAGTTGTCTGATGATGGACCAAAATCTCCTCATTTTAGATCTCATGGTTTTAGATCATCACATTTTTGGCCATGAAATCTTTCTCCTTTTAGACATTAATTGTTCAACTGTTATTAGTACAGACATCAATGTACGATGTCTGTGGTCACTAGTAGCTTTATCAAACAGCAGCCATCTCTGGACTCTGATTGGTTCTTTTCTCCTATTCTGCTTGTTCCATTTGCTGATTTTTTTCTGATATTTTCCATTTTTTGATTGGATTTTTGTTATTGTTAATTTTTGTTGTGTTTTATTCATCGACAGAAGTGACAATCAATATTCATCATAATTTAAATATTTAGTATATTTTTAGCTTTTGCTTCATTTTAGTGCTCAAAAATTAATTTGTCACAATGAAATTTACCCTGTCTGTGACAGTTTTATAGGTTCATTGGGGCTCAACAGAAAAAGGAACCTGTACAACAGGGCTATTCTATTCTGGACCTCGAGGGCCAGTATCTAGCATGTTTTTGTTTTAACCCTGCTTCAACACACCTGACTTCATACAACAGGTGATTAACAGGGTTCTGCAGAGCCTGATGAGTTGCTGCACAAGTGACTCAACCACTGAATCTAGTGTGTTGGACCAGAGAAACCACTAAATTGTACTGGATACCGGTCCTCGATGCCCAAACTTAGCCCTGCTGTACAACATTCAGAATTTAGGAGTATTTTATTAAAATGCATTGAAAAGTCTCACCAAAATAGCTAAAATCATACAGGAAGGAACTTTTCTAAGCAGGTTTTTGTCTATTCACAGATGCCTGCACAACATTCAGGCCAATGGGAATGCAGATGGCCGTAACATCTCTCCCATCCAGTCTTACCTTTCTAAACATTGATCAAGGACATATTTTTAAAACTATTGCTGGGGACAATAATGATAAACTTGAGTGTGGCTTGCTGATTGCTGGGGACAATTATTGCTATTAATTATGCTTATATAAGTATTTTTTTAAATAAAGGAATTAAACACAACTCACCTCAGTCAATGTATCATTCAAAAACGATAAACAAAGGACAAATAAACACAATAGCCACAACAAATAATCACAAACATGCTAAAACAAGCATGTAGTGAACACCAGCATCCAAGTGGGCCAATCCCATCTGTACCGGGTCGGCCTTGGCCGGGTAGCCCCAGTCAGCCCCAGCCTGGCCCGGTTGATTCCACACATCCTTGTCTTAAGCCCATGTGGGCTGATTCTACCCACCAATCAGAGTCTTGCTCTAATGGAAGGTGTGAATTTGCTGTCAGCAGTGGGTGTGTTGGCCCTGGTCGGCCTGAAGCAGACCCCCTCGAGAAGAGGGCTGAGAATGAGCCTTGGTTGGCCCGGAAAAATACCAGGCCACCCAGATATGTAAACAACCTACGCTACCCGGCCCGGGCCGACCCGGTACAGATGGGAATGGCCCATAGAAGGACCTACAAGCCACACACACACACAACTTCTCAATTTTCCATCACAGGGCAGACTGCAGAAATAAACACTCAGCTCGCTGGACAACGACATTAAAAGGGACACTTAATATTCAGAGTTTGAGAGTTTTTTTTATTTTTTTATTAGAAAATGAATGTCATAAAGTAACAAACAGCAACAGATTTGACCTGGTCTTTGTATGCTTATTTCTAGGAAGATTAATGACTAAAGTTAGGATTAATTCAGCACCACTTTTTGCAGCATTTGGCTCGAACCTGGTTTTGTGCCGATACAGAGGTTTCCATTCACCTTCTTTTTTTTCCTTATTTCTTTGTGTTTGTATTTCTGTCTTGCTGCAGCATCTCCTTGGCTGATGGTGTTTAAAGAAGTTGTGACTGGGAAAGTTTCCTTGCGAACACTTTCACTGAATGGGAACGGTCCTGTGAAATGAAGACTGGTGTTCTAATCTTCCCTCCATCCTTCCTCCCCTCTCTTGCTCCTTACGTCCAGATTTACCTCCAGCTCCGTCAGCCCCGGCCCCCATATTTATTCCCCCCAGTTCTTTCTGCTGGCCTGGCACTTGTGTTTATGTAGTGCTGTGATTGTTGATTTATATTTTGACAGCACGCATCTGCGTATTTTGCTGATGTGTGTTTTTTTTATTTGTGTGTGTGTGTGTGTGTGTGTGTGTGTGTGTGTGTGTGTGTGTGTGTGTGTGTGTGTGTGTGTGTTTCTTTGCCTGCCTGTGTGAGTTGCAGTAAAAGAAGCTATTGACTTGTTGTAAAGCCGTGGTCCTTGAGAGTATTTATGAGCAGGGAAGCAGAGTAGCTCGGTGGCATTTTCCTGTCGCTGGAGCAGAACGACTCTCTCGACTCTCCCTCTCTGCTCTGACAGCCTCTGCTGAGCAAAGAGATGCTTTTTGCTGGAGTTCACAATATTTCCTTCTGTCTTTAACCATCACAGTTATCTGACAAGTTGAGACTTCCTGAAGAATTAGAATTGAACAGCAAATAAAGGTCGTGTGATCTCATGGATTTTATCAGAACAGCCTTGAGTTCAAAGAACAATTATGGAAGATTTTAATCAAAGATCACATGGATCACTTTTCAACTAGCTTGAGATATATAAATGCATGCGTACTGATGTGTACATGTTTCAACATAAAATATAAACCACCAGCCACATCTTAAAACCTGTATTAAACAATAGCCATCAGTCTCAGAAAACACTGCGTTAATCCTTAAAAGTATAAAATAGGTTTACAAGATACTATAAACAATATACTGAGTAATTAGACTAATACTACTCATTCAAACTAAGTCCAGTTTCATCTTTACTATGTCTTCCACACGTCCCGGATGAGCCCCCAATTTATACACCTACCCAGCTCATTGGGCAGCCACATAAAACTAACTGAACACAACACTGAGTGGTTTAAGAGTTGTATTATTAAAAACTCTGTCAATGTCAATTTTACTGGTATGGCTCTTTGTAAACAACAAAGCTGTGCTGAACAGCAAAACAGTTAAAGCAAATGAGAAAAAGATTTTGCAAGGCATAAAAGGAACTGACTGTAAAAGAAAAGGTAGTAACAAAAAATAAATAAATAAACGCATCAGATTCCTAGGCTTTCCACTCATTGGATATGAGTTATTAAAAAAAGTTTGTTTTTTGTACAGGTTCTATATGTTATCAGGCTCTAATCTGATCTGATGTGGACCAGTAGATAGTTTTATAGTTTAGAGGCAGCAAGACCACCTCTACCCTTTAAATTGGATTTAGATATCTCTAAAATATTGTGGTTGAACTCAGATGTCTAGATGGGGGTTGTGTTTAAAATGTTGTTGGGAATAGCCTACTTCCCAGTTGATGTCATTGCACAAGTGCTACTGGATGCTAAGGCAAACAAACAACATTAGCCAATTGAAAAAAACGCTCATGAAGCGCTTGATGTCGATAAAAACAAATCGACAGGAACAATAATGTAAAAGTTAATAGTTTTTCGTCAAGTACCCTTTTCTTAAAGTAGTTTTTCCTATATACCACTCACCTTTGGTCAAAAACATTGGGACGAACATGCTGTTTGGCTGTTCAAAAGGCACTCTGTGAAATATTAACAAATGTGTAATTTTTAACATTGAATTTGATTGGAGGCTGTTTAAAGAATCCCTCACAATCCCCTTAGTTTTCAAACGTTGTTACTTTATAACTTTACTTGAGAGAGAGAGAGAGAGAGAGAGAGAGAGAGAGAGAGAGAGAGAGAGAGAGAGAGACTACATTTTGGGCTCATCTACTACCGTTCTTGAACACTACCAAATTGCAAACTGTTCCTGTTGGACATGCGCAAAAAACATCACCAGGTAGGCGTCCAGGAGGCATCCTAATCAGATGCTTGAGCCACCTCATCTGGTTCCTCCTGATGTGGCGAAGCGGTGGGTCTACTCCGAGCCCCTTCCAAATCACCAAGCTTCTCACCCTATCTCTAAGGGAGATCCGGTCACCTTTCGGAGAAAACAAATTTCGGCCTCTTGTATCCCCCATCTTACTCTTTGTCACTACCCAAAGCTCGTGACCATAGGTGAGGGTAGGAATGTAAATGGACTAGTAAATCGAGAGCTTCAATTTCTGACTCAGCTTTCTTTTCGCCACGACAGACTGGTACAATGCCCGCATCACTGCAGACGCAGCACCAATCTGCCAGTCAATCTAGCTCTCCAGCTTTCCCTCACTTGTGAAGAAGACCCAAAAATACATAAACTCCCATATCAGAGGGTCTAGTACCCCATACTCCCGGAGAAACCCCTCACAGAGCCCCTAGAGGGATGTGTTGAAACACCTTCTCCAAACTCACTAAACACATTGGTTGGGTGAACTCCCATGAACCCTCCAGGACCCCCCTGAGGGTATGGAGCTGGTTCAATGTTTTGCAGCCAGGACGAAAACCAGATTGCCAGCTCAGTGGACTAGTGGTAGAGTGTCCGCCCTGAGACTGGGAGATCAGGGTTCAATTCCTGGTCGGGTCATACCAAAGACTTTTAAAAAATGGGACCCATTGACTCCCTGCTTGATACTCAGCAATAAGGGTTGGATTGGGGGGTTATACCACCAAATGATTCCCGAGCACAGCTGGGTCTGCAGCTCACCACTCCCCCAGGGGATGGGTCAAATGTAGAGAAGAAATTTTGCACGCACATCAGTATATGTGACAACTAATGGGACTTTAACTTTTAACTTTAACTTGCTCCTCCTGAATCTTAGGTTCAGCAATCTGATGGACCCTCCTCTCCAGAACCCCTGAATAGACCTTTCCAGGAAGGCTAAAAAATGTGATCCCCCTGTAGTTGGAACACACCGTGTGGTCCCCCTTTTTAAATAGGAGGACCACCCCCCAATCTGCCTGTACAGTGGAACTGCCCCCACTGTCTACGAGACATTGTAGAGCCACGTCAGCCAACACAGCCCTACTACATCCAGAGCCTTAAGGAACTCCAGGAGGATCTCATCCACCCCCAGAGCCTTGCCACCGAAGAGCTTTTTGACAACCTCAGTGACCTCAGCCTTAGAGGTTAGAGAGTCCAACTCAAAGTCCCCAGGCACCGTTTCCTCAATGGAAGACGTGCCGGTGGGATTGAGGAGGTCTTGGAAGTATTCCGCCCACCGTTCCACAATGTCCTGAATAGAGGTCAGCACCACACTGTCCCCAACATAAACAGTGTTGGTAGTGCACTGCTTTCATCTCCTGAGGTACCGGATAGTGGACCAGAATCTTCTTGAAGCCATGAAGAAGTCTTGCTCCATGGTCTCATCAAACTCCTCCCATGCCTGTTTTTTTTTTTTTGTGTCTGTGACCACCCAAGCCACATTCTTCTTGAACTGCTGGTACCTATCAGCTGCCTCTGGAGTCCCACAAGCCAAAACAACCTGATATGACTCTTTCTTCAGCTTGACAGCATCCCTAACCACCGGTGTCCACCAGCAGGTTTGGGGGTTGGGTTGCAGCTGGAACAGAATGGTTTGTTTTAGAGTAATATTGTATAAAACAAAAAAAATTCACCAAGAAGATTCTGCTACAAACGTTTGTGTGTCTTCAAGTTTTTGCCAGGACACTGACAAGCTCAGTAGGTTAAATCCTCTGTTTTAAACATGTAAGACAGGCATGGGGAACCCTGGTCCTCGAGGGCCGGTATCCTGCACGTCTTTGCTCCAACACTTGAGATTCAGTGGTTGATTCACCTGTGCAGCAGCTCATCAGGCTCTGCAGAAACCTGTTAATCGCCTGCTGATTGAAATTAGGTGTGTTGAAGTGGGGTTGAAACTAAATGCTGGATATTGGCCCTCGATGAACCAGGGTTCCCCACCCCTGATATAACATTTGAAATCACAACGCGCATACTCAACTCATTCTCAGTGGTAAGCCGTGGTGCCCAGAGACTCCGGCCCCAAGCTCAGACTGTCCAGGAAAATGTATTCACTTTGCTACTAATATTCTTAGTTTGAAGGTAAAAAAGCTCGTAATTGCTGCTCACTACAATGTATAGACAAGTACACACACACACACACACACACACACACACACACACACACACACACACACACACACACACACACACACACACAGTTTATTTATTTTATTTATTAACATATTTTAGGAGGATAAACCACTTGAGATGAAACATCTCGTTTATGAGTGGGTCTTCCTACCGTGGAGAAATAAAATACAAAAAGACAGAGGCAGTATACTATAGAAAGAAATAATCTCAATTAAAAAAATCAACAAATGACAACTGTGAAAATCAATGAATAGATAAGCTTTTGAGTTGTTTTAACCCACCTTTTACCTCTTAGCCAAGTTTTCTGAATTAGTTTAAGATAAATGTGACCTTGATAATCTTACTGAAGATTTTCTTCAGATAAGTTTAAAAAAATACAATTTTTTTCCTAATTTAGAAACTATATTTTTTTTTAGAAGTTTAGAGCTTCAGTTAGCAAAACAATTTGTATTTGGTTGCAGACAAAAGGGATGAAACTACTCAATTTAACCTCTTAAGAACATTCTTAGCTGAAGTTTTATGATGTGATAACATCTGTGATAATATCTGTGAAGAATCATTCAAGCAAGACTTTTGTCAAAAAGACTAAACATTGGACTTTGTTTTCCTGCCTTGCTCTCTGAGTTTTGATGATGTCCCACCTCAGCGTTGCATGCTGTCCTGTGCTGAACCATGATGCTGCGTGCCAACAATGAATGCAGACATGACCTGCAACAGATGCACAGCCTAATTCCCTGAACACACACTAATGGAGACAAATGGACAAGTCAGAAAGCAACAGAAGGTGCTGAACATTTATATTAATTTAAAAATTTCAAATGAATGTCTTTATAGCATTTGTGTGTTCATGCTGATCAGGGGCAGAAGTGTGTTTGCTTCTCTCTCAGGTTTTCCAACATGTTCTGTCCCCTTTTGCAAATCAAACATCTCCAACTCATCTAGGAACAGCATGATTCCAATCTGTCATACAACTGTGTTCTCAAACAGTTTCAAAACAGGAAGAGTTCATCTGGTGATTGTGAGTTCAGACTTGTTTCAGCATGGACAGAAAGAGTTTATAAATAAAATATCTATTTAAAGTCAGCCATTAACTTATTTTTTCAAAATGTTGAAAAAGATTTGGATTTGTTACTATGATCTTTGTTGTTACCCCAATTTAAAGTTGAAATCCATGATTAATGGATTGATTGAATGGATTTATTTACATATTGTCAGTGTGTCCAAATGGTTGTTTCTATTCTGCACACCAGAAATATTTAAAAAACCTCTTTCCATCAAGAAACTCAGTGTTGTTATTTCCAGAACAACTTATTCCTCAAGTTGAAATCATGGGGCAATGATACCTAGATTTACCATGGCAACCAATGGGAAATATAACACAGCAAACAACAACAACAACAACAAAAGCACCTTCCTACTAGAGCAGAAAGTCCTTCTTCAAGAGTGCAATCAAAAATAAGGGGAGGTCTAGAAGCATCTAAAAGAAGCTACCACAGTTGTCATTTCAGTCTTTGCTTCATCATCATCAGTTCTTAATGGAGCATTAAGTTGAAAAAGTGTTGAGCAAAATAAATAAATAAATATAAACATTGAGAAACAGCTGAGGCAAATGTACTGGGAGTTTAAACTCTGTCCTTCTGAGCTACCATTGCCAAGCAATATATTCAACTGAACAAAAAAAAAAAAAGGTTCTGATTTGGCATCTTCAAATGAACCAACCAGCCTTTAAAGGTTTGAGCCAGTGTTCTTCATGCTAGTTAAGTTTCCCTTCAGCTCTCCAGTCACACCTGTTTCTCATCAGTTGATCAGCTCACCTGTTCTGACTTTGTAATCACCATCCCACAGCTTTAAAGCTCCTTGGTTCAGAATGTGTTTTTCAGATGATCCTGTTTATCTTGCAGTTTCAGTCAACATTTGTTCCACTTTCTTGCCCTGTGTTCTTTATTGAGAAGAAGGTGGTTTTTACTTTATTCAGTTTCATGTAATACAAATAAATTCAAATAGAAAACATGATATCTCACAGAAATAAAGAGTTTACAAGAGTTGACAATCACTGTAACTGAAAAGAGAAATGAATAGGCTGAATCTGAGCCTTATTAATTGCTTATCCCATGTACAGCTCACCTTACAAATCCACAATAAGATCAAAGAAAAGCAGCGGGGCCCAGAAACTCCAGCCCTATTTGTTCGTCTGTCTTAAATTGTGCTTTTCTTCTCTTAAAACAAACAAATCCTGAATGCATGAGAAGGAATAATATTTCCAATGTTTTAATATAACAACACGTTCTCACTCCCAGCGCGTCAAAACAAACGCTTGGTCAGCCACCCTCCACGTCAGACCCCTGATGCCAAAAGTGCCCTTTTTTGTTACTTATGTGCGAAAAGGGGTTTTCCCTTATTTGACTGCAGATCCCAATGCAGCGTAAAACTGAAGCGATGGCATGTCCGCTACCGTTGCATCCCAATGCAGCGTTACACTGGCACCAAACAAGCTCATTGTACCTCACCTTAACCTTATCCTCTTATTTAACCTTCCCCTCACCCCTATCCTAACCTTAACCATCTTGCTAGCGAACACGTTAGTGATGTGTCGATCGCTCTAAAAGCCGGCTCTATGAAGTGAACGGCGGGAGCCGCCTCGTGATTGGTCGAGTTTGGACCGAGCCAACGCGAGGGGGAGGTTTCAACTACCACGGTGGAGGATTAAAAGTAGAGGGTATGTGTAACCTCCCCCTCGCCAGATGGTATGTTCTAACGTTCCCCTTGGGCGGCAAATACGAAAATTCAGTCAGACTCTGACTGTCAGAGTCAGAATGCAGGGGAAACAAACACTTGATCACAGTGAGAGTAACGTTTTAGGTAGCAAGAGGGTTAAGGTTAGGATGAGGGAGAGGGGAAGGTTATAAATAGTGAAACGTTAAGGTTTAGGTGCGGTTAAATGAGCTGGTTCTGTGCCGCATCAGCGGATATCTAATCACGTCGGTTTTACGCTGCATTGGGATCTGCAGTTACAAAAGGGGAAAAACCCCTTTTCGCACATAAGTAACGAAAAAGGGCACTTTTGGCGTCTGGGGTCTGACGTGGAGGTTGGCTGACCAAGCGTTTGTTTCCGACGCTTAGGGTGTGAGAATGTGTTGAATATAAACAATATCTTGAAATTTTAATATACAAGACTTTGTGAATAAATTGCTGGTTGGCACACAACAAGGAGCTTTATGTATTAGTCTTACAACTTTTTTTTAATCTTCACAATTGGGTCAATATTAGTTCTAGAAGTGTTACCCCATACCTAAACACAATACGTCATATATGACATTATTGGGGTAAAATACAATGAACATACATCTTTTGTTTAAAAAAGAAAAAAACATTGTTTTGTAAATAATTTCAGTAATTTTTGATTGCTTATTTTTTATGGATTCAATATATAGCTTCCAACTAAACCTATGATCTAAGATAAGTTCAAATAATTTCATATACCCTTTCAGTTTCTACACCATTTAATTGTATTATTATTTCACTGTTAGTCTCAACACCCCCAAAAAGCATGCATTTAGTCTTACTTTCATCAAGTGATAATTTATTAATGTCAAACCAGTCTTTTCACCTAATTTAGACTTCTTCTACAAGGGCCAATAACTATCTGATGTCCGCTCCTAAAGAAAACAAAGTTGTGTCAGCTGCAAATGCAATGTATTTCAACTTCTTGAGTGGTTGCCCAATGTTGTTCACATATAATGTAAATAATTTGGGCCCCGAAAGCGAACCTTGCGGAATGCCACATGTAACTCTTTTGATGTTTGACCTAGTATTATTAACCTCTACATACTGAAACATATTGCTTAGGTAAATCCGTATCCATTTTTGCATAACTCCTCTTATCCCATAACTCGTAAGTTTATCCAAAAGCAAAAAATGTTTGATTGTATCAAATCGATAAAAACCCCAACAACATATTTTTTATTATCCACTGCCGTACAAATTCCATCACTGCCAATGATGTTCACTGGTTACTCTGAAACCGATATTGATGACAACTAAAGTTTTTTTTTTCAATAAAGTAATCAAATCTATTAGTAAACAAGTATTTTAGCAAATTAAAGTAGTATTGACAAAGGTCTGTAGTTTGAAATTATATCCTTTTCTCCATTCTTATATCGCGGAATCACTTTAGCCATTTTCATCTTGACAGTAAAAACACCCATTTGAAATGATTTACTATGAACATAAGTAAAATGGATAATTTATTTTTAAACTTGTGAGTTACTTCCAAAACATAACTCTGACTAACCCCAACAATAAAAACACTTAGTGTTTTATGTTAAAGCCCAAATCAATTTTTTGGTCCACTGCTCTGATTTCTCTTGTTAGTTTAGGGCCTATATTCACAAAATAACCATTAAACTCATTGGCGAGAGCCTCGGTTCTTTCAATAATTATGTTTTCTTCATTTTTCATATATGTTGGGTAATTAGAAGTACTGGAATGTTTAACCAGTCTATTAGCACTCCCCATATATCCTTAATATTAACTTTAAGTTCAAACAGTAGCTTCTCATAGTTACTATTTTTCTGAAATATCATAATTGATATCAATTTGTTGTAATATTTGTGTGTATCCTCAATACATCCTCAGTTCTGTGTTTAGTAACATTTCTATAGAGCTTATTTTTCTTTGTACAAGCTTTGCCAGCCCTTTCATGGTCCATTGTTGTTTTTTTAGTCTTTTTTGGATTGGATCTATATTCTCTTACTGGACAATGATGATCATAAAAATACAAAAATGTTTTCAACATTTAATCATATGCTTGATTGGTATCTTCCACATAAACTTCACACCAATCATGATTTGCTCAGACTTCAGTGCAGCAATTGCATCTGGTGTTTTTTTTCTAACATAATTTTTACGCATTTTAGTATGGACTGCTATTTAAGGCCTAGTCCACACGTAGCCGGGTTTTTTAAAAACAAATATCCGCCCCTCCAAAAACTTGCATCCACACCACCTCGTTTAAAAAAAAATAAAACTCTGTCCACACGTACCCGGATAAATACGTTGTTAAGGACATGCCAGACCTGTAGGCGGCAGTACTTTCCCGTTCTTAACCTCGCCCTTCGTCTGTGGTCTTCAGCAAGGAGCAGTAATTCCGCTTGCAAAAACAAACAAGCAAAAAGCGCTTGGACAATTGATAAAGCAAGCGCAGCTCCGAGGACATCCATGCGGTCGGCTAGTGTAAACACAGGTCGCACACGTGATGTCAGCATTTTTTTGTCGCAGAAAGTGACGTTGCGGACCTTAAAACTCCGGTTTTGTCTGTCCACACGCAGACACCCAAAACGGAGAAAACGCATATCTTCACTTTGGACGGAGTTTTTAAAAAGATCCGTTTTCGTGTGAAAAAACTCCGTTTTCGTGTGGATGACAGGCCAAAACGTAGAAAAATATCTACGTTTTGGCAGATCCCCGGCTACGTGTGGACAGGGCCTTAGATGCATTCATCTTTTCTACTGCAGCAAAAACAGGAAATTGATCACTGACATCAGCCATCATCAATCCACAAATCATGTTTACGCCCACCGCATCTATGAATATACTATCAATTAATGTTGCAGCATCTTTAGTTATCCTATTTGGTTTTACAATCAACTCAAACTAAACATAGTATTTACAAATTCAGCTGTTTTCATATGCTCATTAACTTTCAATGAGTCTATAAGTCACCACAGACCAAAACCATCGTATCCTTACGTTTATCATATAATTCCAAAACCATGTTCTTTAATTGTTCAATACACGACCCAGGAGTTCTATATTCAGCTAATCATGATGGTTTTAGTTATTTCCTCCGCAATGTCAATAGTTACACATTCAGGTAAATTATCAATATTCATAGTCATATGCACGATGACTACATTTACACCCTGACCTTACAAACAGTACCCCCTCCATTTTTGTTTGTCCTGTTTTGCCTGTACATTTCATAACCTTCTAAACCATCATGTAAATATTTTTCATCATTTAACCAGGTCTCAGAAATTATTATCGTAAACATATTTTTGTAGTTGTTGAAGATAATCTTTCATTTTATCAAAACTGTTATAAAGACTTCCACTATTAAAATTAATCACTGAAACCGCTCTAATTGCATGCTTGCATGAAACCCATCTTCAGAATAATTGTCAAATTTAATTTCCATGTTTTGGTAGTAATACTTCTCTGATCAATATCATGTCTTATTTGATAAGCCTCATGATCCTGAGCATCAAAAGCCTTATTTTTATTGTTACCTAACATCTTTATCTTGTTCTTCACATCTAATTCTTCTCACATGACCAGGGTGTTTCCCAATGCCAAGGAACCTTGCCTTGGTGTCTTGGTCACGCCTTGGTTGTCTAGGAGATACGTCATCAGGAACCACCAAGGCGTGCTACAATGTTCATGTTCTAAGGCGTCTGTTCCCTGTTTTTAGCCGTTTAGCTAGCTTAGCATTGATACACGGGAGGTGTCTTATAGCCTAGCCTTGGTTGAAAATTTCCCAGAACACAGCGCAGTATTTTCAAAAGGATGGCGGATCAGAAGCCGGCTGCTACTTTGGGGGAAATTTTCAAGTTTAAATGTAAGTAAACTATTTGTAGCTATCAGGCTAATATCTGAATAGTTTTTTTTTTCTTTTTTTTTTTTTAGATTAAAGAAGTTTTCTATACTTAGTTGGTTGCTTAGTATTCGCAGCTTCGGTGGCTAGTGGGTAGTAACTCGCTTATATATTTAATTTAACCAATATATACATAGTTTAAAAAAAATAAAAGGCTTCTTTGGTGTGTTCTTGCTGCATTGAAATTCTAATTACATATTTTAGTTATTTTTAAAACACAGAAAGGTTTTATTTACCTGCAACATTTTGTTTGCGGCTACAAACTTCATCAGGCTGACGCTGATGGTGGCGTCACTTCCTTCTCCGTTTATCCGCAGGCAGCAGAGGACGTAGTCGCCCTCTGCCCGCTCTCCCCTCTCCGACGATGCAGTCCCATGCGCGATCCAACGAGTAAACTCCATCGTCCCTGTTCATGATCCCACATCCGTGTCTCCTTATCTCTATGGCTTCTTTTATCCATCTTTTGTATTTCTGTTGTTCGGTGTTTATGATCCTTGCAGAAAGCACAATAAAGAAGTCAGCCATAACAGATCACTGCACAAGAGAAAACCATATAATGGACTGGGACAACACAAGGTCTATATGGTCTGTGCAGGTATGTGCAAGGCCAGATCTGTGTGTGAATGAGTGTGTGAATGGATGAATGATACACTGTAGTGTAAAGCGTTTTGGAGTCCTTACTCTGAGAGACGCTATACAAGTGCGGGTCATTAATCATTTATGTGTTTGAGAATGTGTGTCCTTTCATACGGCTTTACTTAATATACATTGTTGGCTATGGAGAAATCAACGTTTGGCCCAAGGTATCAATCAAAAAAATAGAGCCTGCACAACCATTTTAGCATGGTGACTGGGGAGCAACAAGGCTTTGTGTTCAAAACTACATTAATAGGGCTCGAGGGTGGTTCACGCCCTGCCAAGAGGTTAATTCAACAGGAGCACTTCTTATTTAAAAAAAAAAAACTCCATTGAATGACCAGGGGTCTCATTTGTAAAACATTGCATAGAATCCTTACTAAAACAGCACTTAAGCTCAGCAAAAAAAATAAATAAAAAAAAAGTACTTATGCCAAGTAGGTTAGTGACCTATAAAACATGGAGCATGCACAGCTTCACGCAATCTCCCCTTTATAAATCCCAAACTGTTTCTGAATCACATCCCTTCCTCAACATGCGCACTTTCTGCCAAAAATGGTCAATGCAAAGCGCCTCGTCGATCTCATGCATATACATAAGCCGGCTCGTTTGCAGCATTTCACCATTAACGACTGCGACCAAACAATCAATGATGAACAGGGGTCTGCTTCTAGACCTGCAGAGAAGGGACACACAACAATCCAACAGGAGCAAACTATCACTGTGTCAACTGGATGAGAAAATATAAAATAAACATTGTTTTACTGAACAATCACACAATAATAAATCACAGTGCATTAAGTGCCAACCACAGCCTTAAGACATGTCTTGAACATGCCCAAGTCCCGACTTATGAGAGCACCATGTGAGCACATGTGTGCGTACACACGCTTGTATATGTAAGGTTTTTCCATAGGAGCGTCCATTAGAGAGTATGAGGGGCCACAGTTCTGCCCCCCAAAGATGTGTAGGAGATGGAATGAGCTCCAAGTCCCAGAGATCCAAGAGCTACCTCAGAGCACAGGGATACCAGGGAGACTGCAACCAGAAAAGCCTCTGCCCCCTTGAGAGGCGCAGAGGATTGCCGCGGGGGGGCCACAACCCACAGCTGGCAGAGCCCCGGGAGATATCAGCGGCAAGCCCACAGGCCCACCCGCAGCCTCCCACCCCATAGCCGGCCGAGTACGGAACCCAGCGACCCGGGACCCAGGTGCGACCAGCCCCGCCGAGGACCCAGCAGAGCCCAGGGACTCTGACCCCGCCAGGCAGCTACCGGGATTTATTAGGCAGACGCCAAAAAATCTTAAAGCCCCTTACCTGGAAGCCACGAACACTATGGAAGACCAAGGTGTCACACTCCACACCAAGTGTGGCAGGGGGAGGGGAGGCGAAGATGTATAACATCAAAAGAAGTCCCAGGAGATGGGAGGAGTCAAAGACCCCACCTGACATATACAGTCATACAAAGACATAGTCACACACTCCCTCCATCATGCTCCCCATACACACCCTATTTGCTCTGGTCCCAGTACTACTGGACAAAGGGTACAACCATCACCAGTTCCCAGAGTTCTACTCTTTCTGCTGGTGTGCTGATGAGCAGGCTCCCCCGCCCAATGCTGAGCAAAGCAACCCACCACCCCAGACCCCAGCCAGATGACCAGATCCCCCCTAGCCTCCAGCCCTGGGAAGTCAAGTGACAACAGAGGTGTGCTAAGACCCATAGTCTCCCTCCGCCTGCTTCAATACAGTGTTAGTGCATGTTGATAGGTGTATTCCATGGCCGTGGTGAGCAAGCAGTGCAGGCATCATATGGCCTATGCCAGCTGATGCCACCACACCACCCTACTTACACCCACAGCCCTCTGTGTCTAAGCGCAGTTTAAAATTGGAGGTGGGCACCGGCACTCAGGATGAGGCTGAAAAATCCCCTTGCCAAATGCCATTAAACGTGCTCACTCCCAAGGTCCTAAGTGTGTGTTTGCGTGGAATGTTGTTGGTGGAAGTGTTTAATGTGCAAATAAAAATGGGGGATGGTTGCCACAGGAATGCAGAAATGGGGTCCATACCCGCACCCCCTGACTTGTCCACCCCCCAAGGTCCAATGTGCATGGTTGTGTGATGATGTGAAGGAGCAGGAGGAAAAAAATGTGTGGGGGTGGGGATCAATGGCAGGTTGGCCTAAGCCCTCCAGGGAGCCAGCTCCCCCACTGACCCCAATAGGCACCTCTGTTGCCAAAATGCCACCCAGGGCATGGAGACCCCAGCCCATCTTGCCAGGGCCCAAAGCAGCAGCATCGCAGAGCCCCACAGAGTCCGAGGGCACCAACCCAGTCCAACCCCGGCAGAATATCTACTCCCATCCCTGCATTTGCACAACTTCCAGAATATATAAGACATAGGGCATCCAGGTAAGGTTGGGTCCTCCCCCTCCTAAACATCCCCCTCTCCCATGATGGAACAGCAGAGGAGCCAAGGTCTACCTGAGGCCCATGAGCACGGGCCAGGTGCTGTCAGGACCTGACCCCCAAGACCCCCCAATGGGCACCACTCACAACCACCAGTTGTCCAGTCCCCGAGGCAACCCAAGCACCTCCAGAGCGGGGCAGCAGCCCGCCAGTCCCAGAGCCCCCCAGTGAACCCATCTCCAGGGAACGTCCAGATACTCCAAACTCAGACCCTCCACCCCATCACCCACATCATCCCGAAAGACAATATCAATGACCCCCCCCCCCCCCCCCCCGCAACATTGCTATGTGATGGAACCGATCAAAGGAGCCCAATGAAATAATTTTTCAATAGTTGACACCCAATCAGTCCACACTCATACCCAGCTGCAGTTTTTACCCTACAGTATATTCTCAATAACATGAGGAAAACATAATTTGAACTGGCTTTTTTTATTATGGGAAATTATTACACAATCTTAGGAAGCAGTCTGAGGTAGCAAACTCAAAGTGCAATACTAAAAGTCCAAAACATTCAAAAATGTATAATTTTTCAGTGAAGTCCCATTTCAATTTTTCTGAATTAACCTTTACTCCTGCACACATCATAGACATAGAAGAGCAGACGCCACACCAACTGCTAGTGCCTATGTTTGGCCGCATTTGAGGGTTATACCTTTTATAAACTCTATGGTTAACAGGATGTTTTAGCTAGGCTTTCAGTGGAGATCTGGAACTAGAACGCGTTCATAAACCCGTTCACGCACTGTGATGACCCCGGCTTCCTGGCTCCTCTGCCTCCTACTCTACCTGTGCCCTGTGTCCCCACAGTACAGCTTTCAGCACCAGGGACAGCTCCACAGTACTCTTCACCTCACACTCCAGGACATTGGAGAGAGGTCTGCCAGCAGCAGTAGCTGCTTCACCGGCCGAAACAACTAAGCAATCTTCCTCTCCTGAGGGATTTTAAGGCTGTCGCCAGACTTCATCTGTTTCAGTGAAGCTAACGATCGAGCAGGTTTATTACAATCATCATCAATTTCCTCCTATTCTGATTGAACAGGTACTGGTGATGCCAGGAGGCACACATTTTTCTTTATTCAGACACAATCCAAAAACTGAATGAAGATCAGAGATCAAGTCATCTTTATGAAAGCTGAATTTCAGGTTTGCTCCTTGAAACATCTTTACACTAATTGGCCTGAAGTTGTTTTCAAATTAAAACATCTTGATTTAACCAGGAGTAGAAGGTGTGCTGATGTTCTCTGATTAACACTGATCTCATTATCATGGAAGGTTCTTCATTCTTCTAAAATCCAAAACAATGTGATTTAATTAACATCCAATATTTCTCCTGATTATAAAAGGTCTTGGACACTGAAAACTCATTGTTATTATTCCTGATTATAATGGGTCACTATGAAATTTTCATGCATGTTGAGCATAAAAATAGTCTCCTACACCTATCTGCTGCATTAGCGTCTGATAGGAAATAGACAATGTAACTTCAGGATTAAAGAAAACTGTCAGATCTACATCACACTGTCACTTAACATTCTTGGACTCACCCACCTTGACTCACAATGAGGAAGTCTATTCTTGGTTTAGCATCCAGGAATCAGTAGAGAACATCTTGACTAGTAGAAGCTAACTGTTAGCATTAGCTACCACAGAACAAAACTCCTCCAGGCTTGAGTTATGCGTGGATATAAAACATCAACGTTGGACGTCAGTCATGAAGTCTGTTATCCAATCTGAGGCGAGATGACGAAGTATAAAACTCCAAAATCTGCTGTCTGAAGCTCAGCTGGGAGGTGGGTCACTGCTAGTTCCTGGAAATGGTGCACCAGTATATTTCCCTCAAGTAAGACTTACAAGGTATTCTCCTACTGGAGACCGCTTCACATGTATTGATTAAACAAGTGTTCAACATCTTCAGGCATCTCTTTCTCAGGTTTATCTAACAGCAGCAGCCTCTTCAGTCGATGATTACCATGAAACATTTATTCTGATGCAGTCTGAACTTTAACCTTTAATCAGTGAAAAAAAAAAGACCATCGTATACATACATTTTAATAGTCTGGGAGCAACACATGACAGGAACATTTTTGGATTCGTGCTGATTGAGTTCCTCATTCTTTAAGAAAAAGCTAATTAACATTTCACTTCAGCAGACACACTCAGCAGCTGCTGACAATAACAAAACAGACAAACCAGGATGTGTCTGAATGATTAATACAGACATAACCAACCTCAACCCTCTGGAGGCAGGCGTTGCAGATTTGCAACATTAAAACCTACCTACCTGGTTACTCCACATACCTATTTCATGAGCATTTTTTATTCAGAAGTACCCCTGAAGGACTTAGTTGTTTGTCCTTTTATCAAAACTGTTTTTGAGCCTGAGAGGGTTAAGGGAATCACAGGTGCAGGAAGTGAAAATCCAGACACAAAAAAAAAAAAAAATCTGCTGAGCATTCTTGTCTTTAATACAGATACACCACTTTTTTTTTTTTTTTTTTACCTTTTTCACTTGAATATGTCAGGAAAATCAAGATATTTTATCCAACAATCACAAACTAATTTTCACATCCCAGCTGTGTCTCTGATAGGATGTTTTGGGGTTCAAAGGTGGAAGTAAACAAAGCTGTGTAAGAAATAGGAGGTGAAATCCCCTTGGAACTGTGGGTTTCATCTGGCTGTGCTCCTCGGTGTCTGCGCAACAGATGGGTTACATCCAAGCTCATTTAAAAACATTTACTAAGTTTATTGACAAAGCTTACAACAAACAGTCGAGCTGTTGCATCTTCTCTGGGTTTTACAGACAGAAGTGGCTAAAGAGTTCAGCTTCATTGAGAACTGGCATCACCTTTTCCTTCAGTCTGTTGGACTCCATTTCTAGTAGGATTGCATGCTCTTCACAGGCAACATAATTTATTGTATCATCTTGAATTGTAATTTGTCTTAAATTGTACCTGCACATGTCTTAACTCATTATTCAATAAAATGCAATATGGATGTAAAAATATGAATTATCAATATTATTGAATATTCAAATGATGATGAAACTTGGGTATGTTAGGGAACCAACACTTTATAATAATTTGACACAGAGGCAAAAATATAGTTTATAAAATCAATGTATTACTATATTTATACTACTATGGTCAATTGCACCTGCAAGAAGCAACTGCTGGTTGATTCTACCCACTGACCAGTGCAAATGTGACTAGACTTTCTGACTCACAGAAAGTGATTAACCCATTCTTTGTCTTTGTCAAAATCAGACACCCCTTTCTGCAGGAACACTCCATATCTCCTTCTGGGTGATCTCAATGTGTTCTTAGATCATAGACATAATCCCTCCAATCTCTGCAGAGAGGATCTGTGTCATAGTCCCCACCCATTCCTTCAAAATGTTTACTATGTGAAGTGCCTTGAGGCAACTCTTGTCGTGATTTGGTGCTTTACAAATAAACTGAATTGAACTGAATTGAGAAACCTCCAGATGAAGGTAAAAAGGAGATATCCCAAGCAGCACCAACCCACCTGACACCTTTTAAAAATACTTGATAAAAAGCCTGTTTCCTACCATCACTGCCATGTTCTAGAAAAAGTATAGACTACTGGACTTTAATAACATGCTGAATCTTAAAAGACTCTGTCTGGTCTATAAAGTCTTACACTCCCTTGCCCCACCACCATTAAAAGAGTTCATTAAATGTAAAGATAAATTAGACAGGACCATGCGAGCCACAACCAGAGGAGATTCGATTATACCACACAGATGGACAGCCTTTGGGCAGAATGTTTTATCTGTCCAAGGTGGCCATCTGTGGAATAGACTCCCACAAGCTATGAGAGAGGGTTCTACATTCAGCTCCTTTAAAACACAGGTCAAACACTGGTTATGGACAAGTCAAGATTGTACCCATCTGTAGGGGTGGTATAATTTTAATGTTTTTAATTCCCTTTTAGCAACACAGAATTGTGAGTGTGTGAGCATGAATGAGTTAAATGCGCTGACCAATGTACTCTTAAGTGAAATTATTGTTCTAATGTGCATGCTTTTTCTCATGTAATTGTTTTCTTGGGCCCATGTGCGAACTGGCCCTTTGGGACTACAGATGGAAATTAGCCCTCAGCTATAATCTGGTGTCCCAACCAAAAAAATTAAATAACATTTTGATGAGAAGGACCGTGGAGAGACTTCAGGATCCTGACAGACTATATGGGTGAAGCAACGGGCCAGTCTTGTGTGGTCTAATCTCTAATTATACGATATTTTCAGATAGCTTGCCTTGAGATGTAGGCAGACCCAAGCAGAAGCATGATCATTTTGCTCTGCATGTCCGTCTAGCCACGCTCCATTAGAGTTTTAGCAGGCCCAAACAGTCTTGTGTCTTGCCAATCACAGCTTTCTATCCATTTCAATTCAATTCAAGTTTATTTATATAGCGCCAAACCATGACACGAGTCATTTCAAGGCACTTCACAAAGTAAACATTCCTATACAGTTCTGTTGACTAAGCCAATCAGTAAAAAGTGTTCTATATAAGGAACCCAGCAGAATGCATTGAGTCACTATAGTGTCAAAGTCTTTACAGCAATCCTCATACTAAGCAAGCATATAGCGACAGTGGAGAGGAAAACTCCCTTTTAACAGGAAGAAACCTCCAGAGGATCCTGGCTCAGTATAAGCCAGGGGTGTCAAACTCATTTTAGCTCAGGGGCCACATTGAGGGAAATCTAGTCCCAGGTGGGCCGGACCGGTAAATAAAAAAATAAAAAAAAAACTTCAGTTGTTTTCTTAGTTTTAATTCAATCATTATAAAACAAGGCTGGAGCCTGAGGACAGTGTAGTACAAGTACAACACCTGAAGTGTACTTGAAAATTTGAAATAAATCGATAACTAAAAAAACATTCCTTAGTGATTCAAAGAGCTTACAGATCACATGGCAAGATCAGTTTCATGCAGCACTTAAAGTATATTTGACTCATTTTACTTTACATCTTTTAGCTTTCACCAGCACATCAATATCAGAAGTCACATCCTGAGTGGCAGCCAACTTCAGGATGTGATTCAAGTTCTTGTGTGAGCCTTGAGCGCAGCTTTGTTTTCTTTATACTCATTACAGAGAAAACTTGCTCACAAAGATACGTTTATTTTCACTCTACATTGTAAAGTATGAAAATAAAGTTTACACAACTGTAACCCAGAAGCTAGAACCTTAATGAGGTATTAACTAATTGGCTTACTAATATGATCCATCCTCAATTTAGATAAAATATAAAATATAAATTAAGGAAATTAACAATACTAATTAATAGATATCTAATTAACTAATAGATAATTTCATAATGAATTATTGGAAGGGTGAATAACTAAAATAACGAGTTTAATATTAAACATCGGTTAAAACAAGAATCTTGAACATCACTAACAGAAACAGAAGAGGAAAGCTGTATACTATTGGTCCAGGTGGGAATCTGAAATTTCATTGGCTGAGAGAAATAAGTCCCGCCTCCGCGAAATAAAACCGTGCGACGCAGCTGAGCGAGAGGAGAGACAAACGGCTGTGCAGCACGCAGATACAGAAAGCAAAGACTGAGCGGTTAGAGAGAGAGAGAGAGAGAAAAAAAACAACGGTCGAGGCCGTGAAGAACCCTGATTTGGGTGCCGCATAGATAGAGGGAGAGGCGGACTTGACTCCTTCTAATAAGAGCTAGGAACTTGGAACCAACGCGGTGAGTAAAGAAAAAAGAAGAGAAAAAGCTAACGATGCAACTTAAAAAAAAAAAGGAAACTTAAATAGCTTATCAAATTAATTCCATTCTTATAGATTTGTGTGGAGACGACAGAGTGAACCAATCCTCTGTAGGAGGGAACCGTTGGAGCGCGTTGGTGAGTGAATGAGATTAAATTCAGTAAATTATTAAATTCAAAAAGCTAATTACAGCAACCGAGGTGACAGCAGTGGGCTGCTAGACGTTAGATCCCAGGAGTTAACATCTCAAACTACCAGTTAACGGTGGTAGGGCATATAGGAGTTAACGGCTCAAACCGCCAGTTAACGGCGGTAGGGCATATGGGATTCCCAGGAGTTAACGGCTCAAACCGCCAGTTAATGGTGGTACGGCCTAGATGTAAAAGGTCCTCAGGGGCGTTATAGCTAACGCCATAGAATTAGCAATGCGTCCCTTAACCAAACATTTAATAATAAAAAAAAATAGATAAATAAAAATAAATAAAAGCTAACTGATTAGGGAGGAATTATTTTACAAAGGTGGACCAAAGGACCAGAATTTATATTTTGTTGAATTTTGTTATAGAACATTTTATTTATTTATTTATTTATTTATTTATTGTGTTACAGATATACAAGGTGTCACAATGCTGTATAGAAACACAACTAAATGTATCCTTGTTGTCATGAATGTATTTCTTGTTGAATAGTGTAGAGTAATAGAATCTAACTGAGCCTATTGAGCTGAACAATTGTTGTCATATGTAATTATATTTCCAGAGCTACTGAGAATTATTTTAATAGACAATCAAATTTATGTTATGTTAGTTGAACTGTGAACCCAAACATGATTGGCTATGCCAATAGAGTGAAGCATTTGTTTAAGTCTGTAAGACTTTATGCTGTGATGTGACGAGAAGGGTCGATGCCAACTCGCTAACAGTCCTGTTGTTTACAGGCTGGGTTTTTTTTTTTCCTTGGGTTTGATCCCGACTCCTATGATCACTCACTTGGAACGAGAACTGGATTTCTTCCTGACGAGGGAGATGGCGAGCCTTAACCACTGAACGAACCAGGACATCTCAAGTAACTGAAGAGCAGACTGCTCTCTTCTGTGAACAATCTCAACGGTGTGGTAGGAAAAAATCGCACCACCGGACTCTGACTTTCACCCCAAGCGTGGGGATTTGACTTGACGCCGGCTGACTTGTGACTCATATGATCAAATCTCATACCGACCATTTTACTATTGTCGATTGTTTTCATCTGTTTTTGTGTGTTATCTTTATGTGTTATATTTCCCATTATCATTAAAATTTAGTATATAAACCGTTTCATGCTATACCCGTGACTCCAGTCATTCTTAAACAACCTCCAATTCTCCCCGAACCTAATTATTGGCCCATTTGTTTATTTTTTCTTTTAATTATCTTATTGTATCCTGTAATCCGGTTACATAAAACTTGGCGAGCCAGCCAGGAGAATTGTAGAGTTGTTACCTTAGCTAACCATTGACTGACATCATAAGAGTGCCTGGAGGTCACAGTGGTTTGCCATTTTGGCATTATTGGTACTTTTGAGTGTTTTAAAATGGAAGTTGTGAAAACAGAAAAGGTCAAAGTTTCAAATGCTGTTTTAATCAGTGGGTTAACTGATACAGACCTTGATAACGAAGTCTTTGGGTTTATGGAAGGATTCGGACCAGTTAACAGGCGCATTAAGTTACCAAACTGTGATCAGATTATTGTGGAGTTTCAACATGAAGCCACTGTTAAGGAATTAAAGAAACAATGTTTACCCTATGACAAACCTTGTACTAGGAACCCAGATGTTTTCTTTCATATTCAAGACCTAGCCAGCGCGTACAGTCTAGAAACTAGTACATCTGCCACTGATGCCTATCTGTCAGAGCTCAGGGACATAGCTGCGCGTAGCAATCAATCATTTAAAGACCTTCTAATGGAGGAACTGGCAAAAATTGGGGAATCTTTAGGAAGGGATACCCATGCATCTGAACCAGTCACTGAACCAGAGCCAATGCTCCATAGTGACCAAGTTACATATTCCCTGCCTTTAACACCAGAAGTTAACTATATGAACAACTCAAAGGACAATTGTCCACCTACAGAGACTGGAAAACAAAACCCTTGCATTCCACCAAATCTTTTAAACACACCTAAGGTTCAGCGAGTTATTGTGGAACACATTGTTAAAAGCAGTGAGGTTATCCCTCCGCCTACTTCACAATACAGACTAAAACCGTTCTCAGGGCGAGTTCCACACCCTTCTTTTGAAACTGACTATGATACTTGGCGTAGTAGTGTAGTGTTATGCATAAATGATCCTTCACTCACCAAGTCCCAAATTGTACGAAGAATCGTGGAGAGTCTGTCAGCCCCAGCAGCGAGCATCGTTAAAGCTCTTAGTCCAAAATCCGACCCGGAAACGTACCTTGAACATCTCGATTCAGCTTACGCAGCTGTCGAAGACGGCGACGAGCTCTTTGCTCGCTTCTTAAACACAAACCAGGACAGTGGTGAAAAACCTTCCGATTACTTTCAGAGGTTATACACCTTGTTAAACCTAGTTATTCAGAGGAATGGAATTTCCTCCAGTGACGCCGACCAGCAGCTGCTCAAGCAGTTTTGCAGAGGCTGTTGGGACAGCTCGCTGATTTCAAACCTGCAACTCGAACAAAAGAAAGACAACCCGCCTCATTTTACAGCACTTCTCCTCAAACTGCGCACTGAAGAAGACAAACAGGCTACTAAAGCAGCACGCATGAAACAACACTTAGGGGCACAACGAACTAGAGTGTATTCAAATGTGCAAACAACATGCTCTCAGAGTAAAAACACTTGTGAACTGGAAATAGATGATAACTGTGATGACTTACGCAAACAAATCGCTGAGCTCAGGAGCCAAATTGCACAGCTTAAGGTTAACAACACAGATAAAAAGGCAAAGAAAACTCAAAAAGAGTCAAAACCCCGTGTGGGGACTAAAATTCCAGATGAGCCCAAACAGATTCAGCAGATAACAGCAGTGGTGCCCAGACCAAAGCCTGGATACTGTTTTAAGTGCGGAGAAGATGGGCACATAGCTTCTAGCTGTAGCAACGAGCCAAATCCAGCACTAGTTGCAACTAAAAGACTTGCTCTTAGACAGAAGCAGCGCGAGTGGGAGATGTCAAAGCCAATTGCTCAGTCTCCTCCTTTAAACCGGTAGAAGCTCCTATTGTGGGACAGATAGGTGCTAAAGTAGAACCAAGTCCCTCTAAGGAAAGGACAGAGAGACTTTTTTGCAAGCCAGTTCATGCTCATTCAGTGCCAAAACTTCCCAAAAGATTAGTGGGTGGGCGATGCACAGCTACAGTCTCAGTTAACAGTGTTGAATGTAATTGTTTACTGGATTCAGGGTCCCAGGTAACCACCATTGCCAATTCTTTTTACCAAGAACACTTACCTGACCTCTCAATTAAACCCATCAGTAATCTGTTAGAAGTCGAGGGCGCAAACGGTCAAGCAGTTCCTTATTTAGGATACATAGAGATAAGTGTCACATTTCCAAAAGAGCTCGATCAGTCTGGACTTGAGTTACCTACCCTTGCGTTAGTGGTTCCGGATATAAGCTCAAACTCTGATACACCACTACTCATTGGCACAAACACACTCGATCCTTTGTATGAGCAATTGTCTGCCAATAACTTACCTGATTCCAAGGCACTCTCTTATGGGTACCAACACGTGCTAAAAGCCTTAGCAGTCAGAAAAAAACAAAGCAAAGATGGACGAGTTGGTGTGGTGAAGCTTCGAGGGAGAACCCAAGAAGTTCTCCCTGCAAATAAAAAACTGTTACTAGAAGGGTTTATGCAACCCAGCCAAAACAAGCATGAGCCTTATGCACTTATTGAACAACCCACCAATGGTTCTCTACCAGGGGGTATAATTGTAGACTGTTGCCTCATTTCCTTACCTTCACATGGTCCATACAAAGTACCTGTTGTACTAAGAAACGAAACTAACCATGACATCACATTACCCACTAACTGTGTGATCGCTGAGTTAGTTAAAGCCGATCGTGTTATGCCATATCCAGAACCTGACAAAAGTGATCAGAAAGTACTTGCGGCGTGTAGTTCGCAGCAACAGACTTCACCTTCAAACCCTCCTCTCAGTTTTGACTTCGGTACTTCGCCCTTGTCCGAAGAATGGAAAGGGAGGATCACCAACAAACTTAACACTTACTCCGATGTGTTTTCGCACCACGATCTTGATTTTGGTCATACACAACAGATAAGACATCACATCAACTTAAAAGACGAGACCCCATTCAAACAGAAATCTCGGCCGATCCATCCACATGATTATGAAGCCGTGAGAAAACATTTGGAAGCCCTCTTGGAAACCGGTATAATAAGAGAGTCGGAGTCTCCATTTGCCTCACCAATAGTGGTAGTTCGGAAAAAGAATGGTGAGGTACGTCTATGTATAGACTATAGAAAGCTTAATCTGCAAACCATTCGCGACGCATATGCCCTGCCTAACTTGGAGGAGTCCTTTTCTGCTCTCGCTGGATCACAGTGGTTTTCTGTGATGGACCTCAAGTCAGGTTACTATCAAATAGAGATGTGTGAAAAGGATAAACCTAAAACTGCTTTTGTTTGCCCGTTTGGGTTTTATGAATTTAACCGTATGCCACAAGGAATAACAAATGCTCCAAGCACTTTCCAACGGGTTATGGAAAAGTGTATGAAGGACATTAATCTGAAGGAAGTGTTAGTTTTCCTAGACGACTTGATCGTCTTTTCCAACTCCTTGGAAGAACACGAAACCAGACTTTCTCACGTTCTTGAACGGCTTAGAGAATACGGACTCAAGCTATCACCAGATAAGTGTCGTTTTTTCCAGACATCTGTGCGTTATCTTGGACATATAGTATCTCGAGATGGCATAAAAACCGATCCAGATAAGGTGGAAGCACTCAAAACATGGCCGAAGCCTCAGACTTTGAAGGAACTCCAATCTTTCTTAGGATTTACCGGTTATTACCGACGCTTCGTTAAAGATTACTCAAATATTGTCAAGCCACTAACATCTCTCACGGCTGGTTATCCACCCAAACGGAAAAACTTTAAAACACCACCATGTAGATCAAAGTACTTGAACCCCAAAGAACCCTTTGGGAATCGTTGGAGCCAAGACTGTGAGAAGTCCTTTCAAACTATTATTGAAAAACTTACCACTTCGCCAGTTCTTGGCTACGCTGACGCAAAACTCCCATATCTAGTACACACAGATGCTAGTACGACCGGACTCGGTGCAGCGCTATACCAAGTGCAAAACGGTGTCACACAGGTAATCGCTTATGCAAGTCGCGGTTTAAGCTCTAGTGAAACTAGGTACCCTGCGCACAAGTTGGAGTTTCTAGCCTTAAAGTGGGCCATAACAGATAAGTTTCATGACTATTTGTATGGGAACACATTCACTGTCATTACTGATAATAATCCGTTAACTTACCTCTTAACAACGGCAAAACTCGATGCAACGAGCTATCGTTGGCTAGCTGCGTTGTCCACCTATAATTTTGACATCAGATACCGTGCAGGTACACAGAACGTTGATGCGGATGGCCTGTCTAGGAGGCTGCATGATAAACCTGAAGACAACTCAAAATTCACTGAGGAATGCCAACGACTAGATGAGTTCCGATCTCATCTTTTATCCTCTGTCAAAGAAGTCGAGCTTCAACTTCAAGCCGAAGCAGTGAAGGCAACATGCCAAAAGCACATGGTCTTGGATGAGACTGATTCTCCTTGTGGTTTAGTTCAGTCACTTGCCATGTCTGCAGCGGCCATTCCAGACCTATTCCAGTTGGAAGACAATAGTGACAGTTTCTTTGCTGTGCCCAAGTATAACCATGCTGACCTTGTCTCCTTGCAGAGGAAAGATCCAACCATTGGCCGAGTCATTCAGCTGCTTATGACTGACAATAAACCGCCAACTGATACTATTGCAGAACCCCCGGTGGTTCTTAACCTTTTGAGAGAGTGGAAACGGTTTGAGTTTCAAAATGATTTACTGTACCGGAGACGCCAATTAGGACCAGAGACATCATTGCAGTTAGTCTTGCCTGATTCATTACGTTCAACAGTCATGCAAAGCCTACATGATGATATGGGGCATCTTGGGGTTGAACGTACGACAGATCTCATTCGGTCCCGTTTTTACTGGCCAAGAATGGCTAGTGATATCGAAATCAAAGTTAAAACTTGCGAAAGATGTATCCGTCGGAAGGCCCTCCCTGACAAAGCTGCTCCAATGGTGAGTATTACCACCACCAGACCTATGGAGTTAGTTTGCATGGATTTTCTCTCCATAGAACCAGACAGTAAGAACACTAAAGATGTCTTAGTGATTACAGACCATTTTACAAAGTATGCAGTGTCCATCCCAACCAAAGATCAGAAAGCCACCACCGTCGCGAAGAACCTGTGGGAACATTTTTAGTCCACTACGGGTTTCCTGAGCGTCTTCATAGTGATCAGGGACGGGATTTCGAATCACGTACAATCAAGGAACTTTGTTCTTTACTTGGTATCCGTAAAGTCAGAACGAGCCCTTATCACCCTCGTGGCAACCCCGTTGAACGGTACAATCGTACATTACTCAGCATGTTGGGAACTTTACAAGCCACTGAGAAACATCACTGGCGCGATTTTGTAAAACCACTTACTCACTCGTACAATTGTACAAAAAATGACGTGACGGGATACTCTCCCTACGAGCTAATGTTCGGTAGGCAGCCTCGGTTGCCTATAGATATTGCCTTTGGGTTACCGCATTTGAACAAGCCCTCTATAACTCATTCTCAGTATGTTAAAGAACTGAAGAGTCATCTGGAACAGAGTTATGACATTGTCATAAAAAACTCTCAAAAAACAGCGAGGAAGAACAAAGAACGGTTCGACAGAAACATTCGTGAGTCCACACTAGGTGTGGGAGATCGTGTTTTAGTCCGAAATCTTCGCTTAAGAGAAAAGCATAAATTAGCAGACAAATGGGAGCAAACAGTGTATATAGTTCTCAAACAGATGGAAAACTTGCCAGTATACACTGTAAAACCAGAGAACGGAGAAGGACCCAACAGAACACTCCACAGAGATCTTTTACTGCCTTGTGGTTTTCTCTCTTCATTAGAAAATGAAACAGAACGCGTTACGAAACCTAGCAGACCTCATACAAGGCAGAGTTCAGCCTTAGAACCTGACCCAGATGAGCCACTTGACGAAGAGGTAGATGAGTTTTATTACTCTGATCTTCCACAAGTGCTAAACCGACCATCCTATCAAATAGAGGTCACCTTGCCAAATAGGGAACTCATAGCAGATTCAGGACCGGTAAATAATATTCAACAACAAAACACACTATCCTTACACACAGGGGATCGCAAGGAACCAACCTTAGCTGGTAATGAAAATGCTGAATTGTCCTTACTTGACAAAGGCATCAACACCGAAACATTCTTACCTGACAGAATGAGTGAAACTGCGACATTCTTACCTGAAAGAGTGAAAGAAGCAGCAACATACTTACCTGAAAAAACGAAAAAAAAACGAAGTATACTTACCTGACGTAGAAACGGGGGATGAAACTAACACAAACCTACCTCAATTGGATGGTGTCCTAAAGTCGCAGCAACGTGATGTAAGTTTTGAACCCATCATACACGATCAGACACATACATCTGAAAAGACCAAAGTCTTAGAGAATAGCTCATCAGCTCTGTCGGAAACAGAGAGCTCACTTCGTCCTGTCTCAGTTGAGAATCAAACCGAAACGGATGAGCATGATACTGTGCAACCAGAGATGTATGTCAGGAGATCTGAACGAAGTAGTCAGCCTCCTCAAAGACTAACTTACTCTCAATTGGGCAATCCACTAGTGACCGTAGTTAGGTCCCTTTTCCAAGGACTTAATAAAGCTTTTATTGACTCTCTTACTCAAGAAGTTGTGTACCCCGTAGAAACAATGCACAGGGACGTGCATGATATTTAATGGGGGAGGATGTAACCCAGAAGCTAGAACCTTAATGAGGTATTAACTAATTGGCTTACTAATATGATCCATCCTCAATTTAGATAAAATATAAAATATAAATTAAGGAAATTAACAATACTAATTAATAGATATCTAATTAACTAATAGATAATTTCATAATGAATTATTGGAAGGGTGAATAACTAAAATAACGAGTTTAATATTAAACATCGGTTAAAACAAGAATCTTGAACATCACTAACAGAAACAGAAGAGGAAAGCTGTATACTATTGGTCCAGGTGGGAATCTGAAATTTCATTGGCTGAGAGAAATAAGTCCCGCCTCCGCGAAATAAAACCGTGCGACGCAGCTGAGCGAGAGGAGAGACAAACGGCTGTGCAGCACGCAGATACAGAAAGCAAAGACTGAGCGGTTAGAGAGAGAGAGAGAGAGAAAAAAAACAACGGTCGAGGCCGTGAAGAACCCTGATTTGGGTGCCGCATAGATAGAGGGAGAGGCGGACTTGACTCCTTCTAATAAGAGCTAGGAACTTGGAACCAACGCGGTGAGTAAAGAAAAAAGAAGAGAAAAAGCTAACGATGCAACTTAAAAAAAAAGGAAACTTAAATAGCTTATCAAATTAATTCCATTCTTATAGATTTGTGTGGAGACGACAGAGTGAACCAATCCTCTGTAGGAGGGAACCGTTGGAGCGCGTTGGTGAGTGAATGAGATTAAATTCAGTAAATTATTAAATTCAAAAAGCTAATTACAGCAACCGAGGTGACAGCAGTGGGCTGCTAGACGTTAGATCCCAGGAGTTAACATCTCAAACTACCAGTTAACGGTGGTAGGGCATATAGGAGTTAACGGCTCAAACCGCCAGTTAACGGCGGTAGGGCATATGGGATTCCCAGGAGTTAACGGCTCAAACCGCCAGTTAATGGTGGTACGGCCTAGATGTACAAGGTCCTCAGGGGCGTTATAGCTAACGCCATAGAATTAGCAATGCGTCCCTTAACCAAACATTTAATAATAAAAAAAAAAATAGATAAATAAAAATAAATAAAAGCTAACTGATTAGGGAGGAATTATTTTACAAAGGTGGACCAAAGGACCAGAATTTATATTTTGTTGAATTTTGTTATAGAACATTTTATTTATTTATTTATTTATTTATTTATTTATTTATTTATTTATTTATTTATTGTGTTACAGATATACAAGGTGTCACAATGCTGTATAGAAACACAACTAAATGTATCCTTGTTGTCATGAATGTATTTCTTGTTGAATAGTGTAGAGTAATAGAATCTAACTGAGCCTATTGAGCTGAACAATTGTTGTCATATGTAATTATATTTCCAGAGCTACTGAGAATTATTTTAATAGACAATCAAATTGATGTTATGTTAGTTGAACTGTGAACCCAAACATGATTGGCTATGCCAATAGAGTGAAGCATTTGTTTAAGTCTGTAAGACTTTATGCTGTGATGTGACGAGAAGGGTCGATGCCAACTCGCTAACAGTCCTGTTGTTTACAGGCTGGGTTTTTTTTTTTCCTTGGGTTTGATCCCGACTCCTATGATCACTCACTTGGAACGAGAACTGGATTTCTTCCTGACGAGGGAGATGGCGAGCCTTAACCACTGAACGAACCAGGACATCTCAAGTAACTGAAGAGCAGACTGCTCTCTTCTGTGAACAATCTCAACGGTGTGGTAGGAAAAAATCGCACCACCGGACTCTGACTTTCACCCCAAGCGTGGGGATTTGACTTGACGCCGGCTGACTTGTGACTCATATGATCAAATCTCATACCGACCATTTTACTATTGTCGATTGTTTTCATCTGTTTTTGTGTGTTATCTTTATGTGTTATATTTCCCATTATCATTAAAATTTAGTATATAAACCGTTTCATGCTATACCCGTGACTCCAGTCATTCTTAAACAACCTCCAATTCTCCCCGAACCTAATTATTGGCCCATTTGTTTATTTTTTCTTTTAATTATCTTATTGTATCCTGTAATCCGGTTACACAACCATCTCGCGGGCCGGAGTTAACCCGCTTGCGGGCCGGGTCCGGCCCGCGGGCCTTATCTTTGACACCCCTGGTATAAGCAGTCATCCACCACGATTCACTGGGGATCGAGAAGACAGAGCACACACACACACACACACACACACACACACACACACACACACACACACACACACACACACACACACACACACACACACACATACCAAGTAGTATACCAACAATAATTATTGAACAAAATTGCAGCTTGACCAAACCAAGCTCTTTAACTCATAAAAGCCGGTTAAGCATCCTTGTGAGTATCTTGAGACATTTTTAAATTTCACTTGAGAATTTTCTCAGTGGTTTTTCACAACCAGTTGCATCCCAGAAAGGTAATGGCTAAAAACAGTCACCTTTGTTAGTCCGGATTGGGCTGTTAGGAATACAAATTACCTTAAAACAAGTGCACACTCTGCCTGCATGCACCAAGAGATGCTCCAATGGTACTCTGGGTTTTCCTCCGTAGTTTCTTTTTATTGGATTTACATTTAAAAACAACCTAAATAAATTAATGACAGTAAATCACAGGGCTCAGACACCTGCGCAGTCACAGCAGTTAAATCAAACTTCCTCAGACCCATCCGGGAAACATAACGTTCCAGTGAATTACAGAAATGTTCTTCCTCAGGTTTTATAGGCTTCCTGCTTTACAGCTGCTGCCGCCATGTCCCCACAGGAACAGTTTGGAAAAATTAAACTTTCCTGCTGTTGATGGAAGCTTCAGACAAGAAAAGTGTCCAGGCTGCAGAGAAAACTGGAGGACATTCAGCTCCCTGACATAGCATCTGGTTGTCTTTTGACGGGGGCACATCCACGTCTTCACACAGTCCGTCTGGGGGAAAAAAATAAAAAAATCTAAATTGGAAATAGCTTGGATCTGAAAAGAACTGAATGAGCATTAAAACTGCTCAAACATGTGTCTATGCTGACATTCAAATAATCCCTTTATGTTGGATTGTCTTTGACTTTTTATGGTGACTCTCAGCACATTTTGCCTTGTTAGTAAGCTGTTCTGACTTCTGCCCATTTCTCAATAAAATCTAAAACTTCTAACCAATGCACATAAAAATAAAACCCTCCATTCAGGATCTGACTGATTTAGATTTTGAACATAAAATACTTTGTATGTAAATAAAAGTGACCAGTGAAACCAGGTAATCAGCTGTACATGTGAGTTTATATCTGATCAGTGACTTTTATTAGAATCTACTCAGGTTCATCAGCTCTTCTGGTGTTTTATTGAACACTTAATCAGGCAGATCAAATGGAGGAATCAACATCTGCAATCACATCAGCAGTTGCTTCATTAACACTTTGATTTTGTTATGTAACCAATTTATCTGCAAGAGAAAGACAGAGCTGCTTTATAGCTTCTCTTATCACCTCCACCAGTACACCACAATCATTATCATCCAAACAGGCAAAAACATTATCACCTCACTTTTGTTATTGGGAGGAGAGTGAGGATTAACATCTGGAACACTTGGGGTTGGAAGTTTATTTTTTTTTAATTTCCATAGTTTGAAGAGCAACAATAAAAAAAGTTCAAGCAGTTTGAATGCTGAAATGTGAACAACTTAACCTGAAACTCCCAGAGAAAACTGAAGGTGAATGAGGAAGGACATTAACAAGGAGCTTGAATAAGGAGGCAGAATGATTTCTCAGGTTTCCCAGATCAGTTTTTACTGGGTTTCACTGATTTAACCAAATCACCTGACAACACTGACACCTAACTTGATTACTTCTTGTTTTAATTACTTCTTGTAATTGCTCCATTTGATTTATTGACTGGGATAAAAATGGTTTGAATGTCAGTCACACATGATTTAGTGAGCATTTCTTAAATTTTTTCCTTCCATTTTTAAAATTCCTTGCCATTTTCATTCTAACCTAATTCATGCCTCCTTAACTCAGCCATGAATCCTAACAACCTCTTTTCAACCTACCCCCCCCCCCCCCATACAACCCAAACTCCTTCAAATATCCAAAATTCCTCCATACCTCCTAACCTCCTGCATACTTCCAGACCTCCTCCATAGATCATGCCCACCTTTGTACATGCTAACCTTCTCCATACATTCTCACCTTCTCCCTCCAGACTTTCCTCCTCCTTCTGTTCTGACCTTATCCAGTGCAGTAGCACATGACATCCTAACTTACATCTGATTTGGCTCATGTGCATTCTATGTTTAATTATTTCACATTGTCTTTATCCTCTGGTTGAACCCAGTTGATCTAAAGAGGAGGTTTCTTTATGCTTTACAGTTTTTATTTCCTCTCCTCCCTCACCTCCCAACACTCTGACTGTCTTCTGTCTTCACACTCATTGTCCTTGCCCGGGGGTCGGGTCACGTTGTGCATAGTTACTAAGAATATAAACAAAGTAAATGGTGATATACACGCACCTAAAGGATTATTAGGATCACCTGTTAAACTTCTTAATGCAATTATCTAATCAACCAATCACATGGCAGTTGCTCCAATGCATTTAGGGGTGTGGTCCTGGTCAAGACATTCTCCTGAACTCCAAACTGAATGTCAGAATGGAAAAGAAAGGTGATTTAAGCTATTTTGAGTGTGGCGTGGTTGTTGGTGCCAGACGGGCTGGTCTGAGTATTTCACAATCTGCTCAGTTACTGGGATTTTCACACACAGCCATTTCTAGGGTTCACAAAGATTGTTGTGAAAAGGGGAAAACATCCAGTATGCAGCAGTCCTGTAGGCGAAAAAGCCTTGTTGATGCTAGAGGTCAGTGGAGAATGGGCCAACTGATTCAAGTTGATAGAAGAGCAACTTTGACTGAAGTAACCACTCGTTACAACCGAGGATTGCAGCAAAGCATTTGTGAAGCCACAACACGCACAAACTTGAGGCAGATGGGCTACAACAGCAGAAGACCCCACCGGGTACCACTCATCTCCACTACAAATAGGAAGAAGAGGCTACAATTTGCACGAGTTCACCAAAATTGGGCAATTGAAGACTGGAAAAATGTTGCCAGACCTGATGAGTCTCGATTTCTGCTGAGACTTTCAAATGGTAGAGTCAAAATTTGGCGTGAACAGAATGAGAACATGGATCCATCATGCTTTGTTACCACTGTGCAAGCTGGTGGTGGTTGTGTAATGGTGTGGGGAATGTTTTCTTGGCACATTTTAGGCCCCTTAGTGCCAACTGGGCATGGTTTAAATGCCACGGGCTACCTTAGCATTGTTTCTGACCATGTCCATCCCTTCATGACCACCATGTACCCATCCTCTGATGGCTACTTCCAGCAGGACAATGCACCTTGTCATAAAGCTCCAATCATTTCAAATTTGTTTCTTGAACATGACAATGAGGGGGGTGGACTACTGGCGGTTGTGAGTGGGGCCCCTTGGGGGTCTTGGCGGTGGCCATGGGTTGTTGCCTGGCGGCTGCATTACCCCTGAGTAGGTCTGGGTGGGGGCCTGGGGACTTGGGTTGTGGGAGTGGCCGGCCCCGTGTGGGGATTTGGTTGTGGCCTTGCTGGTTTGGTCTCCTCAGACTCCATGGGGCTCTGCGATGCTGCTGCTTGCAGATAGGCTGGGGTCTCCATGCCCTGGGTGGCATATTGGCAACAGAAGTGCCTATTGGAGTCAGTGGGGGAGCTGGCTCCCTGAGGGCTTAGGCCAACCTGCCAATTATCCCCACCCCCACACATTTTTCTCCTGCTCCCTCACATCATCACACAAACATGCACATAGGACCTTGGGGGGTGGACAAGTCAGGGGGTGCGGGAATGGAACCTATTTCCGCATTCCTGTGGCAACCTGCCCCCCAAATTTATTTGCATATTAAACACTTCCACTGACATCATTCCACACAAACCATCGACATTAATATATGGACAATGGGTTTCCATAGAATCCAATAACAAGTTTTTGTGCTAAAATGGGAGGTGGCCACCACCGCCATTTTGACCGTGTCACAGGTTCCGTCAAGCCCAGACAATTCCATAAAAGGGAAGAGAGGAGGAGCTGAGGGTGGGGCTGTAAGGCTGGGATCAACTGACGACACCCGGTCAAACTAGCTACAAGCTAACCTGAAGCTAACCCAAAGCTAATGCGGAGGTGGGAGCTAAGCTAACGGAGGTAGCAACCTAGCTACAACCAGAGTTAACTGTGCGCAACACCAGAGCTTCTGAGTCAGAGATACGCTGGGCTGACCGCTGGGTAAAACCGGGTGGAACACAGAGGTCTCCGAGACCTCCACAAGCAGGCAGCTGCACAGCAGACAAGCGCCGCTGTGATATGAGATGCGCAGAGCTGCCGCTGGGGAGAACCGGGTGGAAAGGTTTCCATCCCAGAGCTCCACAAGATGTCAGCCCATGCAGCACACAGAAGCCGCGATCAGACAGAGATACGCCGAGCTGCGGGGAGAAGTGACATATTTTGGGGGTTCTGGCTTGCCATAAGGACCAGCCGTCAACCCGCGCAGCTAACAGAAGCCGCGATCAGACAGATGCACCAAGCTGCTGGGAGAACCAGCCGTCAGCCCGCGCAGCAAACAGAAGCCGTGATCAGACAGAGATGGACTGGGCTGCGGGGAGGGGATAAGGGTGGAAAACATCGGTCTCCCGAGAGCTCCGCAAGCCGATAGTCGGAACACAGCTCCACCAACATGTTATATTTCAACCCATTTTCTAAAGTGCAGCATTATGTTAAATGCACTGGGGTTTACCCTATTACATTTATATTTCATGGTTAAACTGTATGGACTTGGGCACATTCAACACATGTCTTAAGGCTGTGGTTGGCACTTAATGCACTGTGACTTATTATCGTGTGATTGTTCAGTAAAACAATGTTGATTTTATATTTTCTCATCAAGCTGACACAGTGATCGTTTACTCCTGTTGTATTGCTGTGTGTCCCTTTTCTGCAGGTCTAGAAGCAGACCCCTGTTCATCATTGATTGTTTATTTTTGTGGAAACCACCTCCCCATTGTCTCTTCCTTTCTCTTTCGCCTCTGTCTCCTTGTCTGGTCGGAACTGCAAAGCATTCAAAAAGCAATAACAATAAAGCTTTAAGTATCAGGCGTGGCATTAAAAGCAGACGCTTTGATGCTCCACCTGAGGGTAAATCTGTAAGGCTTGTCACCAGCATCCAGACATCAATTCTGTTTGCTTCACAGCCAGACAGGACACAAGAAAAAAATAAGAAATTACAATGAGTTCACTGTACTACAATGGCCCCCACAGTCACCAGTTTTCAGCCCGATAGAGCATCTTTGGGATGCGGTGGAACGGGAGCTTCATGCCCTGGATGTGCATCCCATGGATCTCCATCAACTGCAAGATGCAATCCAATCAATATGGGCCAACATTTCTAAAGATGCTTTCAGCACCTTGTTGAATCAATGCCACATAGAATTAAGGAAGTTCTGAAGGCAAAAGGAGATCAAACACACCGTATCAGTATGGTGTCCCTAATAATCCTTTAGGTGAGTGTAGTTTTCTCAAATGAAAACAGAGCACAAGCAATAAAAATTAAAACTGACTGAACTTTTACTTCCTGTTTTACAAAGCAACAATATAACTGACCCTTGTCTATTATTATTCTTACTAGTCATAATTCAAATTACAGGTATTGACAGCTTTTTTGTTACCAATTTAAATTATTTTAAGGGTATATTAACAACTGAATTAGGGATTAGTTGTGAGAAAGTCCTTAACCTAATAGGTGGCCATTTTAACATTTATTGGGCAGACTGGATATTTTCTCTAGGCATCTACTATAAATATATTTAACATTTCAGATGAGCAGCATTTTAATATTACCTTCTTACCTTGGTTTTACACTGGAAGCATCAGCGACGCGAAACGGTTTACTCGTTAACTTCAACGTGGTTCTTTTCACACCGAGACAGTCGGCAGTGGCACGGCTTCCTTGCTGTGCTCTTCGCTGGATTTGCGAGATCCCAAGATCTCTCGAGACTTCAGGTCACGGTTTGTTTATGCAATCCTCCATTAAACCCAAAAGAAGGAAATAAAGTTGATGTTGTTCTTCTCCACTGCCAGGAATAAAGCCATGAAAATGCACTTCCGGAATAATGCTGTAAGTAAATAAGTCATTGGGTCACACGTAATCTTCATACATATGAAATAGCACTGCTGCAGTACTGTTATTTTGCAGTCTCATGACCCCAATTTATGACTGGAGTGGTCCCGAAGTGCTTCAGAGCAGACCGGACTGCTCTTAGCACACTAGTTACTGTAAGAATATGTGACAACATTACATTTAGAAACAATATCGGATGCATTCTTCTGATTGTTGGAAGGGAAGAGTTTGTGTATAAAATTAACACTATTATCTTGCCTTGAGAACCGGCCAGGCCTAAGATGACTTTGTGATCACCTCCCTCCGCAAGTTTTCTGTTGACTGGGAGAACTCTCAGGGGTAGACACAGGTAATCTTTTTGTTCCTGGGGGAAAAAAAAAAGTTTAGATTCCTTTACAGCTGGCTTTCCTCAGTTACCTGCCCTTGGTTAAACAAAAGAAAATGTATAGAAGATGCTAAATTTTGCATATAACACATAATATGACTTCTGCTAAATGAACTGATCTAAAAATCTACCTCAGTTTCACTTTCATGTGTTTTCATGTTTTGCCAATGAAGTTAATTTGAATTCTAATTCTGTTGTTTGAATCTGGAGATATTTCAGTCATGTTCTAATTTGGCTCTAATGAAGAAATGAACAGGGAGGCGAGTGAAGGGCAGTCAGACCTTCAAAAGTCAATAGGACAGAGACAAAGAAATCAGAAGAGACAGAGAAAGGGAGAGTAATTAAAAGAAGTTATCAAAAGGCAACAGATCCCATCTGCTTCCTGCCACTTGCTGGGCTGAACACCGGGTCAAACTCGCACAAAACAAAAATCCAATTCTGCAGATAGCATAATCTATTTGAAATTCAATGATTTGATGTTCTTTGGACAGTCGGCCCAATAAGCAGTCATTTGTGCCTTGAATAGAGCAGCAAACCAAAAGGAAAATGAGATTCTTCCCACTGGAGCTACTTCCATCTGAGCTGCCAAAAAGCCACACCGGCACTGCTGAAGATAACATAGAAAGTCACCAAAGATTAGTGAAGGCTTCTGTGTGCAAACACCACCAGAGGCCCATAATTCTTCTCAGAAAAGTCCGAGCAGAGTGAGAGAAACAGTGCTTTCCTAATGTAGCAGTTATCAGTTTCAGAGTTTGACAGGGATCTTTGGTTCTTGCTAGCTGGTTCCCTGCCTGTGGAACCACCTAACTAGAACTCCTAGGATTTTGTGACCTCGAGTAGCACTACCAAAGCTAAGCCAATTGGCTGCTTGGTTTTAAAATAATGACTCAGTCAGTTTAAGCCGGGCGTACACTGTGTGACTTTTTCACTCGTAGCACTCAGCTTCAGCTCAAACTGTACGACTTCCTCGCAGGGCAGATCTCACGAGCTAGGCGCTCACACTGTATGACCCAGTTCTCGGATGCGACCCGACTGCTCACACTGTACGTCTGGTAGCAACATGTCGGCCCTAAAAATATGCTAAAAATGGCAGTTTTTACTCAACACGTCAGACTTTTTTGTCTTGTTTTGCCTGTTGTCCTTCGGGAGTGCTGCAGGAGGACACACAGGGATTTATGGGGGTTGGATGAGGAAAACGAAATAAAGAAAGTAAATCTGTGTTTTGCGATCAGTTTAATTTGACAAGAACACGACAAACACGCTTTCTTGACAATCTTTGTGAGTAAAAAAACGTGTAGAAATTAAAACGAACAACGTGTGTTATTAGGGAAATAGCGGGGAGCGGCATTGATGCAGGATTACGCATGCGCCGTGAGCAGTTCTGATACTTTTTGGGTCGCAGCTGCTCGCAGCGCCGCTTCAACAGTGCGATACCCTCACAAGGGACGAGCGAAATATTAAAAACGCCAGAAGTCCGTGCGACCTCACGATTGCTGATCGGCGGCTGGTCACGTGGTGTTAATCGCCTCTCGTAACCCCCTGTACACTACACGACCGCTCGGCGCAAAACTCTCCCCGATTTCGTGGATTCTCGCACGACTGGAAAATCGGCTCAAACAAGTGAAAAAGTCGCACAGTGTACGCCCGGCTTTAGAGAATCAGGTTTTGTGTTTTAGCAATTCAGAAAACCTGTAATTGCCACATTTACAAAACAGAGACCACCATCCACAAGTGATTAAGGATACTTCATAAAAACAACCTCATCAAGTCGTTGCCTTGTGGAAGAGGTATGGGGTATCACCAAATTGCTCCTTTCTGGGAGTTGTACTTCAGAGGGTGTCATTTTTCTGCATAAGTCAAATCTAAGGGTGTGCCGTCAGGCCAGCAAGACCTTCTCTGCTGACTTAAAATGCATCGGCATTGCTTAATTCTACAACCAAAATTATGTTTGCATGTTGTTTTCATTTAAGTTCAAAAGTTATATTCTACTTTTGTGGATGTGATGTGCTGACATCTGATTTGTAGTCATGGTAATTATTAAGCTGATGAATCTCAAAGTATGTGACTGGCATGATCAAAATACACATAATTGCTTTTCATTTGAATTGAAGTGCAACATGCGTGCGATCTAGCGAGTACAGCAACGTGGATTAGAAAGTAACTCTTTTAGCCCCATTTTTTTCTTTCTTCCAAGGGATCCATGAGCCGACTGGAACGGGAGGAGACCTAGGCTCCCTATAATCAGAGACTAGCTGTTGCCACCATTTTAACAGCAAAGTACACTAGTGGCTTAGTCCACTTTAACACTTTAGATTTTTTTATGCCCACATAAAACATTAATAGAACCCCCTGCCAGTGTTTTGACAGTGCTAGAATGAATGAATGAATGAATGAATGAATGATCAATTGAATGAATGATCAATTTATTCAGTCAGTTATCTTAAGATAATGTACATTAACATGTCATACAATTAGATACAAATACCATTTCTCACTAACATATGCCTTGTTTTTTATATGGTGTCTATTTGGTATATCATGACTGAATAGGTTTAGGCAGAAGCAATAGCTTATATAATTGCCTAACCTACTTACAAAACATTTTTTTAATTTCCCGCAATGAACCAACAACCCAAATAAAAGTAAAACACAAATCCATCCATCAACATCAAATTAATACTCTTCAAAAATGTTTTTACTGATAAGTTTTTTTAGAACTGAAAGAGAAGTTGCTAATTTTAATTCTATTTTAGCCTCATTCCAAAATTTTACTCCCATTACAGAGATACATCTCCTTTTCATGCCCTTTTTGGCTTTTTGTAGAACAAACATACATACACCTCTTAAATCATATTTACTTTCCCTCTTTGCAAAGAACATTAGTATATTTTTTGGCAGAGCTGTTAATTTTACTCTAAAAATAAATTGCATTATTTTATAATAATATAGATCTTCTAATTTCATAATCTGTGATCATCTCTGTGACAGTCATTGGTTATTAAATAATCTTCTACTCTAGTCAGTAAGTATTTTATTTACATATATAAATATTAAATTATGAGTAAACTACTTAAATATTTATTATAAACCGCTGATGTATGTGGCAGTTGTGTAGAAGTTTGGAGTTGTCTTAACTGGGTTTCTTGTTTTAATAACAGTGTTAAAATGCTCATCATAATTAATTATTAACTAATTGATAAATAATTAGCAATGCATAATCTCTAAATTAGCCAAAGACCTCTACCTCACTCTCACTCCCTCTCTTGGGCTGGTCCATAGAGCAGGCAACTTGAGAGAAAACAAATTACAACATCAATCTTTTAATTCCTTCTTAATTCTAACTGCTGTTTGTTCATTTGGCTGGAAATTGGCAAATACACAGTTTTTGTTAAAACAACAAAAAATAAAGAATAAGTTGTTTTTCTGACCATCAAGTGTTTTGGGACTAAATAAACAAGTTTTTGTTGAGAAAATATTTTATCGCTGATTAAGAAATTCCATATTTAATTTTTTTTCTGTGCATCATGTTTGATTTATGATTGGTCACTGTCCAAACTGGGTCCTTGTTACGAATTTCAGGAATAGTTCTGAGTCAGAAACTGGTATAATGAGAGGCAAGTCTGAGAAGAGGTCCCAGCTGCTGTTAAAAACACACATATTTACTCACAAAAGCAAAACTTTTTAAATCTTTCTGTTGCATTTACACAGTAGAATAGAATAGAATAGAATAGAATAGAATAGAATAGAGCTCTTTATTGTCATATTGTCATCATGTACCATTTTGTGGGCAACAGTAGCACAGGAGTTAGGTGCTCACCCCGTCGTTGGATAGTTGCAAGTTCGAGCCCCGCTCAGTTTATCACTGCCGTTGTGTTGTTGGGCAAGACACTTAGCCCCCCTTGCCTGCTGGTGGTAGTCAAAAGAACCAGTGGCACCAGTGCTCAGCAGTCTCGCCTTTGTCAGTGCACCCCAGGGCAGCTGTGGCTAGCTACATCATAGCTCATCACCATCAGTGTGTGAATGTGGGGGTTCCAGGACTCTAGGAGGCACTATATCAAATACAGTCCATTCATGTATGCATAGAATGAAATTGCGTTTGGTGTCTCTTCCCTATGGTATAGAACAAATAAACACAATGCTAATAGAAACTAGAATAAAACAAAGAATAAAAGAGGAAAACAGGGTTAAACCTAGGTTAAAAGAATAAAATCAAACCTTGACCCTACTACTCAAAGCTGTGCACATTGAATTGGACACACAGCCCTTCAGGGAAGAAGCTGTTCCCCAGCCCAGAGGTGCATGTCTTTCCGTCTCTGTTCCACTTTCCAAAGGGAAGCGAGAGAAACAGGATAGGTGTGATCTAAGGCGATACACCTGGCCCTTCTCTGAAGTCAGCCAGCATATATTGAGTCCATGTCAGATTGCAGCGATTGGTTGGTGGTTGCAGACAGACCTCGCTGGGAGGAGGGACTCAGTCTTTGCCCGGTTGAGGTTGGGCCATTGCAGTCTTCAGGGTAGGTTTTTTTTAGTGGGGAAGCACCAGGATGAAAATTGCAAGAGTGGGGAGTCGGAAAAGGAGAGTCATGTCCTTTTGCATTGCCAGAGATATGTTAAGGTTTTAGAAGCCAGTGCTGTGCCTGTGTTTTGTTTGTGGACATTGTTGGAGGTGAGGGACTGGCATAGGGTAAGGGCTTTAGGCAGGGGTATAGAGCTCCGGACCCCCCGTGACTCTCAGTTAGTAGACGCCATATTGGCAAGTAAAAGAAGCTAAACAAACACGGATCTTAACCATGAACGTGAACGGGATCAGCTTGGATTTTACTTCGTCTGAGTTTACTTCACACTTTAAAACCGAAGAAATCGTTTTATATAGTCAGAAATTAAATAGACTAAACATCTCCGACCCTTACCGTGCCCCTGGGATACTTTTTAAAAACGCCAGAAGCTGTCGGAGCGGACTTCTTACCGGACCTAGCCGGGGAACCCCTTGGGATTCCCCCGGAGGAGCTGGCTCAGGTGGCTGGGGAGAGGGAAGTCAGGGCCTCTCGACGCTACTGCCCCCGCAACCCGACTCCGGATAAGCGGAGGAAAATGGATGGATGGATGGACAAATAACAGATTTACACGTAAGTAGTTTAAATGGAGTGCTGTGCTGTTTGAATGTGTAAACTGAACGCCAAGAGAAATCACTAGTTTGATTTTTTTCCATGAATAAAATAAATATGCCAGGCAGGAGCGTCTCAGGATCTGTCTGAGATCTGTCTCGGTGAGACAGATAATAGCAATCCAAAGTGCTTTTTATGTGTGATCTGACAATTGATCAACCATTGCTTAAAAATTAAATACAGCTTAGCCGGTTAATTGCTGTGATCATAAGACATGTAAACGGCAGCACGCATAAATCACAAGGCAACGTTTTACATGACGTTTACTTGTTGCTGTGAGTAATAAGACAGGAAAAGCCATGCCAAAATAAGTTTAGGAAGCCCACTAAGAATTGTAATAAAAGCATTTAAAATAAATACCATACACAGTTGAGGAAACGTTGGTTTAAGTACCTGATATGAAGCGGTCGCTGCATAAGTGAAAACCTTTACTCTCGGGATCCCACAGCTTCATTTTAGCCCGGTCACTAGCGCGTTTTATTACAATGATCCAACGTTTGCGGCGCTCCGGATCTTGGGGAGTCCTGTAGATGGCTCATTCCTTATGTCGTCCGCGTCTGTTCTGCATCCTAGGGCACAACAGGAATTTACCATATTTCCTGTTTGATTGAGTTTTCTGACAATAAACAAATAGTCCAGCTGCCGGCTTCTACCTGCCTATATGGCGCCGTTTCGATTTGAACTGTTGCATGCCGGGAGAAGTGACGTCAACTCCCGGAGCTCTATACGAGGGACAGTGGCGGGAATTACTTGCTGTGCAGATGTTGCCTGCGACGGACTGGCTCTCTGTCCAGGGTGTACCCCACCTGATTGCCCATTGACCGTTGGAGACAGCAGGCCCCTCCACCCCCACCCCACCCCCACATACACACACACACACACACACACACACACACACACACACACACACACACACACATGGACAAAGCAGGTTCAGACAAAGGATGGATGGATGGATGGGTGCAGATGTTGCTGTGGCAGCAATGCACCTTTTAGGCATCTATCCTGTCGTTCCAGAAGAAGAAGGAGGAAGAGGACCACCCACAATCCCTATTACTGTTCCTGAAGGAGAATAGTGTATGATGGGCTTTCTTCATCAGTAAGAGGTGTTCAGGGTCTAGGTGAGATTGGATGTGATGCATCCAAGAATCGGATGTTGTCTGGGCAAAAGGTTTGTTAGAATATGATTATAAACTGATGAGCAAATTCTGATGTAGGACTTTAGTCTAAGTGCATGCTTTAAGATGTTTAAGTGCATGTTGGAAAAGTGATATTTAATTAAATAAATAAGTAAGAAAGTATCTGTTATATTTAGAACTGATGCACGTTTAAAACTCATTCAAGCAGAACAAACGCAAGCATTCAGCTGACTGGTGCAGGCGTTCCTGGTGTCAAATATCTGCTTAAGATTTGTGTAATAAATTTCATATTTGAACCAAAAATTTATGCTGTTTCAAGTATTGCCTAATTATTTCATCCAGCCTTTAATAACCCTAATATTTTACTTAGAGCCTCATTATGTTTTCCAGCAGAGTATTTAACTTTGGGTTCACCACTTTGCATTGTAAATTTCTCTGGAGGAGAAGCCAGCGGCTAACACCATGAGTCCATTTCTCTTAGCTCCCTCCACCTTTTGCTGCTGTTAATTCCTGAGATCTGTCCTTTTCCCTGACATTTGCACAAACGCTAAAGGGCCCGGGCTGTTTGCCTTCCTCTGTGATGGAGGACGAGGTGTCTGGCTCGTGGCAGATGTAGACAGCTCGTCATATGAATTCAGCCTGTTTTTTCTTCCACATCTATGAGGCCTGGGGATGAAATCCATCTCTCTGTGATGAGACAATGATTTGCTGAGCTCCATTGTGGCTGCAGAGAGGCAGCAGAGGGTGAATTTGCATGTAAATGCACGAGGAAATGATCCTGCTGCAACAGCAAGAGGCAGCATGGCCCTTTACTTCCTGATGTGTTTGCTCTGCTACCACACACACACACACACACACACACACACACACACACACACACACACACACACACACACACACACACACACACACACACACACACACACACACAAACACACACATGCACACACTTGCTGTTTAGAATAAGATGCATCTACATTAGATTTTTACTCGACATCAGATGAAGCTAAAGACAGGACAATATTCATCACTGAAACTCGACATAGTTCCTGCTTTCTGAAGTTTTTTTTCAAAAACAGTGAAAAATGTATCTAGAAAACAAAAGAAAACAATCTTTTATATAGTGCCTCTCAAGATAAAAATCACAAGGCACTTCACAAGAACAAAAAAATTTAAAATATAAAATATATTTGACTCAAAGACTGAGAACTTCTGCAAAGTCAGAAAAAAACGTTGCATCAGGATCCAGTTGTGTACCAGAGAACCAGAGCCTCATAATCTGATACAGTTTTGTTTTTCTTAGAGGCATACTGTGCAACTTTTTCATATTTTTTAATAATTTTCTTGAGCCAGGATTTGCTAAAATGCTGATTAAATGTCACTGAGACCCCCCCACTGCCCCCTGTAGCCATAATTTAACACTCACAATTTCAGAGTGCTGGTCCATCCCCTGTTGGACTTAATAAAGTGGAGCTGACATAACTGGTGCTGCAGTCTGCTTCCAGCACGTTTCCAGCATGTTTTACATCGCAGATTTGTTAGACTTAAAGGTGACTCACTCTTGTAGAAACTAATGAATGCTGAGGAGACATTTCAGCAGTTAGATTAAGCACAGTGAGGAGATAAATTTCACTTTTTCTGAGAGTCCTGAGAGTTTCGGCTGAAAACAGCTGGACGTTTCTGGATATGTTGGAGACATTTAGCCTCTCATCACAGAGGCTTCTTCCATATTTGGTTGTGGTCAGAAACAAACACACTGGTTTTGCTGCAAGTGCTTTTCTTTTTTTCTCCGAAACATGTTTTTGTCTAAATGAAGGCAAGGGCGTAGGAATGAGTTTAATATTGGGGAGGGGGACACATTTTGGAAATCTAACAAATCGGTGATAGGTCAATAGGTCAATATATACACTCACGTAAAGGATTATCAGGAACACCATACTAATACGGTGTTTGACCCCCTTTGGCCTTCAGAACTTCCTTAATTCTACGTGGCATTGATTCAACAAGGTGCTGAAAGCATTCTTTGGAAACGTTGACCACCATGTAACCATCAGAGGATGGGTACATGGTGGTCATGAAGGGATGGACATGGTCAGAAACAATGCTCAGGTGGCATTTAAACCATGCCCAAATGGTGCTAAGGGGCCTAAAGTGTGCCAAGAAAACATCCCCCACACCATGACACCACCACCACCAGCCTGCACAGTGGTAACAAGGCACGGTGGATCCATGTTCTCATTCTGTTTACGCCAAATTCTGACTCTACCATTTGAATCTCTCAACAGAAATCGAGACTCATCAGACCAGGAAACATTTTTCCGGTCTTCAACTGTCCAATTTTGGTGAGCTGGTGCAAATTGTAACCTCTTTCTCCTATTTGTAGTGGAGATGAGTGGTACCCAGTGGGGTCTTCTGCTGGTGTAGCCCATCCGCATCAAGGTTGTGCGTGTTGTGGCTTCACAAATGCTTTGCTACATTCATCGCTTGTAACGAGTGGTTATTTCAGTCAAAGTTGCTCTTCTATCAGCTTGAATCAGTCTGGCCCATTCTCCACTGACCTCTAGCATCAACAAGGCATTTTTGCCCACAGGACTGCTGCATACTGGATGTTTTTCCCTTTTCACACCATTCTTTGTTAACCCTAGAAATGGTTGCGGGTGAAAATCTCAGTAACTGAGCAGATTGTGAAATACTCAGACCGGCCCGTCTTGCACAAACAACCATGCCACACTCAAAATAGCTTAAATCACCTTTCTTTCCCATTCTGACATTCAGTTTGGAGTTCAAAAAATTGTCTTGACCAGGACCACACCCCTAAATGCATTGAAGCAACTGTCATGTGATTGGTTGATTAGATAATTGCATTAAGGAGAAGTTGAACAGGTGTTCCTAATAATCTTGAACAGGTGTTCCTAATAATCCTTTAGGTTTAGTGTAGGTCAACCTCACTGAAAAAAAATTTAATTATTGTTTCTGATTATAACGATCACTCTGAGTGTTTCATGCAGGCTGAACATGAAAACAGTCTCCTACAGCTGGCGTTGGGAACCGAATTCGGTACTTTTTAAGGTACAAACCAAATTCCATAGTACCAACTGAGCACCGATTCACATCATTTGAAATGGTGCCACGTTTCGGTACCCGTCCTTCATAATGAGAACTTACCTAGACAGCTGTGCATGCGCAAGAGCGTTATGTCGGTCGCTGAGAGCGAGTTGTAAACAGAGCAGCATGGTAGAAAGAATGCACGCTAAAGCTTGGGTCCACTTCACTAAATGTGATGGGTAACTGGGTGATGATGAAACCAGCCACAACAATCTAAGTGAGACATCCTCATCTTAATCTGCTCCGGTTGTTGAGTAAAATGTTTAAGATGTCATGTTCCTGGGAATGTGTTTAACCCACGACATGAAGAATCATCACAAGAAAGGGTGGAAAGTTCAAAACAATAATTTATTACAGGAATCTAACCAAAAGTGTCCCTGGAATAAACCCAGTCTAGCTGGAGCCAGAGAGTCCAAAGTCCTGCAGGTGGAGGAGGTGAAGGAGGGCAGATGAAGTGAAAGGGTGAGTCCAGGAGAGGGAGCCAGGCGGGGTGGCAGAGGATAAGAGGAGAGGCGAACCGTGAAGTCCTGGTGGGTTCTGGTTCTTTCCAGGTGAGTAATCCTGTATGGGTTCCGCTTCTCGGATGGAGGATCAGATCCAACAAACCCAGAGCGTCAGGGAATATTGTCCAATAATCCTGGAGAGAAAATACAAACTTGAGTCCAAAAAATCCAACACAAGTGTCCAAGAATAATCCAAGAAATTTCCAAAAACTGTATCAGCCAATTATCAGCGCAGAAACCAAGCTTCCTAGAACGAGAGGCCAGATACTACCGTGAGTAGCTAATCATCCAGCACTGTGTAGTGGTTCCCCCTCCTCTTAAATAGAGCTCTGCTGCGGATGACCTGAGGAGCTGCAGCTGCCGCTGATTACTGATACCCCGCAGCTGGTGAGCTCCCTCTCCTGAAATGAAAAACTCAAAGATGTTCTAGAGATGGAGGAGTACTCACCCCACCACACAACAGTGCCCCCCCCCCCCCCCCCCCCCCCCCAACGGACGCCACCTGGCGTCCTAGCAACTGCCTCCTTGTACTCCTGGATGAGGTCAGGGTCCTCGATGAAGGAGCGCGGGACTCAGGAGCGCTCCTCCGGGCCATACCCCTCCCAGTCGACCAGGTACTGGACTCCACGACCGCGGGGTCGAGAGTCGAGGATCCTCCGGACGGTGTAGACCAGCCCACCCTTGTAGAGCCGGGCCGGCGGCGGAGGTGCAGGAGTGGGGCACAGAGGACTGGATCCAACGGGCTTGACCAAGGAGATGTGAAAAACGGGGTGTACCTTCATGTTCCTGGGTAGGTCCAGCCTGACCGTGGAGGGAGTGGGTGTATCCAGGATCTTGAAGGGACTGATGTACCTTAGAGTGAGCTTCCTAGTAGAGGCTTTGAGCGGGATGTCCCGGGAAGACAGCCAAACGTCCTGTCCAGGAGAGTACAGCGGGGCGGGAGGCCGGTGTCGATCCGCCAGCTGCTTATTTTTGGCAGCAGTACGCTCCAAAGCCGCCCGGGTAGCGGCCCATGCCCTTCTGGCCCCCCTGAGAAACTGCGGGATGGAGACTGAAACCAAGGCCTGCTGTGGAAACAGTGAGGGTTGGTAACCCAGTGACGCTTCGAACGGTGACTGACCTGTGGAGGTGGATACATGACAGTTGTGAGCATACTAAATCCATGCTAGATGTGTGCTCCAGGCGGTAGGCTGGGAGGAGCAGACACAGCGCAGCATGGCGCCCAGTTCTTGATTCATACGCTCACACTGCCCATTGGTCTGAGGATGGTGACCGGAGGTGAGGGTGACCCTGGCACCCAGAGCCTCTGCAAACTCCTTCCAGACCCGAGCCACAAATTGAGGACCCCGGTCTGATAGAATCTCTGTGGGAATACCATGCAGTCTAAAAACATGCTTCATAAGGAGCTTGGCAGTACCGGTCGAAGAAGGGAGGCCTTTAAGAGGCACCAAATGACACGCCTTAGAAAATCTGTCAACCACTGTCATAATACATGTGAACCCCCGAGATTTTGGAAGACCTACTACGACGTCAAACGCAATGTGTGACCAAGGACGTGATGGACTGGGAAGGGGACAGAGGAGCCCAGCTGGGGCTCGGTGGTCCCCCTTTTGCTGAGCACACACATGACATGCAGAAATATAGTTCTTAACGTCCCTGTATACGGAGGGCCACCAGAAGGTCCGTTTGATAAGGGCTAGGGTGCGACCTACGCCCGGATGAATGGAAAATCTCCCCGTGTGTGCCCAATGGATGACCTGTTCCCTAAGCGCCTGAGGAACGAATAGCCTTCCCGGAGGTCCCTTTGGGCCAGACTCGGTATTAAGTGCCTCTAACACCCTAACCCGAATCTCCCAGCTGACCCCACCCACCACACATGATGAAGGGAGGATGGGTTCGGGCTCGGGCTCTTGGTCTGGTGCGTACAGTCTGGACAGGGCATCGGGTTTAGTATTCTTAGAACCAGGGCGATAGGAGATCTGGAAGTTGAAGCGAGAGAAAAACAATGACCTCCTAAACTGGCGGGGATTAAGACGCTTAGCTTCCTTCAAATAAATCAAGTTCTTGTGATCAGTCCAGATAAGGAACGGCGTTTCCGCTCCCTCCAACCAATGCCTCCATTCCTCGATGGCGAGTTTCACTGCAAGCAGCTCCCGGTCTCCCACGTAATAACGGCTCTCTGTCGGGGACAGCCGCCTGGAGAAAAAGGCACAGGGGTGAAGCTTATTGTCCTCGGGTGCTACCTGTGATAGGACCGCCCCCACCCTGGTGTCAGATGCATCCACCTCCAGCACGAACTGTCTCTGGGGATCCGGTCTGTGGAGTACCGGAGCATCTGTGAAGCGCCTCTTAAGTTCCTGGAAAGCAGCCTCGGCTTCTGGGGACCAGACAAATGGGCGTTTCACAGAAGTTAAGTTAGTCAGAGGTGCAGCTACCTGGCTGTATCCTTTAATGAAGCGCCGGTGAAAGTTTGCGAAGCCGAGGAAACGCTGTAGCTGCTTCCGGGATGAGGGGGTAGGCCACTCCGTCACCCCGCTGACCTTCTCCGGATCTGCTCGGAGTCTCCCATGTTCCACAATGAACCCGTGAAACTTCATCTGAGGAACATGAAACAAACATTTCTCTGCTTTGACACATAAGCGATTCTCCATTAACCGCTGGAGAACCACTCTTACATGTTTCACATGCTGTGCAGAGTCTTCAGAAAAAATCAAAATGTCATCTAAGTACACAGTCACAAACTTGTTCAAGAAATCGCCCCAACACAGAATTTACCAGTGCCTGAAACACCGCAGGAGCGTTAGTTAACCCAAAAGGCATAACTAAATATTCAAAATGTTCTATAGGTGTCTTAAAAGCAGTCTTCCACTCATCCCCTTGCCTGATGCGCACCAAGTGGTACGCATTCCTAAGATCCAGGCGGCTAAACACCAGCGCGTTCTGTACAGGCTCGAAGGTCGAACTGAGTAGAGGCAGCGGGTATTTATTCTTTATAGTGATCTGGTCAAGCCCTCTATAGTCTATACAAGGTCTGAGGGTACCTTCCTTCTTCGGGACAAAAAAGAATCCCGCGCCCAGGGGAGAGGAAGAGGGACAAATGAGTCCGGCGGCCAGAGACTCCTGTATGTAAGTCTCCGTACTCTCCTGCTCAGGTCTGGAGAGTTGGTAGAGACGACTGCTGGGAAGAGGAGCTCCAGGCAGCAGTTCTATTCTACAATCAAAGGGCCTGTATGGAGGGAGAGAAGTAGCTCTGTCTTTACTGAATACCTGAGCGAGGTCATGATACTCCTGGGGTACGTTGGACAAGTCTATCTCCTCTGCTGGCGGCGATCGGGACATACTGTAGCGTTATGGTTTGTGCTCTTTTATGAAAGAGGAACCATTCTACATATTAATTTGTGATATTAATTTTATTAAATTAATAACCAAATTGTATAGTTTTAAGAAGACTCAAAGGTTGTTTTCATCGATAAACTGACGATAATATCCGTGTGTCTGTGTTTCAGTTCAATGAAGAAACAAGTTTGAAAGTTAAAAGTTTTAATTCTTCAAATTAAACTAATGATTTTGAAATCACAAGCAGAGGAACATCAATCAACATTGGCAACTTTGTTGGACAATCTTTAACAGTTGATATTGTACCCTAACCCTTGCCTCACCTAAAGTCGGACCCTCTTTAGATCCGGGACGCCAGAGGATGGTGATGTTTCATCCAGGCGACACCAGCGGCTGGCAGAGGAGATGGAGATGTCTGCGACCCGGTCCATAAATGCCCGCGGTACACGTTGACGGAAAAACGTTTGCAGATGCGTTTTCTTAAGCTTAGTTTACTCAGAAATCAAAGGACTTGAGGCCAGTCCGCATTAGTTGTTGCAATTCAGCTATTCCTAGGAATAGCGTGGGGGGGGGGGGGGGGGGGGGGGGGGGGGAATGAGCCGATCGGCTCGTTCCCCCCTTTTGCGTTTATTCAGGTCTTCTCTCTTTTGTTGTCAAGCACGAACTGAATCATAAGACTGAAACTTACCAAAAGCCTTTCTCTTCTCAAAGCAAAATGTGTGCGTCAGCAAATGTGTTTTGGAGTTTACTGTGAGAGCAGATATGTGTGTGTGAGTGTTTGAAGGTCACTACTAAAACATCCTCAGAACATTATTTAATTAAGCAGTGATTCATTGGTTATTATGATTACCCAAAGCATAATAATCATTCATTTGATTAAAACACATTTATAATGAGTAAAATGGTAAAATGATTATTTAGCATTAATAAACAAAGGAAGCGTAAGACTCTATTATGACTAGCTTTTCCATGGGAACACATCTTCTGGCTTTGCAGGTGTTCAGATGTTATGGTTTCTCCCAAACTCGCTGGCGTTCATTTCTTAATCTGTGGGTGAAAGTTCTCAGCGACCCAGCACTTGACCCAGCCGAGTCAAATGACCTTTGGCACAGAAAACCCATATTTCCTCACGTTACAACGCTGCTGTCAGGGGAAGCAGCTCCGAGGCAGGACAGGGAGCATCTCGGGCTCCACCCCTCCACGCTTCCCGTCTCCCAGTTCACCTGGGGATTGTGACGGAGGAGCCAAGGGTGACCCAGTACTAATGCTGTCTGCAGGGAGGGAAAAACAAAGAACTCTATTTCTTCCAAGTGATTTCCCGACACGTTCATGTTAACTTGATAAATTAGCTTCCATTACCACCATTGTTATCAGCTAATGGTGCGTTCGCTTTCTTCTCGGAAATTCTAACTTCCCTGTAGGAAAAATCAAATGAAAAAGGGCGGCAAAAGGAATGAAGAATTTAGTTCACGGTAAAGATGTTTGCTTCAGTTTAATTATCAGCTTATAAAACTACAAGGACGATGTTAAAATACAAACAGTTGAATGTTATTTATCGTGATATTTATCAAATGCGGTTATATATTGAGAAAATTGTATGTTTAATTATAAAAGAGAATTAAAATATTAAACACTCAAAAGTATCTAAAATTGGTACCGTTAACAGTATAGATTCCTAGGTACCGGGACTTAGTACCGAATCGATTCACATGTCAAAGGTACCTATCCCTACCTGCAGCTATCTCCTGCATTAGCTTCTGATAGAAAATATACGGTGAAACTCTAGGTTTAGAAAAGCCTGACAGATGTGACACAGGGCATAAGGCAAAGCCCAGAAAGACAAGAAAATAACTTTTATAGCCCAGTTCACGAACATTCTTTTATTTTTGTTTGTTTTTGATCGGGGACCCATGAGCCAACCAGAAGGGGAGGAGACTTAGGCTTCCCATTGATCCAGGTGATTACCGGCCAATGTGGAGGTTTTAATTATAAAAAAGCTGTTTTTGTGTCAGTACTGTTTTATTTTTATTTAATAATATGAATGTAGGATATAGTATCTTATTTATATGGGTAGAGATGTGTAAACAGATTTAACACAAGACTAAAGCTGTGAATAGTCAATCGAATTGATCTGACTCTCATCAGAATATTTTAAACTACATCAGCCAACAATGCTGGCCAACAATCAGAAAAGTCTGTTTGCTTCTGACAGAATGAAAAAGAAATATTTCACCCACAACAACAGCTGAAACTAAACTATTTTTCTGATGGCCAAGAGAAAAAAAACAGTGGCCAAAATTGCAGTCTAAAAGCACCAGAATGCAGAGTTTAACACTTATTTTTCAAATATTTCTAAGGAAGCGTGTACACATTTTATTTTATTCTTCAGCTGTGCTGCCCAGCTCTACTTGTTATGGGATCATGTAGCTGTGTTCACTTTTCATCACATTCAAATGTTCCTCTCATCAGCCACCTAAACTCATCTCACTCTTCACTGTAGCACCTACCTGCACCTCAGCAGGTCTGGCTCTTTCTGTCTCACCCTCAGCAGGTCTGGCTCTCCCTGTCACACCCTCAGCTGTTTTCTGCTGAACTTCATCTGATCTCCAATATAAAAAAGTGACATGAATAAAGTTTAAAAATAAAATTTGATGAGAATGCCACAAACAAGCAACACTCAATCTTACCAACTGCCTGTCTCTCATCTTCCTGCATCTCCTCTAAACTCTCTAGAAAAACTGCTCTCTGGATTCCTACGTTTTCACCACATCAGTTTCTTTTGAACTACGGCGCACTTTGCGGTCACGAGATCCCTTCTGCGTAGTTACTACGCAGAAGGGATCTCCTGACCGCAAAGCGTAGTGCGCGTTTCAATGCTACGTCGGTGAGGTGAAATCACCGCAGCACACAATGAACAATTAAAAGACAGAATACCAGAGGATTTAAACAGATATGAACGAGCATATGTTAATAATGTTTTGTTGCGCCACCTTGAGAATGTATCATGCACTGACGCAGTGGGTGCATCAACTATCGTGCTGATCTGCGTCCTCTCCGCTCAACAGAATCCCACTACGCTTGGAGTCCATAAATATTGTAATTTAGGCAGACACTGAATCTTTCCCTGACAGATATCTAGCCCCCCATAACTCGTTCCCTGCTCCTGGATGAAAAACTGGACATTTTGATCCATGTAGGAACATCCGTGCGTGCGTGCGTCAAAGGTTTAATCACAAGTTAGAAGAGTGGCAAGCAGCGTTTGTGGACTGTGTGAAACCTCCTTAAAATCTTGTCCTTCCACTCATTCCTGAATTTCCGGGTCAAGTCCTTCTCAAATGCCAACTGGATGAGGTTGGCTTTGCGCTGATGAAGCAAACTTAAGCGATGGTCTGTGAGGACATTTTTAAGAGTGGAAAAGGAATTTTCAAAGAACGCAGTGCTGGCTCCAAAGGTCAGTCCATGTTTAAATGCTCTGAAGACAGTGGGCATTGCTTCCAGTGGCCTCTGGAACTGTTTCAGAATCTGTAACGAAAAGGCTTGAAAAAAAAGTTTGAAACCAAAATCGCTATAACCATAATTTTGTCTATGATGATTATGATACACATTTTCAACCCTGTTCCTCAGGACACACTGTCCCACATGTTTTTCATGTTGTCGTTTTAAACACCAGTGTTTCCCTGCTGCCACACAGCTGACTTAAAAGAATGAGTGATTAACAATTTAAAGAATGAGTGATTAACAATTTAATGTAATGTAAATCAGGTGTGCTAAAGCAGAGACGTAACACATGCAGGACAGTGTGCTCTGAGGACCAGGGTTGGGAAACACTGCATTAAAATATGTATGCAAGTAACATGTTACTGAACATTCAAATAAATGCTTGTCTGTCTTTAACCAAGTCATGTTACGTGTGGTGTGTGTTATGTTTGACTGGTTGAAAGCTGTTAAACTGAAATGTCCCAAATGACCATGCCATGACAGTAAAGGATATTAAATCATCTTAAATGAGCCTGGTAGCTCTTTTAGGTTATTTAATATAATAAAAATAATGAACTTGTGCCTAGCCTTCATCACCTGTTTCATTGTCCACTTGTCCTCATCTGGTGGAGGTCTCTTTCATTCGTCTCACCAGGAAGTTGTGAGCCACCTCACATTCAGAGTCCACAGCATGAGTCTTGGTCAGGTTAAGTAAAGGCTTCACTTTTGTGACATCCAAGAATGTTGGCTGAGCAGGATCCAGGGTGACGAGTGCTTCCATCAGGTCACAGTTTTGTTTTCGAAATCGATTTTTCATTTCGCCACATACAGAGTCAACGCAGCTGTAATAAATCCTACGTAGCTCTGTTTCATCATTACAGTCCTTACGTGTGACGATTTCCTCAACCACATAGTCAGCAAGGGCAGAGTTTTGTATGCGCCTTCTCTTTCATGGCCTTGCTGAGACACCCTCACAGTGAGCTAGGCCTGGCACTGTCTCAGTGCGGATATTCTCAAGACACGTGCATGCATGGCTGATGAGCTGCAAACCTAGAAGAGGAGACAACCTTCTTATTGTTACTGTAAAGACCACGACTAAAACTACAGGGCAGCACAGCATGACAACACAACAACCTTTCTTGTATCAAAGGTTCTATGCAGATGTGTCCAGCCCTGGTCCTGGAGGGTTAACCCGATCCAGCATGTTTTAGAGGTTTCCCTGTTTCAGCACGCCATATTAGAATCAGTGGTGATTAACAAGCTTCTGCAGCCTGATGAGCAGCTGAACAGGTGATTCAGCCACTGAATGTATAAAACATGCTGGATAGGGGATCTTCAGGACCAGGGCTGGACAGACCTGCTCTTTCCACTTACTTCATTATCAATATAAAATGTGGTTTTGCTTGCACATATTTATTAGGGATGCACCGATCAGGTTTTTTGTTGCCGATCACCGATACGATATTAAGAATGCTGATCACCGATACCGATCACCGATACCGAACACGTGGATTGGCCAGAAATTTTCTACAACATTATAATGAGTGGTACAAACTACATAATCTGGGAAAAAAGGAAATGTAACCTAATCTAAAATGGTCTGTATTAAGGTTGTCACGGTGTGAAAATGTAACCTCACGGTTATTGTGACCAAAGTTACCACGGTTTTCGGTATTATCGCGGTATTTTTTTAAACGTGTTACATTTTCACACAATTAAATAAACCCTGTATGTCAGGAAATATTGTCCTCAGTTTGTGTCTAAATTTTGCCTAAAATGTGTTATTTTGTAATTATGTTGTTTATTTGTTTACATTTTTCCCTTTAGTCATTAAAATACCAATATTTGCCCATAACCTCTTATTTTATGTCTGTTTGATGTCATTATTTTAAAAATATTAGTTCAGATGATACTCAGTACTCAAGTAGCCTTCTAATCAGATACTTTTTTACTAAAGTCGTCATTTGCATTTTTTACTGTTTGAGCATCGGAACGAGCCCCGCGCTGAGAGAACAAACATCTCAGCCCTGAAGCTGATCTTCATCCTCATACGTCACAGATCACATGATCAGGAAGCAACACATCCATGTGTTTGGAGATCGTTTTGGGCCGTTGCTGTAAAAAAAGTGAGCCGCGAACCTGAAAAGCGTCTGCCGATCACAATTCGACAACGGATTATGAAAGAACGGGTAACGCTCGAAACACGCAGCTTCTTCCTGATGTAAGAGGTGAGTCTCCGCTTTGTTTTGGTTGTTTTGGCATCGACATCATGCTAGCGTGCAACGTTCTGTGACTCTTAAAAAAACAGTAAAAACGGTGAGAAACGCTGGCAGCGAAGGCCGTTAGCGATCAGGAAACGTCTGGCAGTGAATGAGTTAATTAGTTTAATCGTTCAATGTGTGGTGTAGTGTTTGAAATAATACAGTACAGGAAATGTATGTTTTTCCTTTACGGGCTCGATACATGGGAGGCGACAAATGACCACAATCATCTAAATTTGTCACTGTTGCTTTTATTACCTGACACACGGCAGGCAACCTGTGGCAGCGGCCAGCAGCAAAGCCGTCGATATGTTCTGTTCCATGGCAAAATCAAATCTTGCGTTGTTTTGATTGGCTGTGTCAGGATGGAGGGAATTAAGGTTATTTAAGCAGTTCAGAGTTAAAAAAGTGGAAGATATGGTTTCACAATTTCCCATGCTGTGGCCATTTTGTGAATATCTCTATATTCTTTGGTAGTAATATTGTACAGATTTGGAAAATTCGTCACAGCAAGTATCAACTTCTCCTCCATGTTTGCTCGGAGATGCACGGAGCATCCTTCCTGCTCATTGGTCAGTGAATGAAACCTCCGTTGATTGGTCCTTGTCCAAGCGACAGCGATGAAAAGTTGAAAATATTTCAACTTTCTGGGATTGCGTTGCTGGGTCGCCTGTGCCCGACACGCACACGAGCGCAAAATTTCGCACGCACGTTTTTCGCGTTTCGCTTAGTAGGAGGGAGATCCACGATTATCGCTTTGTCGCGCATGTCTCATTGAAAATGAATGGAGGAGAGGCGATGTCGCCTCCCGTGTATCGAGCCCATTAGTTAGAGAAATGTACAACAGCCTTTTTTGAAATGCATTGAGAAACATTTACAGATCTAAGGAAGGAGTGTGCTGAAAAGCAGTCCAATAGATACTAACAAGTGGATGCTCTTGTATCATCACCTACTGTTGTCTCTGATCTGCTGACATCAGGAGCTTTGACAGTGCCCTGTTAAAGCCTGGTAACTAATGGTTAATGATACCAAGATTATGCTCTATGTGTTAACCATCAACCACAAGAGTTTAGATGAGCAGCTCCTCTAATAACAGGAAATAAAAACCACGGGAGGGAGAAGGAGCGTTTGAGTGGAAGGCTAAGAAGAAAGCAAGCAGAGAAAATCCATTTCCTTGTCCCTAAAATGTTTCAGAGCTCCTCTGAGTCTATAATTAACCACATTTTCCATCTTCACTTCTGTATTAATTCACCTTAATGCCAAAATATTACAGCTTTAATCCGGTGCAAATGCCTACCTGTCATGGCAGGCCTGTGGGTGATTATGACATCGAGCAGAGAGGAAGACAGTTAGGCGCAGAGGGAGGAGAGGAGGCGGGAACTCTGCTGCTGTGTTGATTATAGAAGCAGAGTAAAGACACGAGGGAGACAGGGAGACACGGTGACGCTTGGCTCAGGACTCGGCATTCATCAGAAGCTGTGAAACTGGAAGCTGATGAAGGTGAGACCTAGCCTGGCAAGCCGTCATATAAATGTAAATAAATACTATGGCCATGACCCATAGGCAAAGCTCGGTCATAGGCAGAACCTACGGTTGTCTTTCAAATCATCTCGGCACACAATTGGACAGTGGAGCAACAAGCGACGTGACATATTAATTGCTGTGAGAATCAGTAAACGGAAACTTCCCCATTAATCATGGTGGAAACAGAAGAAGCAAAGACAATATTTAAGTATCTCTGGTCAAGTCTCAAAGTAAAGCCAAAGCATGGTGCTTTGGATGTCTCAACTCTCCCACTCAATCTCAAATGATGTGCCACTAGCCTAGGTGTGAAACTGGACTTTGACCTTTCAATGCCTTCACAAGTCAACGCTACTGTCAAGTCCTGCTTTTTCCAACTCCGTCGCATCACTCGTCTTAAGTCAATCCTCAAACGCCCGGATCTTGAGTCAGTCATTCATACTTTCATTACTTCACATCTGGATTGTGCAAATTCTGTCTTGATTGGGATTAATGCTTCAGCCCTAAGCAAACTGCAGAAGGTTCAAAATGCCACAGCCAGATTTTTGACCAACACCGACAGACGCATGCACATCACACCTATCCTCGCTGATTTACACTGGCTCCCAGTCAAATTTAGGATTAACTTCAAGGTCTTGTTATATGTTTACAAGGCTTTGTATTGCCCATCCCCATCCTATCTGATGGACCTGCTGACCCATATGTTCCTACCCGTGCCCTTCGGTCAGCAGATCATCTGCTGCTTGTTGTGCCGAAGGTTCGGTACAAATCACGGGGGGAGCGTGCCGTCTCTTATGCAGCCCCAAAACTCTGGAACTCTCTGCCCCTCTGTGTGCATCTGCTCCCTCTGTTAGCAGTTTCAAGTTGGCCCTGAAAACGCACTTCTTTAGTATTGCCTTCCCTCCGTGACACTTTTCATGAATATCTAGCACCAGATTAGATTTTTTAATTCCGTTTTTATGATTCAGTAGCTCACTTTCGGCACCTCGCACCATCTGGTAGCTTATTTGGTTTTATTTGTGCCATTTCAAATGTTCTTATCATTCGTCGTATTATTTTTTTTTGATAGTGCTGTTAACTGTTCTCCTATTTTATTGTTTTTATTGTTCTTATGTATTTTGCCTGTTCTTATTGTGTTTCTTGTTCAAGCATTTGGCTATATTATGTACAGCACTTTGGTATAAATACTCAACAGTTGATGCCAAAAATCATCTCAAACAAGCACAATTCCTGAGCCAGCACCATCTTTGTAGTTTTTTCCATCACAGCTCTGGTGCTGAGGCTGCTTGCCCTACTGGTCCTGTTGGGTTGAACTGTGAGGTTATTGGGTCAGATGCGAAAAACAGGAGGCCTTCTGATTATTTTCCCACTTCACAAGTATGGCTTATTTTACTCTTCTCAAACCATCTATCTTCTCTGTCCATAATGTGAACATAGTCTTTCTCAAAAGTATGTCCCATGCCCTTGAGGTGCAGGAAGACTACTAAACTCAGAATGACCCATGGGAGGAAACTAGAGCAAATGAAATTTTTCTTTCTGTGCAAATTGCATTGGTTCATTACACTAGTTATAAGTTTAGAAAATTATCAATATTTTGTCTATGAATACAAAACAAGTCAGATCATTCAATTTAAAACCAAGCAGGTCTATGTTTATGAGTCCGAATATTCAAATTAAAAACAAATCAAAGTTTGGTAACACTTATTAATAAAGGGGCCCTTATTGCAGTTACTTAGTGCATTATTAAATATGAATAAACTAATAGAGTATTAAAGTGACTATATGTATTTTTACCTTTAATGTCTGGGAATTTCCATCGAAATGTTGTTGAAAATGAATAAAATGGTGTAGAGTTGTTGAAAGATTTTGGCAGCTTTGTAACGTATAACCATAAAATCGGGTCTCAAGTACAAGTAATAATGGTCTAGCATTTTTGGACACCGCCATTTTGGATGTCATGTTTCCTTCTGGCTGGCTCGGGTTGTGCGCCTGTTGATGACGTCACACTAGATGACTGGCTGGATGGAAGTGGTCACTTACGGAGGTTATGTTACCACGCTCAGAAACATGTAGGTAGCAAGAAACACAAATTTAATAACAAACTGCTACACCCTTTCCAAAATCTATGTGAAAGAACATGATCGAAAAAGAGATGCAATAAGTTTTGGCTGAGTGGTATTGCCATAGTGTTATGCCGTCATTGGCAGGAGCAGGACCCGAGCAGGTCCGGAAAATACAGCACGAGAAAACTAGCATCGGCATTATATTTTGAAGGACCATCAAAATCTGAGGAGTCATGTCGAGGTCGCATGCTTCCTGCTCCACAAGTAACATTCATCGTAATGTGTTTTTTAAACCTGGTATAAAACTACTCTGAAATGTTTGTACTATGCCCTAGCACTAGGAGACTACACACTGCCACTTTAATATTATGTAATGCTTCACTAAGCAGAGCCCCCCAGAACTTCACCATAACATCACCTTTTGTTTGCACTACCCTTTGTACAGATCCGTTTGTGGCGCTGTGCTTACTGAATTCAGGTCATCAGAGGGCTCAGAGAAAGGTGAATGAAATCACAGCAGGTGAGGAGTCCCGATCCAGCCCGTTTGTTCTATTGTTGCGTGATTGATCGGTCTCATTGATGAGCTAAAATGATCATTTCCTTGCTGCTTGACAGGGCCAAACTGCTGTCTGATTAACCGGCAGAATGGAGGACGGCCAATCGCAGCGCTCTTCTCCAGCAGCGGTTAAATGCCTCTTATAGATTTTCCCAGAGCATCGTTACTCTTCAATCACTGAACTACTTCATCAAGAAGCATCAATCAGCACCCAGCAGAGCGGCCAGTAATTACAGGGGGGTGCTTCCAGACACTGATTTCTCTGGGGGTGAAGTCATCGCCAGAAACTGGAGACCATTTGATCCACTAAGAGTTGGCAGAGCATCAGAGATGGCACGCCTTCATGGACCAGGCGGCCTTTTTTAATACCAGTCTGACTCCACATGGTAGAACGAAATTCAGCCTCAGACAGAAAGGAGGGAAAAATCATCTCAGCTTGAAGTGAAGTTACAGACCAAACTGAGAGTCAAATGTCAATAAAACCCATCTTCTCCAAAACCTCAGAGGGCAGTTTCCACCCTGCACTCATTCATAACGACACTCCTGAAATTTTTCACTCTTCAAATGGTTTCAGAATTCATCTTTAAAGGATGAGCCCAGGTAATGATTAGAAGACATGCTGAAATTTCTAAGATAAATCCTGACAGGCAGCAAACCAGCAGTTAACGCAAGTAATTAACAGAACATTCAAAACTAACAGAACTTTTTGAAGTTCTGCATGAATTGCTGCTGTATTTTTCAGCTGATCGATACTTGAATCACTTATCACGTTAAAACTCCAAGAGGAAAGATAGTGGTGGGGTTGGGCTGTAATGGGGTCACGCTTGTCTCTGGAGAGGTCATCAGTTCTTCGTGTACCACCAGAACTTCAGCTGACTCAGTATATCACATGACAGAAAAGCCCCAATCCCAAAGCAGCCGCCCAATCTACTTCTGTTTTCCCATCCTGGTAAGGGCCGTGAAGAGCAGCCATCAGAGGCAATTAATCTTAATCTAAAACTACAAGAAAACAAACTCAAGAAAGGTCAAGAGGCTGCGAGTGTCCCGAGTGAGAGGGATTCTGGGTCAGGAGGGCGCTGAGCATTTAATTAATAACAGCAACAAACTTTTTTTTAATTAGTCTGCATGTGTGTGTGTGTGTGTGTGTGTGTGTGTGTGTGTGTGTGTGTGTGTGTGTGTGTGTGTGTGTGTGTGTTCCATAGCGGTTTATATAGACCACCACCATCAACATTAGTGAGTATCCACTATCTGTACAACCAACTTCTACCCCATCTATGATTAACTTGCAGGGACGAGGTCCTGCCTCAAGTGGAGCAGTTAAAATATCTTGGGATCGTGTTCAATAAGGAGGGAAAATTAACCATGAGACCGATAGGTGGATTGGTGCTGCATCTGCAGTGATGCAGGCATTGTACCGGTCTGTCATGGTGAAGAGAGAGCTGAGCCAGAAGGGGAATCTCTTGATTAACCGGTCGATCTACGTTCCAACTCTCACCTAGGGTCACAAGCTTTGGGTAGAGTGAGGTCGCGGATACAAACGGCCAAAATGATTTTTTTCTGCAGGGTGGCTGGTTTCTCCCTTAGAGATAGGGTGAGAAGCTCGGTCATCCGGGAGGGGCTCGAAGTAGACCCGCTGCTCCTCCACATCAACAGGAGCCGGTTGAGGTGGCTTAGGCATCTGGTTAGGATGCCTCCTGGATGCTTCCCTAATGAGGTTTTCTGGGCACGTCCAACCGGGAGGAGACCTAAAGGAAGACCCAGGGCACGCCTTAGGGTTCCCCCAGAGGAGCTGGCCCAAGTGACTGGGAAAAGGGAAGCCTGGTCCTCCCAGCTTAGGCTACTGCCCCCGTGACCCGACCCCTGATAAGCGGCCGAAAATTGAGGGATGGATGTCACGTCATATTGAAAAGAAACCTACATTTTTTTTTATTATTATTCTCACTCTTGACCACTCCTGATGATTATTTTCCCTGTTTTGTCCCAGTAAAGTGATTATTAATAACTTGACTCTCATTTCACAACAACCCCACAGGACTCCCGTGACCCACTGGGATCCCCAAAAATTGTCAGCCTCTGCTTTTCACTGAGAATTGAGTATTCTCGGAAACCTTGTGGGGGGCGGGGGGGGGGGGGGGGGGGGGGGGGGTATTCCAGGAAGTCTTAATCCAGCTCCTGGCAGGTTTTCATGCAGATTCTCTGAGTTTATGTTGTGCTGCCTTTCTCCTTTTGGTTTATTCTTGAATAACCTGACTGACCTAGGAGCAAATTGTCTTGTCTGAAAAAGATTTTCTCTCCTGAATCATTTTATCAATTCAATCTGATTGAGTCGTGTTATTGTTCCCTGACACCCCCCCACCCCCCCACCCACCCACCACCACACACACAGTGAGAAGGGGACAGGGAGTGATCTAACATGTTCATGTTGTTGCCGTAGTGATTCCAAACATCAGGGCTAAGTAGGTGATAGCTTTCTAAGTTGATCTAAACATATTCAGGGTTCATTACGTCATTTTTAAGCCAAAGCCTTCCAATTAGTCACCTGAGAGAGTTCACACATGGAACCAATGTTTGGAGAACTTCTTTGTGGAACACTTTTGTGAGTGCAGGGAGAATTTGTACATGAGGCTCAGCAGACGATCTCATCATCAGTACCGGTCTCCCTGTAGAACTCTGGTTTTATCCTCAATAGCTCTGTCCCACTCCCACCTATCTGAATGCTTATAGACCAACCACTCAAGATTATTAATTGTATAATTATTTACTCATAGTTGTTTGGTTCTCTAAAATTAAACAAAAGTCTTGACTAATTAGTCAAAATGATCTATTGCTGCAGAACTATGCCTTTGGGTACAGAATTGCAACCATATTTCACTAAAAACCATCTAGTTCATTGATTTTGCTCATTATTAACTGCATGCAAATTACTTTGGGTCTTAGCTTTACATCTGGAACTAATTTGCAAGTTAGGGGGGTTTAACAAAGCACTGATGACAGCATTACAACTTGAAACTGTGAAAATTCTGCAAGACATCTTCATAGAATAGAAAAGTGCAGTGGCCTTTTTTCTGCGCCTGCAGATTAATCATGACTTTGATGACTAAGTACCACAGGTCAAACATGTTTTATTGTGACAACTGGGAAAAGTATAATATGTAACAGAAGAATATTATTATTTAGTGTTTGCAAGAAAAAGAAGCATCATTTCTGTGTCGAGTTTAGAAGATTTATTTAGGACTTAAGCAGAAAACAGTTAGAGGAATTTTGAATACATTTTAGGTTTCTGTCACAGGCTCTGGGTGGTGACCGAAGGAACGAGATCTCTGATACAAGTGGCCAAAATGAGTTTCCTCTGCAGGGTGGCTGGGCTCTTTCGTGGAGATAGGTGAGAAGCTCGACCATCTGGAAGGAGCTTGGAGTAGATCTGCTGCTCCTCCACGTCAAGAGGAGCCAGATGAGGTGGCTCAGCTATCTGATTAGGACACCTCCCTTGTGAGGTTTTCTGAGCCCGTCCTACTTGGAGGAGACCCAAAGGAAGGCCCAGAACACGCTGGAGGGACTATGTCTCTTGACTGACCAGGGAACGCCTTGGGATTTCCCCGGAGGAGCTGGCCCAAGTAGCTGGGGAGAGGGAAGTCTGGGATTGTCGGCTCAAGCTGTTGCCCCCGCGACCAGACTCCATATAAGCAGCTGAAAATGGATGAAGAAAGAAAAAGACATTTCTTATGATTCATGTTGTATGGATGGATGGATGGAGAAAAGATGATGACCCTGCAGAGGGAGAAAGCATCCCGTTTTTCTCACAGTTCCATACAGAAGGAAATCAAGACGAGCAAGAAGAGACCTTCTATCTTATTCTGATGGTGTATCTTCTCCCCATCAGACATGCATGGCTGCTAATCCTCTGCTTCTTCTGAAAATAAAGAGGAGAGCAGAGATGGAGGAAGGGCGGGGTCAGAAAGATGCAACAAAGTACATTTGCATTCAGAAAGAAAAGTTTAAAACGTGGAATGAATCCTCACATTGGAAAGCCATTATCAGTTCGAAGGTTACTCAAACAGCCAGAGAAAAAGGAAGGGAATCGAAAAAGAAAAGAGCGAAGGAAATGTAGTCGGTGCTCTCAGGTTGTGTTATGCTCAAAAGGTGAACAGTCTTCTCGACCTATTAGAACCGAGAGCAGAGCCTTTTTTCCTCTTCCTCTTTCTTCTTGAAGATGACAGAGCGAGTCGCAGTCGGCTCTCAGATCAGAGCCTGTCAGGAAGCAGTGATACGATGGTGATGGTGATCAGAAAAAGTGGTGCTGACGGCGGCTTTAAAGAGCAGGTCAGGCTGCCTTTGAAATTCAAAGCTGAGAGCACGAGCTGCCGGTCATACGACAGTCTGATTGTCTTACGGATAATCACTTCCAGATTGCTTCCTAATGGCATCACCTGCCGCCACCTTAAAGCGTGATGAGGAACAAATTCACAGGCTGATGTCTACATGTTTTGTTGCCTCCGGTGCAGAATTTGTCTTCATTTGAGTTAAAAACTCAAGATATTCCACTGTGTTCCCACAACACAAACAAGAATCTTCTGCAATAAAGATGTAAACCAATTCATTCAAAATAAGTTCAAATTGCAGCAAATGTACTGGACATATTTGATTTTCTTTTATCATACGTAGGTGAAATTTGATTTGACAGTTTTATTATTTAAGCCTTGAACTTCCTCACATGAATAAAGCAAGATTTTTTTTTAATATTTTTTATCAATTTAGATTGTTATGTTTTATGTACACTAAACAATGTAAGATGTATACGCTTCATGCCAAGGTGATAAAAATGAACAATAAAAATGTTTAACCTATTATTCAAACATTATCAATCATTTCAAAGAGTTATATTTTTTGTGTCTTGACTTTATTTTCTCTCTCTTTTTATTTATTTATTTTTTTGGTATGTGTTTGTGTTTAGTTGTCTTGTTGTTGTTATTTACCTAGAAAAATGAAGAAAGGTTAATTGTATTTTGGTAACTGCAGGTACTGTTGTTTTTCTTCTTTCAATAAAAATATTTACAAAAAAAGCGCAATTTTTATTTAATTTTTGAAGATTTTACCATTAAAACCTCTGAACGTAAAAATGAACCTCGTACCTCAGCTGTTGGAAATTTCTATAAAATGCTCAAACTCTTACTCTCACAAACAACACAGTACGTTTACAGCTTTTACATCACAATGTTTGTATTTTTGTGTTCTTCCACCATCTGCGTCTCTCATTGATGTAAAACTTGTAGTTTTCTCTCAAATCCCCTCAGAGTGCAGAAGTGCAAACTTCAATGTGCTCTCATTAAATATGAGCTCTGACTTATGGTTAAACTCGTGTCCTACCTAAAACACAGACTCACAAAAACGTGTACATGTCACAACCAGATGTTACTACTACTTACAGTTCAAGGTTGTTTGATTAAAACTTCTCACACCACTGTTTATGTTTCACAAAATAAGAACGTTCCAGCTATTTGTTGTTCAAAATACCAGATGATTTTTCCTCAACTTGACAGTTTCTCATTGACAGTTCGAATTATAACCACCTGTCAAATGTCCAGAGCAGCTCACACGAAGACGGTCACCCAGCAGCATCCCTCCCACGTGATGTCAGACCAACTTCTCAGTAGAGATCTTTTCCATAATGTCCTCATATACTTAGAAAACTATGAACTTATCAGCTGGAAATGCAAACATTACTTTGCTGCAGACATTTGGCCAATTATATTACACTCCAGCTGTCAGACACTTTTCTGTCATTGTGTTCTTTCTCATTATAGATCTGAATGGAAAGGTTTCTGTACTTGATGCAAAAAATCCCAAAACAAATAAGATCTAAAATACAAAAAATAAATAAATAATAAAAAAGGGGAACTAGGCAGTATTGGCTTGCTTTTAGCACCCCCTAGTGTTTGTCTGTTGAACCGAAACAAACCCTGTGTCTTTGTTGTGTGTTCATCTTTTCAACACCATAATCTAACGGCTGGAATGTCTCCCAGCCTTCATTAGTGTTTACAGCAGTGATTTATCACTAAATTAAACAAATCAGCTGTGTTCATGTTGTAAAACGTGCAGGAAATGTGCTGGAACCAGACTGCAGCACCAGGTGTGTCAGCTGAAGTGGCTGGCCAGCCTGAACTTGCAAGTGGAATATTCTGGCCACAGGGGGCAGGAGGGGCTTTGTGGCCTTTCATTAACCACTTAAAGGGCCATTTTAACACATACTGGCTCAAGTAAATGATTTAAAATATAAAATAGTTGCATAGTATCCCTTTAACCCTCCCACTGTCTTTATTGGTGACCCCGCGAGGAAAGTTGACGATTGAGGAGGTTTGATGGTTTATCCCTTGAGGTCCACATGGCAGGGGTGAGGTGGTGCTCACTCCTCACCCCTGCCACATGGACCCAAGGGATAAACCATCAACCCTGCTCAATCGTCAACTTTCCTCGTGGAGTCACACCCATTAGGACAGTGGGAGGGTTAAAGCTGCAGACACACTTAGTTTGTTTTTCCTATTTACAACAATTCCAGAGAATGCTAATGCTTGGTGAGGGATTAAAATGGGGTTAAACAGTTGTGTGAGTGCTGTTTTTAGGTAATTTAACAACATAACCAAATAAACTCTGTATTACTAAAACTGCCTTAAAATAAGGCCAAGACTAATTTCTAACGCAGTGAGACAGTTGGCCCTTGTTCTGTCTCCTGCAAGACAAAAACATCTCAACACCCTTCATGCATCCATTGATGGTTAAACCATTAATTCCTCAAGAGTGAGTGAATGACTAAATATTATTGGGTTAAATAAAATAAAAAATCCCGCTTTTTCATATTTTTGCACACTGCCGATTGTCTCCTAACAAGGCCAGGTTGAGAGGAGACATTTAAGTCTACCTGATGTATTCCTTCGTCAGTTGCCGTGGTAACCATGATAAGCCTTGCTTCCTCTTGACCACGGTGCCTCTTAGGAGCACCTCCATCATTATCTCAAAGGTGCTTTCATTGAGCTGAGTGAGGCTTGGTTTTGGTGGCAGAACGTCTCCCTCCTGCAGCTATTGTGTGGGGCCAAACTGAGTCCTCCCAGCTGTGAATAGGCGCCCATCAGCCTGACAAAGAAGCTCTAAATATCATGTAGTTGAACATTTCTTTGTTCTGCAGATCATTTCAGAGGTGTAACCTTTTCATTTTCAGAAGGTCCTTGTATTATTATATTTTCTGGCTGTTTCAAATGTTTCAGAGTGTGACAGGTTTAATAACGAGTCCATCTACTGATGCTATCACATTAGCATTTGCTATGAACAGGATTCTTTTAAGAGTTCAGTTCTTTTCTACAACACTGTTCACATCTCAATGTGGTTCAGCTCAAAGCATGTTTTATTCTGTAGGTTCAAGTGCATGTAAGTTGTGTGGCGTAGTTCCACAAAAAGATGAAGCACAGGGAGGAAACAGGGCTTCTTCAGTACAGCCTAAGGTCAGAACTTAATAATTAAATCCAAGCTATGGTTGTAAAGATGTGCAGAGGCAGAACAAGGATAAAATACAGCTGTGAAACATTATGATCAAGTCATGAGAAACGACTACTAAAAGAAGGTGTTGATTATGTTTTGTGCAACCAATTTCAATGTGATAAAATACAAACATCACATCATTAAAGGTGTGTGTGTGTGTGTGTGGGGGGGGGGGGGGCTGTTTTTCTGTACTACATTTTGGAGACATTTTCTCATGTTTAACCTGTAACGTGGGGGCAATAGAGCTCCGGGAGTTGACGTCACTTCTCCCGGCATACAACAGTTCAAATTGAAACAGCGCCATCTTGGCAGGCAGAAGCCCACAGCTGGACTATTTGTTATTGTCAGAAAACTCAATCAAACAGGAAATATGGTAGATTCCTGTTGTGCCCCAGGATGCAGAACAGACGTGGACGACATAAGGAATCAGTCATCTACAGGCTTCCCCAAGATCCGGAGCACCACAAACGTTGGATCATTGTAATAAAACGTGCTAATGACTGGGCTAAAATGAAGCTGTGGGATCCCGAGAGTAAAGGTTTTCACTTATGCAGCAACCACTTCATATCAGGTACTTAAACCAACGTTTCCTCAACTGTGTATGGTATTTATTTTAAATGCTTTTATTACGATTCTTAGTGGGCTTCCTAAACTTATTTTGGCGTGGCTTTTTCTGTCTTATTACTCATAGCATTGTTGCCTGCCAACATGGCTTCTACTCTCTGAGAGTCACGTGACATCCAGAGCTCTATTGGCTGGTCCGGACAATGGTAAAATACCCTTATACTTGGTTTTAGAGATATGGTGTGAATTAATTTTTAGTTGTGGTTGTAAGTAGAAGAAGAAGCAGAAAATATAATTTCTATAGCGCCTCTCAAGATAAAAATCACGATGCGCTTCACAAAAACAAAATAAAAAACAAAAAAGGTAGGAAAAGACCAGTTATGGTTAGGCATAATGGAGTCACTAAAATAAATGGAAGTCAATGCCAGGTCCCTACAAGTGGAGCAATGCAATTGTGTGTGTGTGCGTGTGTGTGTGTGTGTGTGTGTGTGTGTGTGTGTGTGTGTGTGTGTGTGTGTGTGTGTGTGTGTGTGTGTGTGTGTGTGTGTGCGCGCGTGCGTGCGTGCGTGTGTGTGTGGGTGTGTGTGTGGGTGTGTTCAGTGACCTGAAGCAAACCAGACAAAATTATATTACAATAAAAAAGGAAGTACATAAACAAAATACCTACATCGATAATGCAGCAGTAGCCACCAGTCATGACGCACAGTTACCAACCTTTCACTCACTTCATGAGTTTGATGTTTCCAAATAACAGCCCAGAGCTTACCCATGTTAAACTCATCCACAATGTTCACATTACTTTCTTTTGAAAAAAAAAAGAGAGAAATTACCATCTGATCTTAGAATGTTAAATATAAATGAACATCTGTGTGTGGAAAGCCCATCATGTTGGCTGGTAATATGAAAATCATGCTTAATGTGTCTTCAATCCAGGTCATTTGTTTTACCTTCACTTTACATAAAAGCAAGGAGTACAGCACATGCATAGCCAAAACATATTTAGATAACAACAGACATATGTAAAGGTAAAGTAAACTTAAAACATGTATATTATTATGATAAACCAAACTCAAATGAGTAATTACAAGAAAAGACATATTTAGGAATATGTTTGGATAGATTTAAAACAAGCATGACAACACATGATTAAAAATGAATATACAATAGCAGAAAAATGAACTAAAATGCTATATTAAAAACAAGACCAACAGTGAATGCTAAGAAAAAAAGACACCATTATAAAACTGATTTGCAAGCTGAAATTGAAGGGAGCTGTGCAGAGGTGGCTCATCCACAGCTCCAGAGCTGTGGCTCCAAATGGTCTCCTGATTTTCCTATTAGCTCATCGAGCTCTGGAGCAACTGGTCCGGTGACCTGACAGACTGACAGGGTCATTAGAAATGAAACATGCAGAAAAAAAAAAAATGAAGCAAGGTCATGCCATTAAGAGGCTTGAAGTGACTAAAGGGACCTTAAAACAAATTCTAACATAAACAAAGAGCCAGTGGACTGCTGCCAGAGCAGGGAACATATTATTCTTTCACATGTTTCCTACATGTTAAGTCACGCAGCAGCTAAGTAGATCATTTACTCTGAGCTTTTATGTCCTTAACTTTCAGAAATGGTCCAGCTTGTGACATGCTAATTATTACAAAGGTTCCTCTGATGTGGATGGTATTTGGCAATCGTTTTCCTCATAAAGTGATACTCCTACTCGTGTGGAGCACATTTCTCCATATTTACATATATAAAATGGACCATTCATCTCAAATTAAGTCCCATAAAATGTAAAAGAGTGGCAAATAATGACTCACAGTCATTAGTTTCATTGATCGTTCACTTCAACCTGAAAAGTCTCAGCAATGTTTAGGCATTTGCAGATTTGAAGCAGCAAGAGTGCATGTGTCACGAACTCCTCCAGCTGACTCCATTTCCCGGCATTCTCGCCACCACTTCCCATCATTCCCGCCACCAACGTGGCCGCCAACGTCATCACGCCGACACTATAAACGGAAGTGCCTGCGTTTCATTCATTACTCTGTCATCGTTCTCACCAGACTTTGAATCGAGTTCTCAGGCTTACTAGCCTTCAAACCTTCAAACCTAACCTTAAGGAGATAACCACGCTGCTTACCTCCACTACTCCGCGTCAGGGCAACAGACCATCTCAGCTACGCTTCAGCTCTGCCACCAAACCTGACAGGATGACAGAGTCCCAAGTTGACCCAGCGGAGTTCACTCTTCTGCGTGTCGAAGTGGCACAACTACGCACGACTCTGGATCAGCGTACGGCAGAAATAAACCAGCTCCGTGCCGTAGCTGATCGCCAAGCCACGAAGCTCGATTCACTCACCGAGCTAGTTCTCCAGCTTTCCACTACTCTGCAACGACAGACCGCAGCCGTCACCGACAGGATGGAACCACGCCTCAGCCTTCCAGATAAGTGGGGCGGAACCAGGGGGTCCCCGGAGGGCATGTTGGCGACCCTGGCCATGACTTTTGAGTGCCAGCCGGCACTCTACCCCACTTCCTGCTCTCGTGTCGCTCTGCTGACCTCACTGCTGACGGGTTGAGCTGGTGAATGGGCAGCGGCTCTTTACAATCAGAAATCTCCTGCCTACAATGACTATGAGACTTTTGTGAAGGAGATGAAAAAGACATTTGTTCATCGCAGCAGCGAGGTCTCGGACGAGACTCGGCTGCTTCAGCTCCGTCAGGGCTCCCAGACGGCGGCTCAGTACACCTCTCGCTTCCGGGCGACAGCCGCTCGGTTGACGTGGGATGACGCCGCTCTAAAGGCCGTTTATCTGGAGGGATTGTCACCTAGAATCCGGGAGGGCATGATCGGGCACGAGGCCCCAACCTCCCTGGACCTGGCAGTGGATCTGGCTCTCCAACTGGACTGCTGTATCCTGAACCGGCCGAGCACCATGTTAGCTCCCACATACACCAGAACGTCACCCCGTCGTCCGGCTCACCAACCGACGGAGGAGCCGATGCAACTCGGACATCTCCCCCCTGAGGAATGGGCATGGCACTATCAGGAGGGACGATGTGCTTACTGTGGGGAGATGGGTCACCACCGTGGCACGTGCCCAAAACGACCGGGAAAAGGTCCCTCCGGGTCGGAGTAGGAGCTGTCCTGCCCGGAGTCTCCACTTTTCCGGCTCCACACCGAACCACTCTCCCGGTCTCCCTCCACCTGGACCAAGGCCCGACCAGACTGGAGGCTCTTTTAGACACTGGGGCTGCGGAGTGTTTTATCGATCAAGGACTAGTTACTCAGCTCAAGATACCCCTCACTGCTCTCGACCGACCCATTCCTGTGACCTCTGTGGACGGCCGGCCCATCATGCCGTACCCTCTCACCCACCGAACCCAGGGTCTCCACATGACTATTGACCAACACCTGGAGACCCTCCACTTCCTGGTCATCCAGGCTCCGGCTACACCTCTCATCCTGGGCCATTCCTGGTTCTGCCGTCATGAGCCTCACATCTCCTGGTCCACCAGTAAGGTCCTGGCCTGGGGCACGGGTTGCCAGAACCACCGGGGCTCCCCTACACCTCGGACGGGAGCAGCACCACCCAAAGACGTAGACCTGACGCTCGTCCCTCCTCAATACCACAACCTCGCTCAGGTCTTCGCTAAAGAACCCACTACCAGGCTACCTCCTCACCGACCCTATGACCTGGAGATCAGGCTCCAGCCCGGCAACCCCCCCCCCCCCCCCCCCCTCCGGGCCACCTGTTCTCCCTCTCTTCATATATATATATATATATATATGTAAGAGAAATCTCAACACCCACACTTTAAAACAGCTTGCTGTGTCCCTGCTCATACCATTGGAGAACTTAGAAAATATTAGAGGCTCAGAATGTTTAATGTGTGAAGGGGAGCCAGTCAGACTGTGTGTTCAGATCTGATCCACAACTTTTTAAATGAGATTTAAACTCTCAGGAAGTCTCTTTGTCTCTTGGCGAGGGATCACTAGACTCGTTGTTGTTGCTTCTTCACCCAGCAGCAGTTTTAATACAACATATAATCTACATTAATATTTTGCCAGACACAACAGAAATAATTCAGCTAATGGTTAAAATGCACCTTTTACCCTAAACTAAGTCCCATCACATTTTGCAGCAGCACACTTTAACTAGCAGAGCTACAAGTCAATTATTTACTCTTTATGGTGTAAGTTTAATATTTTATCACAAAGACGGTCTGCAGTGGGTCCATATTTGTATTCTTGCACTTTGTCTCCCCTTCTTGTTTCAACACCATTAGCTGTGCGATTTACTGCTGATGTTAACAAACCGATTTCCCCTCCAGGTTCAACAAGAAGCAAACTCCCAGAAACAGATAATGAAAAAAAAAAAGATTTCTACTGGAGGCAGAAAGAAAAGAAAATAATAATTTGGATTTACATATAAAATGCATTCTCAGAAAAAAACTGAGCCAATTTGTAAACAGATCATGTTCCAAGTCAGAGAGGAAAATTTAAACCAGTTGCACAGTGACAAAAAGTTAACCAAAAGAAAAAAATATATTTGTCATGGCCCATTTATATATCAGAAAATATGTTTTTGCTCAAGCAGTCAGATTTGGCTCACTTGATTAAAAGCACACAGAAACCAACAGAAATAATTAGAATCAGACAATAGTAATAATAAATAAAAATTCTATGGAATGTAACCAATGGAAGGCAGATACTGCTTTTCAACCATGCTTCAACATAATTAATGAATGAATAAATATCAGTGTAAATATTAAATTCAATGTAAGGAAACTAAAGTGTTCTCTTTAAGTGTGGCCTCCAGAATGTGCTGATAAGCAGCAACAACAGGTCCTGATGGAAATTTTAGCCCTCATCCCACTAACGCCACTTCAGGTTATGAATGTTGTAACGATTGTGCCACTTTGGTAATGCATCAGAATTATATTAAAAAGGGCTTGAGTTTATTTTACTTACAGAGTGGGGGCAAAGGTTTGTGTGTGTGTGTGTGTGTGTGTGTGTGTGTGTGTGTGTGTGTGTTCCAAATGCTTATTACTTTTCAAAGTTCATTCCAAGATGATCCTTTGCAGAGTATGTTCTCATAACGTAGTTGTACACATTTGCTTTGAGTTGTCATTGGGGGAATGTTCTGTTCTGAGGTATAATTCACAGGGAGAACAAACTCTGTTGACCAGGAGATAAAACTAACAAAGATTTTCTACGAGCTGTGTCAATATTCATACCGTTGCACTAAACTCAGATTGTTGCTTCAAGCATATGAGGAGAAATAAGAGCTAATCTGGACACATGGGAGCACAGATTTTTGACAGCCTTCTGTAGCTATAGGTTTAAAATGAACTCTGGTGCAAAAGCACAAAAATTAAATGAATACATAGGACCTGGTGACTTAGTTTGGATTCATTCAACAGTATTATTCCTTTAATCTGAGATTGTAACTGTACCAAGTCCAGGAGGGAAGTCCAGATGTTCCTCCCCCAGCTCCTCCTGTCATGTTTGGAGGAAGCTACCTAACCCAAGACATGCAGGATGCAACACAGACCAAGAACGGGGGTAAAATATGATTTATTTATAAAGAAGGAACTGAGGATGCACAGATAAGTCTGTGGTAGGTACTGCTATGACAGCTCAGCGTCTGGAAGAGGGAGAACACAGGTGAGCATTGATTCTGATTCAGAGGTCCATTTAGTCAGAGGTGTTCAGCAGAACTTACTGTGGGACGAGAGTTTGCTGGCTGGAGGAGGGAGCAGGTTGAGAGCCAGGGGAGCGTAGGAGAGGGAGCATAGGTGGAGAAAAGTGGGGCGTCCTGGTGGGTGGGGCACCGGGGTGATGAGAGGTGGGTTATGGAGGTCGCGTGCTGAGTATCCAAATCCTGGAGTCAGAGGTAGGTATCCAAAGGCAAGCGACCAGAGAACAAGTGGGAATCCTTAAGAAGGGAAGTAATCCACAATAAGCTCCAGCAGGTAGCAAAAGTAAAAAAACTTCCAAAAATATCTAGAGCAAAAATACTAAAGCACAAGAATCCTAGAGATACAAAAGGTTAACTGAAGTAGCTAGGTACTACCAAGCGGAGGCAATCATCCGGCGTTGAATTGTGTCCTCCATCCACCTTAAATAGGAAAACACCCTGCTGATTGCTGATCAGTAACAGCTGGGCCACTCCCTCTCCTGGCAAGAGACTCGTGAGCCCTTTTCAGATAGACATTCTGGAACATTTGTGGACAATTCAATCCGGTTTTTAACCGGAACTGTGTTTTCAGACACACCACTTTTGTACCGGAACTTGTCCTTTCGACTGCCTTCACACAGCAGGGAAAAGTGCCAGATGTCGGGGGGGATCGGACTTATGCTAAGCATAATTCTGTGCACACGAAGATGCATAAGAAACCTGGATGATGAAGCTCAATGGTTAAAGAAATCACTGAAGCGGTGTGAAGCGCTCCGTCGCGCGTCTAGGCGGGACCGTAGGAGGCGAGCTGCCGTGGTTCGCCGCATGCTACAGCAGCGGGCTATCTAGGTGCGCACAGCGTCCCCCGGTCCCCTCCTCCTCCCTGTCCGGAACTCTACCTCACCAGTTTGAAGCAGCCACCTTGTCCGTGACAAGTCCGGACCTGTTACTAGGGGCGTCGTCCGGTTAAATTATGGAAAACGTTATCCGGATGTTTGTATTCAGACACAAATGTCTTACGGACAGAGTCCGGAACTTTTCCGTTTTTCATGGCCTGTCTGAAGGGGCTAAAGATGGTTAGGTGAATGAGAGTACTCACCCCGGCTCATGACACCTCCTGGATGCCATGATTCTGCCAGGCTAGAAAGGATTTATAATTCCTACAACAACTTCTGGGGAATGTGACCAGGCGGCTTCCTAACCAAATCCCATAACCTGCATCTTCTCTTTTTCATTGAGAAACTGTTGCCTACCCGTAGCTCCACCGCAGATGCTCCAGATACTCTTTTTCTTATCTCTAAGGCTTAGCCTGACCTCCAGATCATTTCAGCTTGTTTGGATCATGATGATGAGGAATTTGCTTCACCACAAAAATAATAAATAAATAAAAAAGCAGCACGACTATCTTGTTACAGCAGAGAAAGACCATATATGTCACTTCACCTTTCACCCCAACAATAAACCACAATACGTGAACTCCTCTGCTTCAGACAGGGACACAGACTCCCCAGATCAGGACAACAATCCCATAAGAAAGGGGTCATTATTTTGGTGAAGACAGCAGTGCTGTTTCAGAGCACATTTGATATCCTTTATTTGTTCATTAACCCTCGGGTTTTTTTTTTTTTTGGACCACATGGATGTTCTGAGCTCCAAAAAATACTGACTATATGCCCCTAAATAAGTGTTGTAAAAAATAAATGAGGGTCTGACTCTCTGTTTTTCTGTCTAAACTCATCTTCTGCCCATAAAACCTTTATAAGTGACTGAGAAACCTACCAGGAAGCTTCACCTGGAGCCAGCGAGCTGCTCTGTGGGTCCATGTGGGGTCGAAAAGTTTCTACAGAATATCCTTCGCTTACTTTCTCTTTTACAGAAGAGATCAAATATAAATAAAGCTTCAGCCGCTCGGAGTCGTCTCAGGAAACATGACTTCCTGTATCACCGGGTGTGACAGACATGACAGGCGGAGCGGTTAAGCTGACATTCAGTCATCCTCTCTGTCATGTTGAGAGCAGCAGGAGGTCAGTCGTCGTGACAACCGTCCGACTCAACGAGTTGCCAAGCCTGACGAGTCACCTTCTACCCACCTCCCTAAACGGCCAACTTCCTGACATTACTTCCTGTTGCTGCTGTCGCTCTTTCACCTCGACGCAGGCTGCAGACGCCGTTGCAGAGATCTGCAGACAGCTGCTGTCAAGATGCAAGAGGAGGGAAGGAGGGGAGGTCGACACAAAAAGAAAGACGAGTCAATTAAAACTAATAGGAAACAAGAGAGCACGCGGGGTCAGGGAGCGTGAGTGATCGGGTTCTAGTAGCTTCTGTGAGGACCAATTAGCTTCAAAGAGACAGACAGTTTGTCACTTTCTGTTTGAGAGCTACAATGCTTTGGGCTCAGGGTCAGACCCAGGCTAAACAGATTGTTCTTACAGCTTAAAATGTATTTTAAATGAAACAGTTGAGAAAAGTATTGACAAATAGTTTCTAAAACAATGGTTTAAACTTCAGTTTTCCAACCAAATGGACAGGTACGTCAGGGTTGTTGTCCTGAATCTATTGCCTCTACCTAGGCAGGGATGGATGGATGTCTTTGTTCATTTTTTTCTCCACACTTCTTTTCTAATCTCTCAAATCTTCTTATGATCATGTGGCTCAGCTCTACTAACCAGTCCTGACACCAGAAAACAAAGCTGAAGGCAGAGAGAGGACTCCTAGAACTTCCTAAATCAGGACAAACTAAACGAGGTACAATAGAAATGAACAGGTAAATTAAGAACGAGGAAGCGACAAGCATCCCACAAAGGAGGAACAGAAGAAACAGAGGGAGAAGATGCACTGAAACACACAAGCCTGTAAATTGCATTAAGCTTCTGCACCAGCTGCTGTTGTTTTGAATGTTTAAAACTTTCTTATCATGAAAACTGTTCTATGTCCTGACAGAGCAGATTGCATTTTCCATTATATCACAAGAACAATCTAAAGTTTGCAAACGTTGATGAATGCAGGTTTTTGCATCATACACAAATTAAGAAGTGTGACGTGAAATGCCCTCCTGAGCTCTCCGCTCAGCTGATTGCCAGTTGTTCTGTCATAAAACAGGAGTTTAGTAAACCAAGACTGACTTGTAGGCTAAGATGTTTACAATTCCACCAAACAGCAAAGTGTGTGTGTGTGTGTGTGTGTGTGTGTGTGTGTGTGTGTGTGTGTGTGTGTGTGTGTGTGTGTGTGTGTGTGTGTGTGTGTGTGTGTGTGTGTGTGTGTGTGTGTGTGTGTGTGTGTGTGTGCGTGTGTTGTAGACTTGATGGTAAATGGTTTGTGCATGGAATGATGTAACTCATCAACTTGTGAAGGATTCCGACTTGTTGAGGTGCTTGTTGTTTTTGGCTGCACATGTGTGTCTCACAGTTGACAGACAGGAATTTTGCCAAATGTGTAACCATGTGAATGCCAACAAACGAATTGCAAGTGTTCTTAATAATCTGTAGAACGGTTCCAAAAATTCCAGTGATGTTTATAATAATACTGAAGGAGAGACATACTTTATCACACACAGAGACGCTGCAGCAAGTTAGAGGGACAGAAACAGGAGAAGGCACATTATGTAAGAGGAGTAGACAAAGTCCTCTGGAGGCATGTTCTAGTAAGTTCACATTCAATACCAAACACTGTGTTTAGGGAAAGCAAAAACAAACCTATATCTCAGATTTTGTAAAACCTCCTTTTTTATTTCCCTTTGATGAACAATTGATTGGAATCTCAAGCAATTGCAAGACATCCTGAACACAGAAGGTTAGCTTTAACTTTGTCCTATTTGAGCTAATCAGAATTTATAGAAAACACTCAAAACTAGGGCTGTCGCGGTTGAGGAATTCCCCCTGCGGTGATTCAGGGTGGCTTAATATTGCGGTGTGCGATATTATTGCAGCACTTTTTTATTGCAGTACTATCTAAACATAATGTTTACACATTTAAAAAAGGTTAAAAATTGCCGTGCCTTCTTTAATAACACTTTACTGAATGCAGATCAAAGGGCAGTAACAACGCAGATCGCAGTAACGATTGTTTCTCCGACAGTCGGAGTCCGACTGAACTTAAAAACAACAAAATTCAGGAGGTTAAACTTTTAAATGCAAATTTGGCTGCAGCATCTAACAAATAAGAAACAAGTCCCCATTTTGTTTAGTTGTTTAAAATCAAGCATAAAAAATTACACGTACCGGGCGCGCGCGCGCGCGCCGGGGGGCGGGCGCACTATCATTTCACTTTCACACACACGAATGACGGTGATTTATAGCTCGGTCACGTCCTTGTTACCTACAAGGAAAACCAGCATGTTAACTACGGTTTGAGAGAGGATCTGAGAGGGGCGGCAACATTTGCAGCAACACTGAAAAGCCTCTCGGATGGTGCGCTCGTTGCACTAACACACACGTACTTGCGTGCGACTCTGGCGAGCAAAGGGAATCTCCCGTTTGTTGCTCCACCGTGTCACGGGGGTTTTCTTTAGGGTGGATGCATTCCTCCTGCAGGTAGCGAGTGAGCTCCAGCTCGGCTCAAACTCTCTTTGGGACGGCTGCAGAAGCAGTGCTTGTCCGGGACTTCAGCAGGTCTCCGAGCGTTTATTTATTTATTTATTTGCCGCTGGTGGCAGCTCTGTCTCGGCCAAGGACTCTGGCTGCGCAGCAGCTGACGTACTGAAAACCAAAGCGCTCCCACAGGAGCGAAGTAACGTTTCGTTTTGATACCAGTGCAGCCATCCTTCTCAACATGCATCATTGAGTTGAACCAAGTTCAGTAATCGCGGTGGCGCATGATGCAGCGCGGTGGGCTTCTTCATATCGCGATATTTCATTTTTGCGGTTACCGCGACAGCCCTACTCAAAACCCCATAACCCTGAGATGAACATGAAGCCAACACGGAAGAGATAAAAAATGCAGTTCCACCCACATCCACTGTGGGCTGGCACCAGAAGTGAGCAAATCCTCCCTGACCCACATGTTAAAAATGCCAATTTCACAGCAGAAATAAACATGTTTAGAGCCTGGTTCAAAAAACATTTTAGGTTTAATAGATCTATTTTACATTCATGACAACTCTGCAGGGGGCGAATAGTTTTGCTGCGTCGTCAGTGATGCAAGCGTTGTACTGGTCTGTCGTGGGAAAGAGAGAGCTGAGCAAGAAGGCGAAGCTCTCAATCTACAGGTCGATTTACGTTCCTATCCTCACCTATGGCCACAAGCCTTGGGTAGTGACTGAAAGAATGAGATTGCAGAAGAAGCCAAAACAAGTTTTCTCTGCAGGGTGTCTGGGCTCTCCCTAGAATGAGAAGCTCGGAGGAGCTCGAAGTAGACCCACTGCTCTTCCACATCAAGAGGAGCCGGTTGAGGTGACTGAGGCAAATGATTACAATGCCTCTTGGACGCCTCCCTGGTGAGGTTTTCTTCCATCCAACTGAGGGGAGACTCAAAGGAAGACCCAGGACAAGCTGAAGGGACTGTGTTTCTCGGCTGGCCAGGCAACATCTTAGGATTCCCACAGAAGAGCTGGCCCAAGTGTATGGGGAGAGGGAAGTCTGAGCCTCTCTGCTTAGGCTACTCTCCCATTGACCCGAATTCGGATAAGCGGACACAAAATGATGGATTGATGCATATATATATATATATATATATATATATATATATATATATATATATATATATATATATATATATATATATATATATGGATCAATGTCAATATGTCATATTGTATAACTGTAATCACAAACAGTAATCAACAAAAACAATCTGTTGGTAAATTTTCTGAATGTAAATGCCCAAGTTGTTTTGTTTAAAACAGCAAGTAGAAATCTTTTGCGGTGTCGGTGAGTCATAGTGGTGAGAAATAACACAATTTGCGCACGAAAAGGCATAAAACTGTGGACTGTTGCATAAAAGCTGACCTTTAACGTTGGTTGAACTATGCTGTTTGCATTGATATATTTATTTATTTGTCTGATGGATGTGTTTTATGTTTTTTGCTAATTAGAAGCGAGTTCTGCTTTTATTGTGTGTAATGGGGTTTTAATGATGCTGTTGGTGAAGTTGGAGTCAAGCAGCATTAGTGCACACCTGAGGAGTACTGAGTACTAGTTTACAGACTCCATTCTAAAGAGGGTTTAACTTCCTAATGATGAAACATTTCCTCATGCTAGTAGAACTGTGAAGCTCACTTTAGAAACACTATTTTCTCCCCAGTTTGAAACATTAGCTAGAAGCTAACAGAGTTAAGATATGCTGCCTGGAAAAGTATTGTTTCTTGCCCCTGCAGGGAAATAATAAGCTAAATAAATAAAATCTACACATTATCATTGCTTGTTTTAGATAAACAGCAAAACTCCATTCTAAAAAGCTCATTTGGATTGTCTTGACTATTTTTTTTTCTGGAAACAGACAAGCCTCATTTTTATACAACATAATTTGATTAATAATTTAATAAGTCAACAGCACCTTTGGGGCCTGTGAGGGTTGTACAGGGGACACAACAAAAAGAGGATTTGGGTATGAGGTATCTGGAGTGACATGAAGTCATAAAACAAGATGAGTGTTTTAGAATAATTAGAAATTATCAAGCGTTCATATATACACACATATACATATATATATTGCTATATTTGACTACAGCTAAACAACTACAGCATCACGTCATGCAGTTGTCATTTTAGCCTTTTTTCTGATTGGTTATTTTTTAACTGCTAGTCTTGCCCCTCGTGGTGCTCTCTACCTCTGAGTATCCAGACTTGTCCTCTGTGTAGAATAGACAGCAGGCTAGGCTATTATAAACCAGAACCAGGATCTTGAAATGAACCCTGAAGTTGACTGGCAGCCAGTGAAGCTGGAGGAGAAGCGGGGTGATGTGGGTGTGTTTGGAGGACTTGGTCAGAAGCCGAGCACAGGCATTCTGAACCACCTGTAGACGGTTCAGGGAGGCTCTGCTCAGACACGTGAAAAGAGAGTTACAGTAGTCTAAGCGTGAGGAGATGAAGGTGTGGATAACTGTCTAAAGTTCAGAGCGGGACAGAATGGGACTCAGCTTAGCAATGTTCCTGAGATGGAAGAAGGAACAGCGAACAAGAGAACTGACATGAGAATCCAGGGTGAGAGCTGGGTCAAAGGTCACACCAAGATTCCCGACAGAAGGTTTGGTGTGAGAAGAAAGCTGGGATGAGCTACAATGTAGCCACATCTGCCCTGGAGCGCATTGACAGAGGCGAGGCTGCCGTGCACTGGTGCCACCAGTCCCTCCGACCACCACTAGCAGGCAACATGGGTTAAGTGTCTTGCCCAAGGAAACAACGATAGCAACAGACTGAGCGGGGCTCGAACCTGCAACCTTCCGATTACAGGGCGAGCACTTAACTCCTGTGCCACCGTCGCCCCATTAGAGTCTAAGCAGGTGTGTAACAGCCGCAGCTTAGACATCTCATGGGGCTTTAAGGAGATGTACAGTTGGATGTCATCTGCATAAAGATGGTAGAACATTCCCTTAAACAAGCTCAGTATGGCTTGAAGAGGGAACAGATAAAGGAGGAAGAGTAGAAGCCCCAGCACAGAACCTTGCGGAACATCATGGGTGAGGAGGTGGTGGAGGACCAAAACTTGGAAACAGCACAGATAGAAGGAGAACCACTCCAGAGCAGATCCTGTTAGGCCTACCCAGTCTCTCAGCCTATATAGTAGTATGTGAACATTATACTAGATAGGTGTCCATAGTGTCAAAAGCTGCAGTCAGGTCCAACAGAACCAGAACAGAACTTTCACTGAGAGTCAGAAGGTCATTAAAGAGCCTATGAAGAACTGTTTCAGTAGAATGAGCTCTACAAAAAATGACTAGAAACTATCTGATGTTATGTTCACCAAGAGCAGCTGTCAGTTGTGAGTTGTTTAGGCACACATGGTAAATGGTCTGTATTTGTATAACACCTTCTTAGAGTTCTACAGCCCCCCAAGATACTTTACAACACAATCAGTCATTCACCCATTCACACACACACACACACACACACACACACACACACACACACACACACACACACACACACACACACACACACACACATTCACAACCTTTTCCATATATATTTAGATTCATTCATTTACACACAGACTGATTTATCTCAAATTTGAATGTCTTGATTAAATTTTGATGATTATGTGACAAATGATGAAAATGCCTAATTCACTACCTCAGAATATTAGAATATTGAGAAACGGTCCAACAATGAAGACCCCTGGTGCAACACTAATCAGCTAATTAATTTAAAACACCTGCAAAAGTCAGTAAATGGTCCCTCAGTCGAGTTCTGTAGGCTTAACAATCATGGGGAAGACTGCTGATTAGATAGTAGTCCAAAAGATGACCATTGACACCTTTCACAAGAAGGGCAAGACACAAAGGACAAGATGTGGTGGAAAAAAGTGTACAAGCGATTGGGATAACGGCAACCTGGAGACGATTGGGAAAGGAAAAACCCATTCAAAATTTCTTGTGAGGTTCATGTGTGCGTTCACTGGGGTGTGTGCTGGTGGGGGTGGTGGTGGGGGGGTGGGGGTTGTTGGTTCTGTGGGTGCAAGGGGTGGGGGCGTTTGTGTGTTTGTTGTGTGCGGTTGGTTGTGCCGGTTCAGTTGTGGGAGGTTGCTATGGCAGCAATTCACCTTTTAGGTATCCAGCCTGCTTACTGTATTGAAGAAGAAGAACATCACCAATGGAGCAACAGTTCAGAGTTGCCTGTCCTCCGGCTTGTTGTCTCCCATTCCAACTTTGAGGCTTAAGCCTAATTTATTCTTCCCCATATGTGTCGGGGCGGACACACACAGCGCCATTATGCATTGATGCAAGAGCCCTCTGAAGGGCTTGCAGAGGAAGACGGAGACATACCCCACATTTTAACTATCCATCAATTGAGATGGAGACCAAAAGCTTGTGATTCATCAGAACGATGCTTCCTGTTTTCATTTGTCAAAAGCACCGTTTTTGCCGCTTCAAAACATAAAGAGATTTTGAGCAGCAGACACGTAACAGATTGAAGAATGCATCAAGGAAAAAGTCTGTAAATATGAATGTTTATTCACCGATGACTGAAGGGGTACAAAGACATGCAGCAAGCAATTTATTTGTGGACAGAAAAGATGAGAAACGTGGTTTTAGAGGTGCCGATTGCATGAAAAGATGGAGGAGGATGAGGGACAAATTTGTCCGTGTTAAAAGTCTCTGAAATACATTAAAACAATATAAACACAATAGCAATTACTCTATCGTGGACCGAATATGTGACTGTAATAGTGGCAGGATACCTCAGATAGTGCTATGCCCTCTGTTGTCCTGGCGGGGAATTGTTTTGCAACAATACCCAGGTGATGAAGTCTGAAAGCAAAACATCTCTGTCAACACATGCATGTCTCTCCCACGGGGAGCAGACAGAGATGTATAATTTAGGTGTTAGAGATTGACCTTTTGTGTAAAAGACTGTTTGAATTGTAGATTTTTGTGTGGTGCATTGAATGTCTTAAGAGCTCTCTTGGTAAATATTTGTTATCACTGGGTAAAACCCAATTTTAGTTCACTTGTTATTGTTTTTTTTTTTACATTTTGGCAAAAGAAAAATACACTAAAATAAAGAAAACCTGAACTTTTTATTTTTGTTTGTTAATATTTATCACCTGAGTGACGCATCCTTCATGTTGCCCCAGGTCCCCGAGATGCCTGCGTTGTCACAAGCACTTCCTGTTGATGACCAATTTTATGGAGATACAGATTTCGTTTTCCAACAGAACTCTGCACCTGCACACAGTGCCAAAGCTACCAGTAGGTGGTTTAAGGACAATGGCATACCTGTTCTTGATTGGCCGGCAAACGTGCCTGACCTTAACCCATAGAAAAGCGTTGGGGTTTTGTTAAGAAGAAGATGCAATACACCAGACCCAACAATTCAGAAATGACGAAGGCAATTATCAGAGCATAACACATGAGCAGTGCCACAGACTCCATGCCACACCACATTGCTGCAGTAACACAGGCCAAAGCAGTGCCAGCTAAATACTGAGTGCTGTACATGTTCGTACTTTTGATGCTAATACTTTTCTGTTAGTCAACTTTTCTGAAATTCCTTTTTTTTTTTTTTGCATTTTTTTAATGCCATCTGAATGACTTATAATATTCATTATAAGTGACAACTAATGTCAATTTTAAAATCCCAAATTCAGTATCTCAGAATATTGGAAAAAAAAACTAATAATAATAAAAATACGTTTCCAATTTTCTGAGATACTGAATTTGGGATTTTCATTAGTTGTCGCTTATAATCATCAAAATTAAAAGAAAGAAACATTAGAAATATATCAATATGTGTGTAATGAATGAATCTAATATACAAGTTTCACTTTTTGAATGGAATTGCTGAAATAAATTAACTTTGTCATGATATTCAAAATTTTTGACCAGTTATCCGCGAGCTGTTTTTACTAGCTTTTCATAGTGTTCTACCTAGGTACATTGCACTTTTACATTTAGTGTTTTGGTTCTAATTCCTAGTTTGGCCCACATTTTATTTTATTTTTTTACTTATTTCATTTATCTTACAGGTGAAACTCAAGAAATCTGAATATGAAGCAAAAGTAAATTGATGTCAGTAATTCAACTTAAGAAGTGAAACTAATATATGAGATAGACTCATTACATGTAAAGCCAGCTATTTCAAGCCAATATTTAATATAATTGTGATGATTATGGCTTAAAGCTTATGAAAACCCCAAATTCAAAATATCAGTTTTCACAATCAGAATATGCAAAAATGTTCAAAATTCTAGACTCAGTGTCACACTCTAATCAGCTAATGAATCCAGCACACCTGCAAAGGTTTCCTAAGTTTGATTACTGACATAAATTCACTTCAGCACCCTATAATTTCTTTGTTTCAATTAAAATGTTCATAAATTAAATTATGACAGGCATATCTTTAAACCAATGAATACTGATATTGACAATACATATCAATATTGGTGATATTAAAATAAATAAGTTAAATATAAAAAATATATTTTTCTTCTCTTCCATTATTTTAGGTTACTTAGTTTTGTTGAACATATACAACTTTTTAAAATGACAAAATGTCTCTTTTGTCCCAAAGTTAAGTGTCACTGGATCCAGTTTGACTGTTTGTAGAAAGTTCTTGTTTGTTTTTTGTCAGAAAAAAAAGTTAATTTCAACTGTGAATAATGAGTTCATGTGGAGTCAGTATGATGTGGGACACAAAATGAAAGTTAAACTCATTGTTTGACAGCAACGTTCATGGTGTTCTCCAAATTAAAACTTCCTGCTTGGAAGGACGTGAGTTTATTTGAAAACCTTGGTGTGATTGATGAAACATCAAGGGGATAAATCTGTCACTGTTGTCATTACCGACATGTCAGGTTGACTTTGAACACAACACGGCACAACCTGCCAAGGAGAAATGCTAATTAGCCTAATTACAAAACATGATGTTAGCTTCTGTGTGATGTGAACCACAAATGGATTTGGATGGAGGTGCCACTTTGGCATCATAATTGCACGTTACCATTTTACCGCAGATGAGTGCATTAACTGGAGGATTGTTGGACGCTACCTGTCTGCGTCGTTGCACTGAGGTCCCTTCCATAAATCCCATTAGCGTCTGTGTAAAAGAGTACTGAGAGCACCCGTTAAAATCAGGCACCGCTTTCTCCCACTGACCCTGAATGCAGCCGGTGAATGCTGAGGGCTTCAGATGAGGACAGTAATTACATGACAACCTTTAAATAACTGCAGCCTACAGCTGCCATTTGATAATGTGCCTGTGCGTATTTGTCTGGAAGAATATGGTTGGTGTGTGTGAGAGTGTGTGGTCCACAACACAACAGAGCGGTAATTTATAACAGCAGCTTGGCAGCAGAGGCAGAGGAGAGTACTTTATCTTGCTGTTAGGCAGCAGCTATTTTTCTGCAGATGTGGTAAATTATATAACTCGGGTCCAGGTGGAAAAGCACAATGTTCATTGGAAAATATCACCTTTAATTGGATAAATGGGTCTTTTTTTTTTTTAAAGGAGTGCATCCATGACTTGATATTTAGCTGCTGCAAAGTTCAGGGACTTGGAAACTGTTTTTGTGTGTAAAGCTCAACCCAAGTGGCCTACTTGGCTAAGCGGCAGAATGCGTGTCCACCCCTGGAGCAATAGTTCACTGAAAAAAGTTTTTTAATGATTATTTCTGATTATAAGTGGTCACTCGGAGTTTTACATGCCATCTGAACATGAAAGTAATCTCCCACACCTACCTCCTGCTTTAGCTTCTGATAGAAAATAGACAGAAAATCTGAACCCGAGTTTTATTTGTCAAGCCGGACCACGCACGTTGTGAAGTGGATTTACCCATAGTGACTCACGACAGGGAAGGTGGTTGTTGCTTTAGAGTCCGGAATCACCAGAGAACATCTCGGTCAACAAAAGCTTACTCCTAGCATTAGCAACTCACTCACACGACAGAACCTCCTTAAGGTTTGTGTTACTTGTGCCGATAAAACATCCATGTCCTCAAGCAAACAGTTATTGGTATAGACATGTTGTTTTTATCCCATCTGAGGCAAGATATCTAAATATCAGGACATTAGACTTCCAATCCTGCAGTTTGAAGCACAGAAATCACATATGTAGACACAACGGGGACTGGAGTGGGCATAGCAGCGGGCCACTATATTGGATGGGTCTCCCTTTACCACCAGTGCATTTATTTCTGCTGAGGAAGGTGGTTACCCAACAAAAAAAAAAAAACACTTTCAAGATTTTTCCCAAAATCAGGCACATTATTCTATTTTTTTTTAGTTCTTTTCTTACACAGTTTAGTAAAAATATTTTTTTTTTACCTTACATGGTTCAGCTAGTAGCTCTAGCCATCCTCAGAGACCCACTCTCTGGCTACTAGCTGAAACATGTAAGGTAAATAAATTATTTTTTACTAAACTGTGTAAGGAAATAATTAAAAAATGATTACCGACACAAACACAGAATGAACACACAAAAGAGACACATGGTATGGAGTGAAATATAATATAAAATATAAATAAATACATAAATGAAAATAAATAAAACAGCCAGTTGAGGTGGTTTGGGCATTTGGTCAGGATGCCTCCTGGACACCTCTCTGGTAAGGTTTTACGAGCTTGTCCAACGGGAGGAGACCCAAAGGAAGACCCAGGACACACTGGAGGGACTAAGTCTCTCAGCTGGCCAGGGAGTGACTTGGGAGTTGGCCAAAGTGGATGAGGAGTGGGAAGTCTGGGCTACTCTGCTTAGGCTGCTGCCCCTGCAACCTGACCTTGGATAAGCGGACAATAATGGATGGACGAATGATGGATGGGTGGGTGAAAATAAAGAAATATATAAAATCCCAAAGGGTAGGCTAGAAAAGTCTAGTAATCCCACATGATCTGTTTTCAATAGTATGCCGGTTGATAAAATAATAAAAATAATACATTTTACTTAAAAGCGCCTTTCAGAACACCCAAGGTCACTTGACAGAAAATACATTCAGAAAATACATTAAAACAGCAATAAAACAACAATAAAATGCAAAGAAGAAAAAACAAAGAGAGAAACAGTGAAATAAAATCAGAGGTCATAGGCTGATTTAAACATGTGTGTTTTGAGTCTGGTTTTGAAAAGGGTGAAACTGTCGATGTTCATGATGTCTGGGGGGAGTGAGTTCCAGAGACGGGGAGCAGAGCGGCTGAAAGCTAAAACCATAGGCTGTAAAGAAAACCGGCATTGTTACTCACTCTACTTAGACTCCAGTAATGTTTGCTGGTGAGGGACCCATCCAACATGGCAGCGACGCTGTTACGCCCTCCAGTGCCTAATGGCGCCTCTTCGTATTCCTGTCGATGGTTTGAAGCACAGCTCTGATGTTGCAGACTTGGTCCTACTGGCCCAGGGTTTTGTGGGCTTTTTTCTGCCATGAGTTCTGCCTGCAAGGCATTCATTCCTACTAGAGACCACTGCAAATGTATTGGTTAAACAAGTAATCTACACCTTTATCATTGAATGAATGAATGAATGAATGAATGAATGAATGAATGAATGAATGAATGAATGAATGAATAATTGAATGATCAATTTATTCAGTCAGTCATCTTATGATAATGTGTACAATAACATGTCATACAAATAGATACAAATACCATTTCTCACTAGCATATACATTCATTTGTATATGGTGTCTATTTGGTATCTCATGACTGAATAGGTTTAGGCAGAAGCAACAACTTATATAATTGCCTAACCTACTTACAAAACAACTTTTCAATTTCCCGCAATGAACCAACAACCCAAATAAAAGTAAAACACAAATCCATCCATCAACATCAAATTAATACTCTTCAGAAATATTTTTACTGATAAGTTTTTTTAAGAACTGAAAGAGAAGTTGCTAATTTTAATTCTATTTTAGCCTCATTCCAAATTTGTACTCCCATTACAGAGGTACATCTCCTTTCCACGCCCCTTTTGGCTTTTTGTAGAACAAACATACATACATTCAGGATTTCACTCATCTTGACTCACCAAGGGGAAGGCTGTTTTTGGTTTAGCCTCCAGTAAACCGCAGAGAATGTCTCAGCTGGAAGAAGCTGGGAGGTATTTTTCTGCATTTGACTCTAAATGACTACTTACATAAGTTTTAATCACTAAACAGTTCAACTCTTTCACCTGCTAAGAGAAATCTTAGGCATACCTGAAGCCTCCTTCAAATGTAAACATTGGATACGTATTCCCAACTTCTTGAGGAATTGTGCTAAATAATGGTTATTATATTTCTCCCACAGTTGAGCTGCCCTAACAGCCTTTGGCTTCATTCTACATCCTTTTTGTTGAGACATGACAATGCCAAGAAAAATTACAGTACTAAGTAAAAGTTAGTGAAAACTAATTTTTTATGTTAGTTCAAAACTTCAGAGAACAAATATAGGTATTCATCATTGTAGAAGTTCACAAATGTGAATATTTATCATTTCTTAAGACAATTTACCTTTTCCGAGAACTGGTTATTAAACAATGGAACATTTTCCATTTGTTGACATCACAAATAGAGAAATACTTGGAAGCTGGCTTCTGCAACAGCATAACACAGGTTCACAACAAAACATAAAACAACTTCATTATAAGGGTTAAAAACTGTAACTACTTTACATCTCCACCTTATACTGATTGTCTTTATGATGATTTTTGACAGTCAGCAAATTGAATCCTGACAAATGTGTCCGTCTTTTTTAGAAGACAAACATAAAAGATAACTGTGGTATGATGAGGGAAGGATGAAACTGTAATAGAGCCTGAGAATGGTGACCTCACCCTGGACCAACCTCTTTCCATCTCTGCTGGATTGAGCTCCGTGTCTATGGAAGGCATTCAGAGAACAACAACACACCATCCTTGTCAATGATCAATGCTGCAATTTCCAGTCTGTGCGACCTCAGCAAGGGTCACTGTATGAAGGCATAAGTCATTCAGTCTTTGTTGAAACGACACTCTAAAGTGGCTGTTTTCACCTTGTCAAAAACGCAGCTGCAGCTGCCGCTAATGCTCTCCTCCGGCTCTGGTACCAGCAGATTGAGCTCCAAGCTTTATTCGACTGTCCATCAGAACAGAAAGCCGAAGGGTCCCTGTCTCTCTGGTTAGACCCGGCCCCGAGGGCCTCCAAGATCAAGGTCATCAGGCAATCTGAGTGAGGGCGACCTTGGTTGGATGGGGTATAATATGAATACAATCATGCTGAGTGGTGGAATAATGGCGCCGTAAATTCAATAAACAACCTGACGGACCTGACATCACCTTTCTTTCATGACACCGATTTCTGACAGGACAAAGTAATACAGCACTCCCAAGAGAGTCCCTGAAAACCCTCAGTTTCTCTGCACTAAATGTCAGAGCAGCCATGCATGGAAATATGAAAATGGAAGAGTTTAAAAGGATGAGATGATGGCTTTGCCTGCTGCAGTAGAAACCCCTTTCATCACCTGTCTGAGCATCTCAGCTCTGGAGAAAATAAAAACTGTTTACAAGATGGGGAGCTGAGGACCAGATGCTCCAGTTAAAATAACTTCTTCCTTCTTTGTACAGAATTTTCTCTAAAATTTTGCACATTCATAAGATTCTGGAGTCCCGATTCTTTTTGTCATGTCAAGCATGGCCTAGGAGGTAAAACTGAGATTATTCTGAATGGCCTTGGCCTGCACAAATGTTTGCAAAATTCATATTTCTTTCATTAGACCTCTTACTTGTCATTCGATGATACATTTAGTCATTTTGTTCATTAATTATCCTTGATAAGTGTCAATCAGTAACACCAATAGTGTCATAATTTTTCTTTGAAATGTTAACAGAAATTGTTTCATCAACACAAACATTCTTATATATTACATGTAGTAGTATTGCCAATTATAACACGCCAAAGTTGGTTGTATAATCAATAACAACCATATATGGCAATGTTGCACAATCTTTAATCGCAACGTATATTGGTTTGTTGAACCCAACCAACGTTTTGATGACCCTGGACCACATTTCAATCATCCAATCATGTTGTAATGATGTTATCTTTGGTTAGGTGCAGGAATATGCCTGATACCAACTCCCTGGTGGTATCCTTTCCATAGAATACAGTGACTTAATGTATCTGGTAGTGTTTTTGAAATATGACTTGATTAATTATTCCACATGCTTTATTATTCAGAACTTAGTTGGGCCACTAACTTAGCATGGGAATGTAAAAGTTTACTGTCAGTGCTAACATTTTACAGCTTGTGTTCATACCATCATCAGCAACATTTAAACTTTAAGTAGTTGCTTCAGGGCATTTTTATTATGATCTTTGATGGAACTCTGCAAATGCCAAATCCAGTTCTGAAAACATTCACTTTAGTGTATATTATGGATTATTATGTTCATCCTGCTTGAAATTGACCAGAATCATTGATCAGGTCTGAAATCACAATGACTAATGACTAACACAATGAGCTAATTTCAGAGCTGATGATAGAGAACTAAAATCGGGAACCTTCCTTGACTTGTGCTGAAGTGATGGAGATATGACATCACTGCATCCTGATTGGTTGTTTGTCTTGAATCAAAATCAAATGTTGCAGGTCTTGAACTTAAGGATTACAAATTGAGCGGGCAGTTACATAATTCACCAGTTTCATGGAAGGAAAAAGAAAACAATCACCCTATTGAAGACCAGTGATGGGAATAACGCAGTTTAAAATAACAGCATTACTAACGGCGTTCTTTTGTTGGGTAACAGAATAATCTAATTAATTACTTTTCCCACTGTTGCAACGCCGTTACCGTTACTGGGGATGGAAGGTTGTGCGTTATTATGTGCTTTCTGATCGCCACACTTCAGCTGCAGCCAGGGAGAGAGAGGTGTCGGTAACGCACTTACAAACATAAAGATGATTGGCCGGGTGGGCGGAGACCCTCCGTGTTCTCACTGTCTCAGTCACTGCATGCTATAGACACAACAGAGCAGGGATGGGAATAACGCCGTTTAAAATAACTGCGTTACTAAAACGAGCAATCTAATTAATTACTCTCTTCTTTTATCAAAACTTCCTTTCTGTTACTGATAAGAAAATGTGTGCGTTAAGCAGCGCAGTGTGTTGAAGCTGTCATCAGCTGAGCAGGAGCTAAAGAGGCAGATGTTTTCATCCAAGCGCATCACGGCCCATGAAGAATGACGAAGACGTGATGAAGAGTCTACGGCTTCAGGTGTGGATCTTCAGCCGTGCCCTTCTTAGCGTGACAGCGGGACGTCCCGAAGGTCCGCTCACCTGTTCACCGCTCAGACGTCCTGATCTTCTACCTTCCTAGATCATCCAGCTGTAACCTGTTTCTGATCATGTATTTAGTCCCGCTGTAACACTGATGCATCAGTCTCAGACATCATGGAGCTCAGGTGTTATTAGAACTACCTGTGTGTGTTTACCACCCAGCTTCAGCTCTTCTGTGGTTGGTTCTGACCCACGTTAGTAAATGTAAGTCCTCCATCAGAGTTGTGCCTCTTCTAGTGTCATTTTAAAGGATTTTTATTTAACCATTACTAGATTACCAGCAACAGAAATGCTGCTAAAAATACACAATTATGTGAAGCTAGAAAAATTAAAATACTGTGCAAAATTATTTTTATTTCTGTTATTTAACTAGACTGAGAGACCATTTAAAGGCTCGGGAGCCTTTACAGGTGTTTCTATTTGCAATTTTAAATTTTGACTTGTTAAAAATCACACAGTGACCTTTTAATAATCTAGATAAGTGTAATGTTCCTGTTAGTAGTTCCTCCTGTTAAGTGCTTTTTAATTTAAATTATTCAGGTTTATAAAAAAACATTTGGACATACATTTTATTATGTTCCAGTCATTAGTCATTTATATTTCACTATTGTAGTAATTTATAGTAAATTAAGTAAGTTTAATTAACAGGGGAACCCATTTTCTTGCATTCTTTAATGAAAAAAGTAACTAAGTAGTTATTTTTCTTGGTAATTAGTTACTTTTATTATCTCGTAACTTGGTAAGTAACTAGTAACTGAGTTACTTTTTTGACAAAGTAATTAGTAACTATAGCTAATTACTTTTTAAAAGTAACGTTCCCAACACCGCTGAAAACATTTCACATTAATATCTGTAATTTTTCCTCAGAAATTTCCAATCAACAACTTAATGAAAGTGACACTGAATACAAACCAAAATTTCATTGGAAAGTTATTGGAGAACAGTCATCTCACATCACTTTACAAATTAAACATTCCAACTGCAGCTACTTATCAGTGCATTCAGTTCAGTTCATTATGCTAGTTAGTTAAAAGTTTCCTTTGTAAGAAAACCCAGCAGATTGCATCGAGACACTGACTTGTTGTGTCAGTCATTGTACAATAACACTAGAATTTACAAAAAAAAAAAAAAGAAAACATATTTTTATGTATCCTACCAATAGAATCATTTTTAAGCAGTGCATACATTTATTTTGGGGTGAGATTTGGACTTTTTAGATTTTTTAAATTCAATAATTGTATTTATTTTTTTCACTTTACTCGTAAAAATTAAATAGTAAAATTCTCTACATGCAACAAGGAGTGGTTGTGCTGTTAAGCCAGCAGACGTTTCTATATAATTTATTTTTTCCAAGTCTTCTTGCAAAGCATTGACTGTTAAACACTAAGTGACTGGCAGTGGCAAAAGTTTTGAAGTCTGAAAAACTAAACATTTTTTAATCATCAACATGAGGACAAACTTAACCCTCTCAGGCTCAAAATAAATTTTGATAAAAGGACGAACAACTAAGTCCTTCAGGGGCACTTCTGATTTAAAAAATACTCATGAAATACATATGTGGAGTAACCAGGTAGGTAGGTTTTAACTTTTCAAATCTGCAACGCCTGCCTCCAGAGGGTTAAAGCTGCTACAGTAAATCTACAAACAAGCTAGGGTTTGAACGGAAACAGTCAGAACACTCTCTTTCCCCTCAGGTATATTTCTGGAGACGCTTCTGCTGGAACCAGAAACCTGCATTGCTGTACAAAATGAGAAAGCACTATACACCAGTCATTGCTTTCTAGGTCTAAACGTCTTTGTGGTCCGTGACTTTGAATGGTGTTATTCTTTTTTTGACTGTTACACCCCTCTACTCAATTGGCTTGGTTGTGTGCAGTCCTCGATTGCACCGAGTTGCTGCACCTATGGATACAGGCAGTGGCGGCTGGTGAAAAATATTTTTGGTGGGGCTGTGCTATTTTTTTTTTAAACAAACTTGTGCTTTCTGAGCTTTGTGCACAACTTCACTATTTCCTGAATTAAGCACAGCTCTTTTATTTCCTGTCTTACATCATTGGACAAACTGATTAATCCAGGTGTGTCTGACTATTGGCACGCTGCCTTGCGGACCAAGGTTGAAAAATACTGCATTAAATTGCACATAAAATAACATGACCATAAATGGTAAATAGGCAATGCAAGAGGCAAGTAACAAAAACATTTTGTTTAATTTCAACATTTGAGTGAACACGAAAAATTATGAGCAGGTCACTGTTACAGTAATGGTAGTAAACACTACTTAGACAAAATGCCAGAAATTTACACTGTTAGGACTTATGGAAAGTGGAAACACTTTCATAGGAAATAATGTCATCAGTATCCTCTTACAAATGTCATATTTCCCACTTCCCAAGCTGGGAAATTTGTTTGCTGCAGCAGAAGTGTAACAAGTAAAATGGAATCAGATCGATGTATGTACAAATTTACTTGAAATACACATTTACATGATTAAATATGTATAATAGGTATGTGTGTTGAAATTAGTTTTTACAGTTATTGCACATTAAACAATGTACATGTTATTAAACAAATGTCCCGGTTTGTGGGACAACCAAGGATTTCTGATTCTGATTGTCTTGTTTACAGAAATGTAATGTACAGCTTACCTCTGCACCCAGCTGCTGTTCTCCCTGTCCAAACATCCTCCGTTTCTTTGTTGGCTGCTGCACTGATGCGCTGCATTCCTCAGTCAGAGAATGAATGGAGTCCCCAATGAGACACAAGTTCCACATCCACCTTCTGTGGATCCCAGCCGTTTTGAATAACAAACACAGAAAGCAAAATAACGCATTATCGTGATTGCATCCAGCTAGCCACTGCTTCCTGGTGTACCAATTTTGGAAGAAGCGTCGTGTGTACAGTTTACCCTTCTCCTAGTCCTGCTGGCTTATCTTTACGTCAGGCTGATCTGGTCCAAGCTCTTTGACATTAAGTTTTTCCACCATAGTTCTCCTCTCGAACGGATACTGGAGAAGAGACCGAACTGAATTCAGTGGCTACTGAGATCCGGTATCCATGTTGTAGGCGCACTGGCGTCCATGTCTACGTCTGCGTCACGACCGTCACGAGTCACGACCAAAAACGTGCTGGAGTCGAGACTCTCCGAGTTCTACCGAACACCAACGAAAGCCTTGGCGGTAGCTCTATCACCCATCATGCTTCTGAAACGTTCTGAAACAACGTCGACGCTGATTGGATACATTCCCATTCCTACCCTTTGATTTTCTTGTCAGCAATTGGACAACCGGTCCCGTCTTGTTTGGGCGATTGAAAAACAGCACACAGCCTCCACCGCTCGGCAGAGATTGGCAGAGACCGGCAGAGACCGATATATATATATATATATATATATATATATATATATATATATATATATATATATATATATATATAATTTATGTTTGTTACAAAACACACAATTAACTTAGAATATGTGATTATTGTTAATTTTATTTATTTATTTTTAAAAATAAAAATTAAAAACACAGGGGAAACTGGGAGGGCGGCGCCCTATCGCCCTCTACTGGCCAGCCGCCACTGGATACAGGATAAAAGCCTGCTTGGTGCAGCTTCTGGGAGATGAGCCTGATCAGAGGGAGCACCTTCGGGAGCTTCTCCCTGTGTAGCATTTTTGGTGAGGCCTTTTGGAGGCCAATTTTTAATAAATAAAAAAAAAAACTTTAAATTACACCACGTCTCTAGACCTCCTCTTTATGTTGCTGTCCCATGAGCTGGGTCGTAACAGGACTCTGATATTTTAACTTAAAGATTAAGTGGTAGCAGCTAGATGTTTCTCTTTCTTTGATATTACTGAGCAGGGAACCTCTCACACCAGTGGTATTTTGTCGCTAAATATGAGAGTGCATTATAAATGAAGGACCCAGGGAAGTGTGGTGGTTTGGCAAGACCAATAGCCGATGGTCCAATAGTTGCTTTTGGTCCAAAACATTGGTAGAGGTTTTTAGACAAATGTTAAACACTTTATTTTTTTCTCCACAATATATTATTAGTATTAATTTTCTCATAATCAGTCAACATTTTCCATTTTAGGTAAAATTTGTTTTCCTTTTTTAAATAGTATTAGTGATTTGTTATTTATTGATCCCCTTGGGGGGAATGATTTCTCTGCATTTGACTCGTCTCTGGGGGAAGTGGGCTGCTGTTTGAATGGCACCCAAGGGGCAACTTCAGGGTTTAGTATTTTCCACACACCTGATCAGCCACCCTCCTCCATTAAGCCATGTCTGCCCAAGATGTAGTTCACATGCACATGTTCTAGTTTTTAAAATAGTATAATTTTGTGTTGAATGATTGATTGTGTTATGCTGTCGCTCTATCTCCCTTTCTCACTCCGCATGTCCTCCTTCGGGGGAGCAGGTTTTCAGCTCAGCCATAAACCTCTCAGAAGCTGTTCGTAGAAAGTCATTCAGCTTTGATGGACGTCTTCTCTGATGAGTCAAAGCTGTTCTGACACGCTTAAAGGACACTTTCCTCATGATTACATTTACATTAAAAGGGTTACTTCAGCCAAATTATACAACATCTATTTTACCGTGTCCTCATGGTCTCACATATTCATCAGACAGTTGGAGCTTTATGAGCCAGTGCTTTTAAACAGCTTAAGGTAGCCACAGTACAATGGAGGTGAATAGAACGCTGCAGTGAAGCAGGTCAAAAGACAATGTTAGAAATTACACCAACAAGGTTTAACTAACACACACAGGTCATTGTGTGATGTAAGGCTTTATTTTTAAGTGATACAGATTTTTACAAACCTACTTCCACAAGCATTTAAACACAGAGCATTTTTAAGTGCTTCTTCCTGCAAGGTCACAGGGTCCAGTGTTCATTGGATGAAAGGAGGACACCAGGACAGGTCATCAGTCCATCACAGTGACTCGAAGATATACAAGACTGGTCACCGTCTACAAACCCACTTAGTGACAGTTTAGAGAAGCCAATAGAGTATTCTACAGTTGACGTCACCCCATAAGTGCTACTGGGTGCTAAACTAGACCAGCTGAAAATACAGTAGACAGAGCGCTTGGACATTGATAAAAAACAACAGACACCGTATTCAAACATTTCTGCTCAACAGTTACTCATTACCCACAGTCGCAACTAAAAGTTTCTCTAAGCTCTTATTTGTACTCTTAGGTTATTATTTGTGTCACTACGTTTTACATACAGTACCATCCACCTCTGGTCTAAAGCCTTTTTCATCCAAGTTTGGATGCTGTTTGGCCGAGACTTTCAGCTGGACTCCTTCATTTTCACCGCTGTCTCCTGGATAACTCCACATTTAAATTGTTGCTAGTATCAACTTGTTATTCTCACATGTAGGACCTGGAGAAAATATGTGCAGACACTTTGATCTGCTCCATACTGTGAACATTTACTCTTCTGCCTAAATACTGTCACCGCTTTATTTTGTCTGTCTTTACCTTTGCCTGTTTCCCTTTCCAGATATTTTAAGGGACTCAACTTTGGGAAGTGGATAAAAATGTCCCCTCTGACATCTCATCTGGGTATCTAGAATTTGATTAGCACCTTCCCCAACAGAGGGGCTTAGTTTTTTTTTTCCTTTTTTAAACATTTTTAGGAGGCAAAAATACTACTTTGAGATGAGCAGTGCGACTCAGACCCATAGCCACCCATGCAAAAGTGGGCTACATCCCACATTGCATTGCAATGTTCATTTCTATTAAGTTCAGTTTATTTATATTGAGTCAAGTCATGACAAGGGCCGTCTCAAGGCAGTTCAAAAAGTAAACATTCCAGTAGGTGTCAGTTCATTAAGCCAGTCAGGAAAAAGTTTCCTATATAAGAAAACCCAGCAGATTGCATCGAGTCACTGAATAGTATCAGTGTCTTTTACAGCAATCCTCATACTAAGCAAGCATGTAGTTACAGTGGAGACAATACATCACAATCTATTTTTTTAGCTAATGTAGAATACACTTTTTAAGAAATATTGATGTTTTTTTCTGGAAGGAATCTTTCTGGCATTCATCCATTATCTGGTTATTCCCAATTATGGAGCCTAAGTGGTACTCTAACATTCTTCTTCAGGTGCTGATCTGTTGTCAAAACCAAGATAATTTCTGTGAGAAAATTTGACTGAGAGATACGATGGCTTAAGCCTGATTTATGCTTCTCCGTCTGCGTCAGTACGGAGACACGCAACGCCATTATCCGTCCTTGCGTAGGGCTCCGGCAGGTACGCAAGTACGTACGGAGTCGAGCCCACTTTTTAAAACATCCGTCGAACGAGACGGATTACGCAAGCTTGTGATTGGTTGGCTCCAGAAACCTGAGAGCACTTCCGTCATGACGCAATGTCCTGCGAGGCTGTGATAAAAGTTTGTCAACAGTGCCGGAGTCTTGTGTGTAGAAAGAAGTAGATATGGACCAGTTCGAGGAACGTCTAGCGGAGGAAGTACGGAAATACGAACATTTATACAATCCATCTTTAAAGAATTACAAAGATGCCCAGGTCATTTACAACTCCTGGAAGGAAATAGCCCGTATTTTGGAGATGGATGTGGAGCAATGCATGAAGAAGTGGAGGAGCATGCGGGACAAATTTGTCCGAATGAAAAAAACCTTGAAGGGCACCAGTGGTGATCCAGGTGGCAAAAAGGTTCCAGCTTTTTATGTTTTGCTGTCGTGGTTGGAGCCGCACATAAAGCATAGACCTACATCTTCAAATTTCAAGGTAAGTACTTTAGCATGCTGTGTTTGTGCTTCCTGTTTGTCTGTGCTACCAGCTGCACATGGCACCAACAAGCTGCAGTTGTAGTTAAAAGCTTTCATCAAAGTCATCCAAATCCATCTTATTATGCTACTGTGATAACCTAAACCTATTAATAAGTGTATTTGCATTCTGTTTTTACCAGTGTATGTAAGTAATAAAGACATAACTAAATGCCCGTGTTTGTTGAACAACAGGCCCCAACTGAACCACCTCAGGACCAGGCCTCATGTGGATCCTCACAGGATGAGGCCCCATCACGTCAGGGGTCTTCACTGCCTGCCTCTCGGCAGCAGCAGGATGAGTCCTCACCGCATCCCGTGTCATCACATTCCTCATCAAATTCATCTCCATCTCTCTATGCCTCCCTTGCCCGAGAATCCGTTTCAACGGATCAACAAACAGCTGATGAGTTGCTACAGTCCACCAGCACACCACGACCAGCTATTAAAAAGAGGCGGCGCCAGCAGCATTTGGATGACTGCTTTTCTGAACAGATGGCCCGGATTGACAAACGTAGGAAAGAACTCAGTGAGATACTGCAGAAGGATGATGAATATGACAGGTTTGGGCAGATTCTAGCGGACCTACTGAGGAAGGTCCCTGAACAAAAGCAGGTGGTGGCCAGGCGCAACCCTTTAGCATGTGTGTACGACCTTCTGGAGAATTTAAATGTGTTTGTGTTGAATTTTTTTTTATTTGCATGTTATTTTTACTCCTAGAAGCGTTTCATTTGCATGTTTCTTTTCTATTAAAAGCGAATTCTGTTTTCTTCCATTTACAGTTTTGTTTCTCATTTTCAGTTACTTGGCATCAGTTTTCACACAGTAATATTTCGCACTCATTGACTAGGCTCCAAAAAGCAGATAAACACGCATTCTTGAAAAAAAAGATTCATACCAAGATAATGTCAGGTTTTCAGTTGAGATTTTTTAAAGGTTTTATTCACTCAGCTTCAATTTGTAGTTAATTCAACTAGCACTTGCACAACAACATATGAGCAGTAAAATCATGTAAACATCAGTTAACAAAGCACCAGAAAATAGACCTGGTAAACATAAAAAAAAAAAAAAAGAAAACAGAACACTACCACCAGGCACTATGATTACGATGGACAAACTCTAGTCTGTGAGTGTGCCACGTGACACAGTGTCCTCCTGCCAGGACACAGCTCCTGCTGGTGACAAAAAGAATTGTGCCAGTTCAGTCCTCACACAAACGGCATTCCTGTTTGAGCGGCTCTTGCTCATCATCTGTGCGTTGACCGGTAGCAGATTGGAGTCACCATCCACCATTCTCCGCCAATCTCCAGGGTGCGCCACTCCTGCCGAGTCGCTGTCAGCGAAAGTGGGTGGGATGTATCGGCTCTCTGGTGTGTTCGCATTATCGCAGTATGCCAGGTAGTTGTGGAGAACCACACATGCCTTTACAACCTTCACCGCTTTATCTGGGTGGAACTCGATGGCCCGCCCAAGAATTCGCCAACGCGCTGCTAGGATCCCAAAGCTGTTCTCAATGACACGCCGGGCTCTGGAAAGGCGGTAATTGAAGATAAGCTTATCCTTCTCCAAATTATGTCCTGAAAATACAAACAGCAGCAATGAGTGTTATTAAACAGAACATAACCACAACTTAACACACATGACACACTGATTTTAAATGTCAAACATATGTCTAGTCGCATACCTGGAAATGGTCGCATTATGTTGATGTGCAGGGGGAAGGCAGCATCAGCAACTAGCACGTGTGGTGCTTCAGTCCTGGTTCCAGGGAGAAACGCAGGAGGTGGCAGGTTCAACTTGTTGTTCAGCAGTGTTGAACCAAAGTCACTTTCTTTAAATACACCACCATCACTTTCCCGTCCATACCCACCGACGTCCACCATCGTAAATCGATAGTTGGCATCACATGTTGCCATCAGCACAATGGAGTGAGTGCCCTTGTAATTGAAGTAGTCACTCCCTGCATTCGGTGGTGCTTTGATGGTCACATGTTTGCCATCCAGGCTCCCCACACAGTTTGGGAAGTTCCAAAGACGCCAAAAATCTGCTGCGATGGCTGCCCACTGGTTAGTTGAAGGACATGGCAGGTAATCTGATTGGAGTGCTTCCCACAACGCGCTGCAGACCTCTGAAACAATCATCGACACTGTGCTGGACGCCATTTTGTAGCTGGAAGCTACAGCCTGTTGACTGCTACCAGAACTCAAAACACGCAGAGTCTCTGGGCAACATCGATCGGCATGCTGTGTGTCCCCTGGTGATGTATCAGTGGTTTCAATCGCCGAACCAGCTCATCAAATCTGTCAACCGACATACGGAAATACCTGAAATGCATTTCTGCATCCATGTCCCTCAAAGGTTGCACAAGTCCTGAAAATTCGCCTGTTGTCGGCCTAGGCCTGTTTAGCGGACGGACATCCCACCGACGCCGCTGTCTCCTTTTATGCTCTCGCTGGTATTTCAGCAGGATAAGCATTTCTTCATCTAGGTAACACTGTTCCAACTCGATCAAACTTCTCTGTCTCTCGTTGCTCGCCATTTTTCAGATTGCGGAAGTGATTTCCAAGGACATAGTACGTCACTGTACGCTACGCCCTCTGTTGCCCTGGCGGAGAATTACTTTGCAACACCCCTGCAGCAAACGGAGAAGTATGAGAGCAAAACGCCTCCGTCAATCCGTGCGTATCCGTCCGTGTCAATCTCTTGCGGAGCTGACGGAGAAGCATAAACTAGGCTTTAGTCCTCTCATCTGTATGGTGTACAGTATCAGGTTTCAAGTGTCATACTTCAGACCATGGGGAAAAAAGCATCAGGTTTCAGGAAAAACTGCTTCAGGAAACATCCTCAGGTCTCAGTTGTCAGTACGCATGCCTCAGTTGTCAGGTATCAGACCTCAGGTCTCAGTTATCAAGAGTCAGTCCTCAGGTCTCAGTTGTCAGTTCTCAGTTGTCCGTTGTCAGTTCTCAGTTCTTAGCTGTCAGTTGTCAGTTCTCTGGTGTCAGAAGAAGAAGAAGAAGAAAAGAAGAAAATATCATTTCTTTGGCACCTGTCAAGATAAAAGTCACGAGGCGCTTAAAAAAATGTAAAAATATAAAAAATAATTCAGAAAATGGTTAAAAATATATTTAAAATGAGCAAAAATAGACAATTGTGATTAAAAAATGTTAAGAAAGACAGAGAGTACAGACGCTTCTACTTTTGCTCCCTTATCTTTTTTTCCCAAGGCTCTTTGTCCTGTCTGCCCACAGAGCGCTTCTCTGCATTTCTTCTGAAAAACCCTATTTTTTAGAATGGATTTAATTAACTGGTCATTCAACGCGATTGACAAGATTTTTTCTACGATGAGAACGGAGGAGGGGGCTCCCACTCACCCACAAGGGACACACGCAGCGGGATATATGCTCGATTCCTGGAGGGAGTGGAAGATCGTATGCCTCTCTTAGTTGTCTATTGAGGATGTCGAAGATGTGTGGATATTTGGCCTGATGATCACTGGATTTCTTCTGATTAAAGTAGGAGGATATCTGGTTTTCTGGAAATTTGGGAAGACAGGAGCGATTGGAGGGCGACCCTCACCCACGGAAAGCACCGTCCATGTGGAGACCTCACAGACTGGGACGTTACTCAAGGTGAATTGTAAGCTGGACAATGTTCTAGCTGCGATACCGGTATTAGTGCGCAAAATGGATGTCGTCTCGGAGAGGGTCATTGGACGGTGTGGAGATGTTTAAAACCGGAACTGGCTTCACTGGAGGACTTGAATGATCAGTTACAGACTTCAAGGCAGAGAGTAAAATTATCTCTGCCTGACCCAAACAAAGTCTTGTTATCCGAATCTGACGCCATGGCAGCCTTGTGAGTGCCAACAACAAACCCCCACGAAGGAATGCAGACAGATGCTGTGAAAACCCGACCTACCCCCTCGCCTTCGGATTGGTGGACTTCAGCCTGGCGAGGTCATCAACCTGCAGGTGTCAATTTACTCTGCGCTCCTCTCAAGATCTCCCTCCCACCTGTTGCTACAGTGGCTGAGCGCCATAGGGCTGCTCTCGCTGGGGAAACAGGATGCCAGCACCCCCCCCCCCCCCCCCCCGCCCTCCTCTCGGTGTCTCATGTTGTGAATTGTTGATGTTCGTGCTTATATGTTTGAGGCATTTTTTTTTGCACGGTAAAGCTACACCCTGCCTGGAGTAACTCTGGTATGCCTTTTTTTCCCTCCCCCAATTTATCCTCATGTGATCCCCTTTTCATCTAATTAACGGTAGAGCGACTCTTGTTGCGAATGACCACAGTACCAATTCTTCTGTACTGAAACAAATGCCCCTCGGGGATGATTAAAGTTTTTTTAATTGAATTGAATTGAATTGAAGGAAAGAGGGAAATAAGTGGATTATGAGGAAGGTGGAATAGGTGAGCAGAATAAAGAGTGGTGATGATGGTCATACAAAAGCCAGCTTGAACAAATTAGTCCTCAGCTTTTTCTTAAAGGAGTCCACTGAGTCCACTGACCTCAGGCTCAGGGGGAGAGAGTTCCAGAGTCTGGGGGCCACAGCAGCAAATGATCTGTCACCGTTGGTCTTTAGCCTGGTGCGCTGCACAACCAGTGGGCTTTGATCACTGGACCTCAGGGGGGACTAAGAAGATCACCAATGTAAGATGGTACTTGTCCATGTAAGGCCCTATAGACCAGAACCAGGATCTTGAAATTAACCCTGAAGTTGACTGGCAGCCAATGAAGCTGGAGGAGAAGCGGGGTGATGTGGGTGTGTTTGGAGGACTTGGTCAGAATATGAGCACAGGCATTCTGAACCACCTGTAGACTTTTCAGAGAGGTTCTGCTCAGACACGTGAAAAGAGACTTACAGTTGTCTAAGCGTGAGGAGATGAAGGTGTGGATAACTGTTTCAAGTTCAGAGCGGGACAGAATGGGACTCAGCTTAGCAATGTTCCTGAGATGGAACAAGAGAACTGACATGAGAATCCAGGGTGAGAGCTGGGTCAATGATCATGCCAAGATTCCTGATGGAAGGTTTGGTGTAAGAAGAAAGCTGACCAAGAAAGTCTCTGACTTTGGGAACCAGCTTGTCTGGGGCACAGATGAGGATCTCAGTCTTATCTTCATTGCGCTGTAGAAAGCTCCCAGCCATCCAGGTTTTGATAGAGTCTAAGCAGCTGTGTAACAGCTGCAGCTTAGACATCTCATGGGGCTTAAAGGAGATGTACAGTTGGATGTCATTTGCATAAAGATGGTAGGAGATTCCTTTGGAGGAGCTCAGGATGTGCTGAAGAGGGAGCAGATAGAGGAGGAAGAGCAGAGGCCGCAGCACAGAACCTTGTGGGACACCATGGGTAACTGAGGTGGTGGAGGACCTAAACTTGGAGACGGCCACAGAAAAGGAGCGCCCAGAAAGATAAGAGGAGTACCACTCAAGAGCAGTTCCTGATAGGCTTACCCAGTCTCTCAGCCTCTCCAGTAGCAGGTTATGGTCAACAGTGTCAACGGCTGCAGTCAGGTCCAGGTGGACTAGAACAGAACAGTCCCCTGCATCACTGTGAGTCAGAAGGTCATTAGAGACCCTAAGAATAGTTGCTTCAGTAGAATGAGCTCTACGAAAACCTGACTGGAAGCTATCATAGATGTTATGTTCATCAAGAGCAGCTGTGAGTTGTTTAACTACAACCTTTTCCAAGATCTTGGAGATGAATGGAAGTTTAGAGATGGACCTGAAGCTGCTATGGAGAGAGGGGTCAAGACTCATTTTTTTAAGAAGCGGGTGGGTTACAGCATTCTTAAAGTAAGCAGGGACCTGACCAGAAACCATAGAAGCATTAATAATGGAGAGCACGCTGGGACCGATGGACTGAAAAGCACTTTTAAACAAAGATGAGGGTAAGATGTCGAGGGGGCATGCAGAGGTCTTCATAGAGTTAACTAGTTTGGTTAACTCAGGCAAAGAAACCGGAGCGAAGCTATCTAGGATGATGGGCCTGGTTGGAGTCGGGAGAAGCAGCATTAAGGCTGAAGGAGAGATGCTAGATCTAATCTTATTGACTTTGTCCGCAAGTTCTCACAGTCTGCAACAGAGTGGATGGAGGCTGTAACAGAGGATGGAGAGACGATACTGCTGATGGTGTTAAACAGCACCTTGGGGTTCAAGGTTGGAAAAGAAGAAAACCCTAGTGTCTCTGACTGCAGAGTTGAATGATGTCAGAAGATCCCTTAGGTGCAGCAGATGGACATGGAGATAGGTTTTCTTCAACAAGCGCTCACTTTTTCTGCATTGGTTCTTTTGGCTGCGAAGCTGTCATTAAACCAGGGAGTAGGGTTCACTGCAGGAACTGATCTGGTTCTGACAGGACGGACATTGTCCAGAATGGAGAGGCAGTGCTCGTTAAACTGAGAAGTTAAAGAATCTGGGTCGTTATCAGAAGAACAGGGTGGATCAAAAGCAGCAGAAAAATTGCTAGCTGTGCTCTCATTAAGAAAATGATAACTAACCATCTGGCGAGCAGGAGGTGGAGATGCGGAAACTGACAAGTTAAAGAAAATGCAATGGTGATCTGAAACATAAACGTCCTCAGGACAAACACTGTCAGCATTTAGACCCAGGGTAAAAACAAGGTCCAGAGTGTGCCCCCTCATGTGTGGGGGGGCAGAAACATGCTGGGTAAAGCTGAAGGTGTCCATAAGGCTTGAGAAATTCATGGCAAAGTGATCAGAGGGATCATCAACGTGGATGTTAAAGTAAACCACAATCACCAGTCTGGACAGCTTCACAGTAGAGCATAGAAAGTCACTAAACTCCTGAAGGAAAGAACTGTGGACCAGGTGGATGATAGATCACAGCAAAGTATAACGGGTCCTTACCATGGGTAATAGTAGCCTTTCATCTGGTGTTGTTTCAGAATCTTGGAAACATGCTGTTGTTCAGCTACTACTTAAGAAGCCCAGTCTTGACCCCTCTACTGTGTCCAATTATAGGCCTATTTCAAAACTTCCATTCCTTTCAAAGGTTCTGGAAATGTGGTCTATTTGCAATTGACGGAGTTTTTACATGCAAATGATATTTGTGAAAAATTCCAGTCGGGTTTTAAGAAGGCACATAGCACAGAGACTGCACTGCTCAGGGTCTTAAATGATATTCTTTTAAATACTGACTCTGGTGATTTTGTCATTCTGGTACAGTTGGATTTGTCTGCTGCCTTTGACACCGTAGATCACAGTCTCCTGATTTCACGGTTTCAAGAGTCTGTTGGGATTAAAGGAGTTGCTTTGTACTGGTTTAAGTCCTATTTGGCCGAGAGGTCGTTTTGTGAATAGGTCGATTTGTGCATCATTAGGTGGCGTCACGTCATCTCGCTTGCCTCTCATATGTGGGGTTCCTCAAGGATCGGTGCTGGGCCTGTTATTGTTCTCTCTTTATGTGCTACCTCTGGGTGCTATTTTTACGAAACATGGGTGTTCTTTTCATCTATATGCAGACGACACCCAGGTTTATATTCCCATTAAACGTGGCCTACCCAATTCTTTAGATCCTCTTCTAAACTGCCTCGATGAGGTTAAAACCTGGATGTCGGGTTCGATCCACGGTGTTTATAAAACCCACTTATGGAGGGAACAGGAGGAGAAACCACTGAGGAATGAGGATAAACCGACCTTAAAAAACTTGGACGGAGAAACTGTGCTGCAACGCGGCCTGGCGGGAATGTGGAAGTGACGCTCAAGTTGCCAAACACAGGACAAGAAGCTAGAAGACCACGCTGATGTTTACTAGATAAACCACACTTTAAGAGAAGTCTTATTCTCACCTGGATTCCTGCTCGTTTACCTCTTTTCCTCTGATGTTTTCCCGGTACCGGACAAACATCGCTGGAAGTGCCCTGGCTGGAATCCTCGTTTGGCTCCGGGCCAGTGCGCCACTCAGATAAACAAACAGGGAGGTACGTCCTTGCTGCATCTTGGGCGATCGTGAATGAACGGAAGGACAAAAGAGTCTGGCAATCATAGGAGATGGTAGCAGGGACACTACTGAAGAGGATCGCAGACAGGAGCAAGGTGGAAAAGAGGAGGTTAGTAGAGAAAAGTTTGAAAAAGTGGCCGGTGACTGTGGCTAAGCCAAGCACAGGCGCTCTCTTATTACCAACCGGAACCGTCAGCACTCAGGTCTCAGTTCTCAGGTCTCAGCTGTCAGACATTGTCTGAGTCGTGGCACTTTCGGAAAACGGAAGGGGAGTCGGGACAACTGCGTGTGTGTCCCACATCCCAGCCTCCCCAACATCCTATCCAATCCAATCCAATTTTATTTATAAAGTGCATTCACAAGGCATTACAACCAAACAAGGCGCTGTATACTAAACATGTTAGTTAATTAAACAGGCGGTATACAAACATGTCGAACACAGATAAAAGGTAAAAAGGAAATACAACAAAATTCCCAAAAACTAACAGCTAAAAATCAATGAGACACAGGGAGGATAAAAATTAGAAACACATTTTAAAAAAGAACCTCAATAGTACGGATTTTGATATTGTAAAGTCCATTTTTAAACAATGCAGATGTAAGTGATGGTCATAATTATGTTGTAAGCGTGATTTACAACCCAGCCATTGCCCGAAAGCGCTGGAGCCATGCCAAGCCGACCAAACTCCGTGCGCCCGTAGCTCTCTGCCCCTTTACCCTGTGCACCTCCCTGGTCCAAACCGCCTGTGCCTATAAAGTGACCCCCACCAGTTGTCAGACATCACAGGCCTTACAGTTTGACAAAATCTGTCCTGAAGCATTTTTCTTGAAACCGGAGGCTTTTTCCCATGGTCTGATGTCTGACACCTGACAACTGAGACCTGCCAACTGATAAATGACACCTGAGACCTGATACCTGACACCTGAGGGTGTCCTAAAATGTACACCGTACAGCTGTTGTCTCCATACAGATTCAGCCCTTTCAGGACTTTGCACAGACATCAGCATATCACAGCTGCTTCAGGAGAGAATGATGTTATGGATCAGTATGCCTAACATTAAAGGTTTTATTCTAAGTATGGCAATTTAATCTATTAGGAGGACCGGGATCAGCTGTGTGATACATTGTTTTTTCAGTGCTCTATGAGACAACACAGCCTCAAGAATTACATGTTTGTGGGAATCATTCTGCTGCAGTTTTTGTTTTTTGGGAGTTTAACTGCACAAACACTGCTTATTTGCTTGTGCTTACATTCTGCTTCACAGTCAAATCTTCTAATTTTACTAATGCTTTGGACGTCTGCTGATGTCATTTCCTACTGTTACACCTAATCAGTGTGAGTTCACCAAAAGTTGCTCTCCGCTACTCTGCCAGGCCTTTCTTAGACCTTAACCCTGTTCAGGAACTCCAAAAGACTGAAAAAGGCCCAGATAACGGCTGGTTCAGCCTGCACAGTGAAATTGAGACGTGTGCGTGCCGGGAAGTTACCCTGAAGTTCCGATGGTGGAAACATGTCTTTTGTTTTTTCTTCTTGTCCAACAAGGACGTTAGCAGTTGTTCAGATTAGCATTAGCAGTGGCTTGGGTAACTGATGTCAGTAGCTCAGGCTAGCGTTGGCAGTAGCTCGAACTAGCACAAGCACTGGTTTGGACTAGTGTTGTGCTGCAATTAGCATCACCATGACAAACATTTATAGATTGCAAGATTGAAAAAGGGTTGGACATTCTAACGTAAGGTGGTGTGTCTGGCTTATGATCAGGTCAACCAGCTTTTGTCACAGCAAACTGTTTCTCAGCAGCCATTAAAAATTACTAATTTGTATAGGAAGTTCAGAGATAGCACAGATATTTTGGTGTGCTACATTTGACACCCCAAGCTGCCTTTATTCAGCAACAAAGGAAAGGAAAATATGACTTTGAATTCTGGGACAATTTATACACAAATCAGAGGAAGAATTACCAGAATCAAAAATGTTAAACTTTTTTTTAGGAAAAAGTGGACCTTTAACATTTAAGTGGTTCATGTTGGCAAAGTCCTATAATCAGTCAAAATGTTTCTCAGGGTATATAGAGCAGTGTCCTATAAAGTTTGTGCAAGCTGCTATATGAATAAGTCTATATTTCATGGGTGATTCTGCCAGTCAGTGAGGAATACAAAGATTAAAACTGAAGGTTGTGGGACCAAGTTTATATCAGTGCCCTTGTGAATGTAATTAATTCACACCGATGATGCCAGACTTTGAAATCACCTTTCTGAGCGTCTCACGGGAAGCCAACCATTAGAAAGACACACATGCATGTATTATTGTATTACTGCCCTAAATCCTTCAGATGGAGAATTAGTGTATTTGTTTCTGTACTTTACTGCTATAACTCTGTGAATCTGCAGAAGCTCAGCTGATTGGCCGACCTGATGAACCAGCCACATCCGTTGATGTCCGTCTGCGTGTTTTGACACATCAGCTCCATGTTTGCATGTATCTGTGACTCTGGGAGGATCCTCTGTCATCTCACTGTTGCATTAATCCTCATGTTCTCCCTTGTAGAGCTGCAGGCCAACTCTTTGCAACCCTCTCTGCCCTCCATCCACTCACCCCCAAGGGACGCCTCCTTCACTTCATCCAGACTTGTCAGAGCAGATTCTCGTCAAATTACCAATGTCCTGCATTGATGTAATTGCTTGCCAAAGCCACTCCACTGATGCAAATTTAAAGGGTCGTCTGTGATGGAGATAATGCCAAATTGGTTTTGAGATTTTGAGATGTCTGCTCGGCATGGGTATATAGATATGTGGGACTATACTTGAAAAAAGAAATGCAACAAGACTCCGTGTGGAGAATGCTGATTTGGCACTCAATATTCAAACAGACTGATAGATGTGCCCTCCCTGCAGCTTTCTTTTTACACTGCACATAATTGTAAAGCATATCTAGAGGCTCACAACACATGCCCACTACAGTCATCAGACCTCCTCTCTTGTCCTGTAATGTTCAGTAGCTTCAGCTAAGTAGCCATTAATCGCAGTGATGCTGATGGGCCAGAGTCCAGCTCGGCTCTGGTGTGACCCGACTTCTAATGAGGCAGAGAAAGCAGCCCATACCAGCATCATGGTCCCACCGGCCGGCCGGCCTGCCGCCAGCCTCTCTGATGATGATGATGATGTCACCTGAAGGAAGAGGCAGAGCGGCACCGGCAAAGATCCCGATTGGTTCACTCATGAAGAGATACAAGGGCTTGCAGCTCATTTCTTGAGGATTAAACTCTGGAGGCTCGAAGAAGTTAAGCTGAGACTCCTTCAGGAAACGAACCCCCACCTCTCAGGGGATGGAGCCGTTTTCATTTCTAGTTGAGATAAATATGTGGTGGTGGTGGATTTGATGATGCAGACTGGGTAAACCGGGAATCTGTTCATGGGGGAATTGACAATGACAGTTAAAAAGGTAATTATAGGATTAGAGGGAGAGTGGCCTCATGGGATAGAAGAGCAGCCAAATCAAGGGTGAGCACACATCACTGGTTCTGAAGGAGGTCAACGAGACTGAGTACAGCACTGAGCCAACTACCCACATCAGTTAAAACACATTTATATCTCTAATCCACTATCTCACACAACAGCAACTGTTGTAGAAAAATCTGTAGCTATTTTCGAAGAGTTTCCTAAATGTATAAATGTGTGAGCTTTATTTGCCACTCCTTCTTTTCTTTCTAAAAGTAAGTCCATCTCTGATGGGCCAGAGTCCAGCTCCGGGCTGGTGTGACCCGACTTCTAATGAGGCGGTGAAAAGATTATTTTTGTTTTTTTACAAAATTTTTGTTGATGTCCAAGATTATTTCAAAACTTTAATCCTGAACTTTTCACTTTTTTTTTTGTAGATTTATATATTAACAATGTGAGAACCAAGTCAAAGCCTTATTGTAGTAAATTAATGCCTTTAGTCATGAAAATCGGACTTTTGTCTTGCAAATTCATTACTTTCCAACATCCCAAAATATAATCATGGTTTGCATGGTGGTGCAGTTGTTAGCACTGTTGCCGCGCAACAAGAAGGTTGCAGGTTCAAAACCCGGCTGCGGTCTTTCTGCGTGGAGTTGCATGTTCTCCCCATGCATGCATAGGTTTCCTCCAAGTACTCCGGTTTCCCCACAGATCAAAACATGCCCTATAGGTTGGATAAAAGCATCAAAATAAATAAACATAATTAATCTTTTCACATAAAAATGGTATTACCGTTTTTCATCCATATCTATGTATGCAACAACAACAACAATAAAATTAATAATTATAATATTGATAACAATTACAATAATAATAAGCTGTCAGTAAAGGACCAGAGGAGTTACTGAACTTTTGTTGTTCTGTCTTCAGGTTATTAATACCTAAACTTCTGGGTGTGATGGATCATGTTTTTGCAGAAAAGACAGCACAATTATTTTGCGTCCAAGCATTCATAAACAATTTAAATGATTCTGATAAGGAGACAAAAAGAGCAGCATGGCTCTTCATTCACCGCTGGGATTTGATTCTCATCAGGCAATTTGTCCAGCGAGTGAGAGCAGAGACGAGGTCCGTGCAGTCAAACTCCCACTCAGGCTCCATCGGTGGCCAATCAGCGCTCAATGTTCATGTGAGCCAACATTTCAGAGGCTAATGAAATATTTTGTCATCTGCCTTCGTCCCCCTGGTCTTCCTTTCATACCTTTGTCACTTTGCTTCCTTTTCCTTCACAGTGAGTGCTCAATGCTGTCGCTATCGGACTTAACAAGCCTGGAAAATAATTAAAATTCACCCAAATGATGAAACACTTGCAGCAATGCGTCCTTGAAGGGTCGGCAGGGCCCATTCTGAAAGCAGTGTGGCGAGATGGGAAAAAAGGGAATGTTTTGTGTATTTTTTTCTTTCTTTCTTCACAGAGAATAATGTTAAGCTGCTGCTCCCAGCTTAAGGGCCTCTTAAATTGGAAAGGTGCTGGCCTATAGAGACATGTACCTGTCAAACAAATACCACACGCCTCTGATTCTCTCTCTGCTCTTTCTCTCCAGCTCAGTTTTAAACTCTCAGCTGGTATTCCAGTCAGATGTGGGGCACCGTGGAGATTGTCGGGTTTGAGAACAGAGATAGGGATTCACCTCTAAGAGGTATCGTAGCGACGGAGCTGTCAGAAGAATTATAAGGCAAGCTCACTCGCCCTCCGGTGATCAACTGAGAAGATGTTTCTCACGGCCCAGAGGACGACTGTCGGAGGTATACTTATGGCTGCAACTCAGTGAGGAGAATTTGGAGGTGTTTTTCATAGGCTGGTGGAGCAGATCCCACCTTCATAGGAAATCTGCATAGCGGGATCAGTTTTACCCACTGTGATATATGGTAATCTGAGATCCCATGAATTATACAGTACAGTGAACTCATTGTTACGTTCAAGAAACCAATTTGAAATGATTGGAGCTTCATGACATGATGCATTATCCTGCTGGAAGTAGCCATCAGAGGGCCTTACTTGGACAAGCACCATCATGCATTGGTGATCTTCTTAGCCCCTACACCCCCAGCAGGTCCCTGAGGTCCAGTGATCAAAGCCTACTGGTTGTGCAGCACCAGGCTAAAGACCAAAGGTGACAGATCATTTGCTGCTGTGGCCCTCAGAATATGGACCTCTCTCCCCCTGAGCCTGAGATCAGTGGACTCAGTGGTCTCCTTTAAAAAGCAGCTGAAGACTCACTTGTTCAGGCTGGCTTTTGTGTGACCTTCATCACCCTCTTTGTGAGGCGCTATTGAAAAGATTCTTCTTCTTCTTGTTCTTCTTCTTCTTCTTCTTCTTCTTCTTCTTCTTCTTCTTCTTCTTCTTCTTTCAGTCTAGGTCACACCTTCCTGCATTTAATCAACACAACCCCCACTCAATAGAGGCTAACAGCTGATCAGGGTATGGAGAGGTGGGGTACCCAGAGTAGTTTCTGCTTGTTAAATAACAACAGACAGCTACAGCTTATAAACTTGACTCTCCCATATTCCAGTCAGAATTGACAAAGCTTCTCGGATGAGAAGCAAAACATCTTTAAAAAAAAAACGAAGAAGTCCAGTTGTTTTCATTTGAACCCTTTGGGTTACCATAACCTGGATGACTGAGAACCTTCACCAGCAAGTGTGATATTCTGTCTACAAAGGGTGGTGGGGTCTGAGTGACTGTTCATTAACCCTAAAAAAAGAGTCATTTTAGCACATACAGTACTGGCTCAAGAAAATGATTTAAAAATATGAAAAAGTTGCAAAGTATCCCTTTAAATAACTTTTAACTATCCAACACAAAACAGAGTGCAACAAAACAAATTTTAAATAACAAAAATAAACGCTGCAAGTGAAATATTTATAAACTTTATTTACAGGTAAATAACAACAATCACCAGTCTGGACAGCTTATATGTACATTAGCCGTAAGGAAGGAGGCCGAGGACTAGTGGAGAGCCACTGTCCAGGAAGAAACATCCAAGATTCATAAGTACATCAAGGATAAGGCCCCAAACAGTTGACATGCTCAGTGAATGTCTCAGACAATGGAGAACAGAGGACAACCCCCTACATGGGATGTACCACAGACAGAAAACTGAAGTGGCTGATATCAAGAAATCCTACCAATGGCTAGAAAGAGCTGGTTTGAAGGGCAGAACAGAGGCACTCATCATGGCTGCACAGGAACAGGCCCTGAACATCAGAGCAACAGAGGCAAAGATCTACCACACCAGACAAGACCCAAGATGTAGGCTATGCAAAGAGGCCCCTGAGACAATCCACCACATAACTGCAGCGTGTAAGATGCTGGCAGAGAAAGCATACATCAACCAAGTGGCTGGTATCATGTACAGAAACATCTGTGCAGAGTATGGACTAGAAGCCCGAAGAGGTAACACCCTCTAAGCTGGTTGAGAACGAGAGAGCCAAGCTCCTTTGGAACTTCCAGACCCAGACTGACAAAATGATGATGGCGAACCAACCGGACATTGTGGTGGTGGACAAACAACAGAGGACAGCTGCTGTGGTTGATGTGGCGATACCAAGTGATGCAACATCAGGAAAAAGGAACATGAGAAACTAGAGAAATACCAGGGCATCAAAGAAGAACCTGAGAAAGCCTGAAGAGTGAAGACATTGGCGTGGTCATCAGGGCACTCGGGGCAGTAACCCTCAAGCTGGAGGAGTGTCTAAAGAAGATCCCAGGAAAAACATCAGACATCTCAGTCCAGAATAGTGCAGTTCTAGGAACAGCTAAGGTACTGCACAGAACCCTCACGCTCCCAGACCTCTGGTAGAGGACCTGAGCTTGGAAGGATGAGACCACCTACGGAGGGTGAGATGGAATTTATAAATATAGTTTTGTCACAATTTTAGTGCCAGAAATGCTCCCTCATTAAGCTTCCTTACTATCTTAAATGTTTCTTCTTCAACTTTAATCTTCATGATATTAGATCGTGTTTTATTAATACCGCTTAATCTGTCTGTATCTCCTGTATCTGCCCTCCAAGCATCATCCTGTTTTGAAGCTGGGTGTATCCACTTCTGCATCTCTCCATTCCTCCAGTCTGGTAGCTGTCACTTTTCCCAAGCATCATGGCCAAAACTGTGCACTCCCCAAACACACACACACACACACACACACACACACACACACACACACACACACACACACACACACACACACACACACACGACAGGGAAATTGATCTTTTGGGTCCCTTGACGGTCCCTCTTAGCATTGATTAACCAGTGAGTCACGCTACCTTTACACACATTTGAAGTATTTTCTTTATTTTTTTGTTTTTTAATCCTTTCTTAATTATTCAGAGTCACAGCAAGGAGAACACTCATCCCAGCATCATACATCATGTAAAAATACCCCAACTGAAAGGCGTGTTGCATTTTATGTTTTACTAGAAAGGTGATGTGTTTGTTTTAGCTGCGAGTTCTGGGGCAGGAGGTGCAGTCAGTGTGTGCTGTGATGGGAAGCTGAGAGCTGAATTACCACTAATGGCTGCGGCTGAGCGGAGTGAGGGATGGTTTTATGGATGAAGTCATGTATTTTTTCTGGGATTTAAAGGCCTCTGAGAGAGGACCGTTAGCATTCTCTGCAGCATTCAGAGTTGTTTTGTTCTCTTTGTCCAGCCCTGGCTCTGTATTTTTCCACGGTGATAAAACAGCAGAGTGATTAAAACGGGGGTGAGACAAAAGCAGCAAGAACAAAAATGCTGCAGTGCTGGAGGTTTATGACAATACAGAGTGGCAGAGGAACTTTACTGGATTTTTATTTATGGCTTTGATTTTGTTGCAATGGTGAAACTGAGCAGCAGCCACAGTTCAGGAGGAAGAGCGGTGAGCTTGATTCCAGCTACCCTGACCCAAAGATCACACTGAACACTGAACCTCAAGCTAACTCCCAGTGTGTGAATCATTGTGCATGAAAGAGTGAACGTGAGATCAGTAAGACTAGAAAAAAATCAGCGTAGACGTAGTGCATCAAATCAGCATCTTTCTGGGTTTAATTAGCACTTTGCAAAAACTGCCCAAATTAACTATTTAGTCACAAATTGTCCTAATTAGGTCTCCAGTTCCACCAACAGTTGTGAAACATGTCTCACATTTTCAAATAAAATTGATCGAAAAGTGTTTCGGAGGCCTGCAGTGACTTTGTGACTATTTTGAAAGATTAATTTCTGCATATTTTCAAACAGATAGTGTACCATACATACATACATACATATATTATTCCAAAAAAATTGAACTAGTCATTGTCTAGTGTAAACATAACTAATAGAGCCGTTAAACAACTATTTATAACATACCATGTAATTGTATAACAATGCAGTGGTATCCATCCATCCATCCATCCATCCATCCATCCATTTTCTTCGGCTTATCCAGACTTGGGTCGCGGGGGCAACAGCCTAAATTAAGATGTCCCGACTTCCCTCTCCCCATGCCTCTTGGGCCAGCTCTTTCAGGGGAACTCCAAGGTGTTCCCTTGGTCTTCGTTTATGTCTTCTTCTGGTTGGGCATGCCATCAAAACTGGTATAGCCATGATTTTTGGTCACCATGTGTGGGGTGCCCTGGTGAGTGATTCGGGCCTTACGGAGGTAGACTTAATAGAAAACATATTAGAAATTACATTTTCAGTTGGCATTATAATTAAATACTTGTAACTGAATTGTGATGCTTTTGGCAGCACCTTCGCATTGCAGCAATAATGTTGCAGGTTCAACACCTGCCTGGGTCAAGTTCTTTCTCCAGTTACTCCATTTTCTTCACTCAGACACAAATACAGGTACACATTTTGTTGATTTGCTAAATTGTCATGAGGTCTGTTTGTGTGTATGCAGTTGTGTCTCACCTGGCCAGTTGCAACCCTCCTCTCGCCCATTCACTGTTGGAGATAGACATGTGTCCTTGTGTAATGATTTAATTTACATGTTATTTAAAAAGCCATAAGACCTATGATTCCTTAGGAAATATGAAATCAACCTTATGGCTCTGTGGGCACTGTTTAAAAAGAAGATTGGAACTTTTTTATTGCAGGGATTACATAACAGCTTCGTATTCACTCAGAGACAACAGAAGAGAGAGAGAGTCAGGTTTTAAAAGTTTAAAGATTTATTACTAATCAAATTAAATTAGACTAACTTTAACACTAAATGTATGGTGTAACTAAGGTGAATGAGACGGCAAATGGTTTAAGGGGCAATGTTGCTCAGAACCAGCAAATCCGAAGAAGTGATTAGTTCTGGTGGGAAATGAAGGTGATGTCTTCGCGCTAAGCTTTAGTTAGGAGATTCATAAACACATTCGACACCATTTGTCGTCTATGCCCTTAGCAGAAGTCCCCTTCTAGATCAGGAGGTGTAAAGGTCCAGCTTGACCTTATGGAGCCGAATCCTGTAGAAACAGTCGCGGCAGCCAACCACCAGTCTTGAGATACTCCAGTTTGTTGGCATCTAGCGAGACCCAAAACGGGGTTGTGATGGTTCAGCTTTTATTCTGAAAGGAACTGTTGCAGCAGTTGGAACAGCAACAGATTTTATCCAGCTTGTCGTTGGTTATTTTGGCTGAAGAGGAAAGTTACGGATTGGCCACTCCGTCAACTTCTCTAGAACGCTTTGAACTGGCGTTAAAGATGGTGTGGGCATAGTTTTATACTTCGGATGTTTTGGTTTATGGTCGAATGAAAAGATGACAGATTTACCAAGCACCACCAAAATCACGCCTCCGTCAGATCTGGCAGATTCTGATTGTCTCAGTAAAGCAATGTGTCATGTCTTAATGCTACGTGAGATCAGTCCTAGTGGAAACATTTAAAGTCATATTACTCATTATATTCTGTAGGATTATAATAAAGTAATTAATATTTTGATTTCACAGATTGGTCACATCTTATTTATTGACTAACACTCCATTTGATTAGCTTTATTAAAATATAGTTCTTTGATTTTTTAAAAGGAGAGAGTCCTTTCTTCATTCTTCTCTTGAGCTGGAAAGAAAACAGTTAAGAAGCAAATGCATGAGACCTTGAGCCATATCTCATGCAAACTAGTTCTGTGTCAGAGGAGAGGGGGGGAAATGACTTTTGGTGGAAAACAGTCATTTCATTCTGTTACACTTGCAAACTGCTAAAGGATGAGCTTGCTGCTTTTTTAAGGTGACTTAAAATTATTTCTCTTGTTAAAATAAGTCAAAAATCCAGATTCAAAAGGTTAAAGCCTGATTAAACTCTCTTTTGTAAAGTCTGTAGTCAGTCATGCTCTCAATGCAACATTAGCATCTCTTTAGGAATGCAGCCAGTCGGCCGGTGTTGCATATCCTGTTCATCTTTTCTTTTTACCTGAACCAAAGTTTGGTGATTTAAATCCATATATCTAATGATGAAGAGGAGGCCTAGAGAAGGAGACGTAAACAAAACCTCAGCAGTCATGATGTGAAATATGACAACTGTGGCCTCATTCTGCTCAAGTGAAGTGTCGTTAGTAGCCTTGCCCTAAACATATTGTGTGAATGCACTAATTAGTGTTGAAATATCTCTGACTGAGAGACTCTCCTAAGTTGCCAGGGGACTCGTGTCACCTCTTGTCTCTAAGCCATTTCCTCCTTCTACCAGCCTCCCTGCCCGCCTCATGTGAAGCCTCGGGGACGGAGCTGGAGCTCAAGCCGTCCTGCATCTCTTAATTGGAGTCGCTCCGTGCTCCGTGCTCTACAACACTTTAATTTGGTGGCTGAGCTATGAATCAGCCATTCTGCATGAGGCAAAATGTTATTATGTTGTCAGTAACTAATTAGCAGTGATGGCATCTATCAAAGAATTGCATGCAGGGGCAAATTAAAATGATGCTGTGTTAGTTTCGCTAACCTTGCTGACCCTGTTAGCGAGGGTGGGTCTAAGCAGGCTCAGGAGCACTTTGAGGGATGTTTCTCATTTTCTCGACTGCTTTGACTTCATGTTTGATGTTGTTATTTTTCTTACACTCAAACAAATCTTATGCCAAGGATGTACATGCTTTCATCAGAGTGGCCTCTGATGAAATTCTCAGAATGTGACTGAAATGCGGCCCACTGGGACAACATTTTAATTGTGGTCACTTTTAAAGCACAGTGGGGTTGATGTTCTGCTCTAATAAGAATTGAATAAAATCCAAAAGAGCACAGAATCGCCAGACTAATCCCATGTAAATAGGCACAATCTGTGTTGTGCAATACATTTGTTTACAATAAATAAAAAGCATTGGAATGTCACATGGGCTTTAGCCATTTTGGGTTATGTTTAATTTTTTCATGTCTGTGCTATGATCTTGACACTTTGTGAACACCTCATGTTAAAAGGATGTTTGGGTAATTTCCAATTGAAGTTCTATGACATATTTATCTTAATAATCTCATTAATCTTAATATTAATATCATCATATGTAAGAACGAAGCAAGGATGACATAATGTGTTCAAATGTAGGTACTGCAGCCCTTTTTTAAAACACCACTGATTTTTCTCACTCCCATTTTGTGGGTTTCATGGCTGTTCCCAGTTACAGATCAGTGCCAGAAGATTCTAGATGACACACAAAAACCAGTCATACACAGCAAGTAGGGATGCACAAAAAATTCGGCCACTGAAAATTTTTGTCCGAAACATCTAAAAGACTGAAAAAACACAGCCGAAGAAGACCATCAGGTGAGCCCTGTTTTCATTTAATCTGTATATTCTGATTTCAAAAGTAAAGATTTTCCCCTTTTAGCAATGCTGTTTTATTAAGATCGCTGGAATATTCATAATTATGTGACACACTTTTTAGTTTCTAATTCACATCTACTGCGTCTGCCCAGCTTTTTTTCTTCTTCCTTTACATTCTTGCTATGCCTGTCGCTATTAGCTGTGTTTTTTTTTATCCAATCTACACCCACCATGTCCTGAACATGATGAAATAAGCTCTGGATCATGTGTGATTCACATGAAGCACACAGACTCTGATCTGAGGCTGCGCGAAGCACTTTCTTTTTCAGTGGAAGAGTGAACCGTGGTGACAAACCAATATCTTCATCAGAGGGTGAATATTATATTTCAGAATCAGAATCAGCCATTACTTTGTCAACAGTGAACAGACCTGTCAGCATTGTAAGTTTCTCCTCTCTAATTCCATGCTGTTGTTCTTTTTTTAACACAAAAATGGTTTCATTACCTGTTTTGTCGCTACGTTTCGCCGGCGGCTGCAGACTTCCTCAGGCTGACGCTGATGGTGGCGCATCACTTCCTTCTCCGTTTATCCGCGGGCAGCAGAGGATGTTGTCGCCCTCTGCTGCCCGCTCTCCCCTCTCCGGCGCAGTCCCATGCGCGGTCCAACGTGTACACTCCGTCGTCCCTGTTCATGGTCCCACATCCACGTCTCCTGATCTCGATTGCTTCTTTAATCCATCTTTTGTATTTCTGTTGTTTAATGTTTATGATCCGTGTGTTGTCCCAGTCCATTATATGGTTTTCTCTTATGCAGTGATATGTTACGGCTGACTTCTTTATTGTGCTTTCTGCTTCCTCTTTTGCTGCGCTTGTGTGTTTTCAATTTGCCTCTTTCTCGCACTCCTTTCTATGTTCTATTGTTCGTGTGTTGAGTTGGCGTCCGGTTTCTCCTTTGTATGTTTTATTGCAGAGTTTGCATGGGATTTCGTAAATGACTCCACATTTAAGTCCAGCTGATATTTTGTCTTTTGGGTGCACTAGTCTGTTTCTAACTGTTGTGTATGGCTTTGTTGGTGTGTTTATGTTGTGTGTTTTTTCATTGTTGCTCTTGTTTTTTCTGTTATGCCTTTGATGTATGGTAGGGTTATCACTGGTTTTGGTTCTTGTCTCTCTGGGTTTCTGGTTCTTTGCTTAGGTTGTTCTTTTCTTTCTGTTTTTGTTTGTCATTTTCCTTTGTTTATTGCCCATGTCGGGTATCCGCAGGTCTTTAAAGCATGTTGTATGTGTCTGTCCTCTTGTTTACAGTCTCTTTCTTCTGTTATTATGTTTGTTCGGTGATATAGTGTTCTGATTACTGACATTTTGTGTATGGTGGGGTGTTCTGATGTCCATTATAGATATTGGTCTGTGTGTGATGGTTTCCTGTATGTGTTTATGTTTAGGGTCCCGTCGGTCTGCCTGGTGATTTTCATATCCATAAATGCTATGCTGCCTTCTGTTTCTGGCTCATAAGTGAATTTTATGTTGCCTGTGTCGTCCATGTTATTTAAGTGTTGTGTTAGTGTTTCTGTTTGTCCTTTTGGTATGATTTCCAGTATGTAGTCTACGTAGCATTTCCATAGTTTTATTTTGCAGTTTGGGGGGGCGGTGGCTATGGCTTTTTGTTCTAGGTCTTCCGTGAAAAACTCGCACAGGGTGGCTGATAACGGGTTACCCATGGCGAAGCCTTCCAGTTGTTTGTATATTGTGTTATCGTATATGAAGTAAGTGGAGTTAGCTACCAGTCCTATCCGTTGTGCTATGTCGTCTGCTGTGAGGTTTGTCCTTTTGTGTAAAGTTTTGTCTTGTCTGATTCTGTTAACTACTATGTCTATGGTTTTTTGGGTTGGTGTTTTTGTGAACAGAGATGTGACGTCATGTGAGATGAGTATGTCGTTGTCTTCTATTGTAATCTCCTTTAGTTCTTTTGTCAGTTCTATGCTGTTTTTGCAGTGTTGATATGTCTTGCCTAATAATGGGCTGATGATTTAGCTGATATCTTTTGCCATGTTGTATGTTGGTGTACCTATGCTGTCAACTATTGGTCTAAGTGGGGTGTTTTGTTTATGTATTTTTTGGCGTTCCATAGATTCTTGGTGTTATGTTTGCTGTAGGAATCCAATGTTTGTACATTTTTTCTGTTATTTTGCATTTTTCTTGTAGTGGCTTCAGTAATTTTTTCATGCTTTTCTTAATGTTTTCTGTTGGGTCTTTTTTAAGTATTTCATATGTATTTTTGTCTTCTAGCATCTCGTTCATCTGTTGTTTATATTTTTCTCGGTCCATTACCACTGTGGTTCTTCCTTTATCTGCCGGTAGAATAATTATCTGTTCATTTTTGGATAAAGCTGTCATGGCTGATTGTTCTTCTTTTGTAATATTGCTGTGTTGAATTTGGCTGTTTTTTAATATCCCAACTACGTTATTTCTAAGTTCTGCTTTCTTTCCCTCATCTGTGATCTGTTGACATGCTAGTTCTGTTGCTACAATAAATTCATCATATGGTATTTCTTTTGGTGTGACTGCAAAGTTTAAACCTTTCTTTAATATGCTTTCTTCTGCTTCTGTTAGTTCATACAGTGAAATGTTACATACCCATGCGTTTGGTGTGGAGTTACCTTGTATTTCTCCCCTCTTTTTCTTGTTTATGAGTTTAACTTCTTTATGTGTCTTTCTTTTACTTTTGTGAACTCTTTTTTCCTGTTTTTCTATCATGTGTCCTTTAATTAGTTCTTCCATTTGTTTATCAAGTTTGTAATTCCTTTTTAAGTCCAGGTGTCTTCTTTCCAGTTCATCCTCCACTCGCCTCTGTTTGGTTATGACGTTCCTTATCCTCTCCTTGAGCAGTGCTCTCTGTGCTCTTTCTATTATATTTTGTGCTGTCTTGGTCGGGATCGGTGTTTTCAGCTGTAGGCTTGTGGGTGTGATGTTTTCGTCTGTGCATCTTAAACAGAAGCGAAGGTGGTTTCTTAGACGCGCGCGTTTCTGGTGTAATCGCTCCAAACGGCGGAAGTCCTTCATTCCTTGTTGTCCGTATTTCTCTTTGAACATCTTAGGTGTGTTCTTGCTGTGTATTATTTCTAATTCCATGCTGTCGTTCTTTTTTTAAACACAGAAATGGTTTCGTTACCTGTTTTGTCGCTACGTTTCGCCGCCGGCGGCAGGCTTCCTCAGGCTGACACTGATGGTGGCGCGTCACTTCCTTTTCCGTTTATCCGCGGGCAGCAGAGGACCTTGTTGCCCTCTAAAGTGGGCAGTAGAGGGCGACAATGTCCTCTGCGGCCAAACTTAATATTTTTTGAAAAAGTGACAGCGAATTTTCACATTTTCTTTATCAACATATATGCAATTTTGAACCTTTTAATTAGGAAGCAAACTTATTTTTGCATTAACACTGAATGTGGAACAAACAAATTACACACGAGTAAGTCAATTTTAAATAAAACGCATCAGTAGTATTCAGTACTTGTGGTATGTTCAGCATTCATTTTTAAAATCTATTCAGGATTTATGTTTTCTTGTTTATTCATTTTCCTTATTTTTTATTCTCCTTTTTTCTCCTGTAATACGTGTCATCGCTGCTGTGACGTCTAGTTTTCCCCACTGAGGAACAATAAAGGGATTTTCTATTCTATTCATCTATCTGTAGCCTTTCCACTTCCTGTTTACTGTAGGTGAAATCTTTTTTCAAGGGCCAACAACAAAATAAAAATATAATTTTATATTTTATGAAAATGCAATATCTCACCTGTTAACTTTCATGTTTTGGAGCAGAAAAAGAGCATAAAACCAAAATATTTAAAGCTCAGTTTGCTCCACTGATTTACTGCGATGCTCACCTGTTCCAGCCAGATACCTGCATCATGGGGTTGATGAGCTGAGGAGGAGACTCCTGCTGTTTTGTTCATCTTCATCATAATGACAACATTAGATGACAGGAGCTGCTCACATAGGTTTGTGCTGATGAACATGTCTGAGCAGCTTGACCACATTGTGTGTTGGGGAGGAAAAATAAAAACTACAGCAGCCACAGAGTCATGCTGATTTGAGCGTGTCGCTGCTCGCTGGAGTTATATCAGCTCGGTTTGGAAGTTAGTTGGAAAACTTTCTCTTTCAGTCGTGAACACATTACTGAGCGGTTAAAATCTCTGTTTCTGGGCTTCAACATCAGCAAATAGCTGAGTGAACTCGGCGCTGAGTGAGAGGAGTGTTTAGTTTGTCCGAGACAGCAGAGCTGCAGACACCGGCAGCAGACACTGGAAAAAACAAAAAGGAGGGGGCGCTTCAGCTCGCGCTAATGCCGCAAAGCATCATGGGAGTTGTAGTCTGCAGTAAAATCGGCCAGCGGGTCAGTTTTAATATATTTTTGATTTTTATCTCGCGGGCCAGATAAAAATGCCTTGTGTCTGATACATGTGATCTAAATTATCTGTAGCTGTACTTGGAGTGGGCGTGGTATAACCCGGAAGTGGGTGTGGTTAATTGGAAGTGGGTGTGGTTTACATCAATACATTATTTCAAATCTGAAATTGATATGGCTTGATCGGAAGTTGCTATGTGTATTGTTTATTTGAAAACTATTGACAGAGCAGCCTCAGATTTGAGACTAAATATTTTTGATCACAATACTAAAGAAACTATTACAGAACAAGTTTTTCAATAAAATCAGAACATTATTATTTAAGTGCATGAATTAATTCATCTGAACTCGTGCAGTAGGAACTAGAGAATATGAAACACTAGAACCAGACACAACTTTATATATATATATATATATATATATATATATATATATATATATATGGTAAATGGCCTGTATTTGATATAGCGCCTTCTAGAGTCCTGGAACCTCCCAAGGCCCTTTAGAAAACAATCAGTCATTCACCCATTCACACACACATTCACACACTGGTGGGGATGAGCTACAATGTAGCCACAGCTGCCCTGGGGCGCACTGACAGAGGCGAGGCTGCCGAGCACTGGCACCACCGGTCCCTCCGACCACCACCAGCAGGCAAGGTGGGTTAATTGTCTTGCCCAAGGACACAACGACAGCGACAGACTGAGCAGGGCTCGAACTTGCAACCTTCCGATTGCAAGGCGAGCACTTAACTCCTGTGCCACCATCGCATTTATATTATAATTTTTTTTTGATTAAACAGATTTTTTCTTGACTTTTTTGGCATTTTTCCCACACAAAGTTAAACAAAACAATGTTGATTAAGGTGTGTGTGTGAGAGAGAGAGAGATAGAGAGGGAGAGAGAGAGTAAAAAAAAAATTAAAAAAACGACCGGAGTGCACGTCAGCTCTGTCTTGTCAGATGCACCACGTAAGTTACGAAAAAAGTAACTTTAAATATTCAACCGAAAGAGAGGCGAGCTGACCTAGGGAAGCAAGCACAGAGAGATCCGTTACTGTTTGTGTGTGTGTGTGTGTGCGTGGATGGACCAGACGGACTAAACTCCCAGCTGCAGAGTTTTGTGTGTAGGGAGGGGCGGGCGCACTATGTGACTGGCCAATCACAGAGCGTGAATACAGTCAGTTACCAAGCCCCCATAATTCAGGTCTGGAAATGAAGCAAAACAGGAAGCAACAAAAATTGCAGTTCCACCCTCACCCGCTGGGAGCTGGTGTCAGAAGCGAGCAAATCCTCATTAACTCCCATGTTAAAAATACCAATTTCACAGCAGAAATAAACATGTTTACAGCCTGGTTCCAAAACATGTTTTAGGTTTTATAGATCTAGTTTACACTCATGACAACTCTGAGGGGGTGAATTTTTGTCACTTTTCTGTTTAAGTGTATTAAAAGCCTACAATTCTAAATAATTAAAGAGCATCAGACCCACATGACCACCGAGCTAGCTCCGGGCAAGGCCTCAGTCTGAGCCTCGGCCTCGCCTTAAAACTGTTCCGCGATTTTCAGTCTCTCAACTTAGATCATTAGTTTTAGCGCTTGTGCGTTCTTCTTGGATATTATTTGTGCAATTGTTGGACAAAATGACTTGATGTGGTATTAATTGCACTAATAGAGTGTCCAAGGAGTCTCTACTTCATTTTTTTCAGTAAGTAAAATTATATTTATGTATGTATGTCGATCACTGCCGCTCTTGTGCTAGCTGAGCTTAGATTTTAATATGTACTGCTTAACAATGAAATTTTAATGTAATAGGGTAAAACCCAGTGCATTTAACATAACCAGTGTTGGGAACGTTACTTTAAAAAAGTAATTAGTTATAGTTACTGATTACTTTGTCAAAAAAGTAACTCAGTTACTAACTGAGTTACAAGATCATAAAAGTAACTAATTACCTACAAAAGTAACTACTTAGTTACTTTTTTCATTAAAGAATGCAAGAATTACTACAATAGTAAAATATAAATGACTAATGACTGAACATAATAAAATGTATGTCCAAATGTTTTATATAAACCTGAATAAATTAAATAAATAAGCACTTAACAGGATCTACTAGGAACATTACACTTATCTAGACTATTAAAAGGTCACTGTGTGATATTTAACAAAAACCCAATCAGCTAAAATTGCAAATAGAAACACCTGTGAAGATTCCCGAGCCTTTAAATCTCAGTCTAGTTAAATTACAGAAATAAATGTAATTTTGCACAGTATTCTAATTTTTCCAGCTTCACATAATTGTGTGTTTTTACCATAGACTGTGGTTTTTACTTGCATTTCTGTTGCTGGTAATCTAGTAACGGTTAAATAAATAAATAAAATCCTTTAAAATGACACTAGAAGAGGCACAAGCCTGATGGAGGACTTACATTTACTAACTTGGGTCAGACCCAACCACAGAAGAGTTGAAGCTGGGTGGTAAACACACACAGGTAGCTCTAATAACACCTGAGCTCCATGCCGTCTGAGACTGATGCATCAGTGTTACAGCGGGACTAAAGACATGATCAGAAACAGGTTACAGCTGGATGATCTAGGAAGGTAGAAGATCAGGACGTCTGAGCGGTGAACAGGTGAGCGGACCTTCGGGACGCAAATTCGCTGCTGCAGATTCCCACCTGCAGCAGCGAATCTGCGGGGGGTCTGCAGCCCTAGACTATTCATCACGTCTTCCTCGTTCTTCACGGGCCGCGACGCTCTTGGATGAAAACATCTACCTCTTTAGCTCCTGATCAGCTGATGATGACAGCTTCAACACACCGCGCTGCTTAACGCACGCATTTTCTTATCAGTAACAGAAACGACGTTTTCATAAAAGAAGATTAATTAATTAGTTTGCTCGTTACAGAAAGAAATATTTTTTATTAACGCGGTTATTTTAAACGGAGTTATTCCCATTGTGTCTACAGAATGCAGCGACTGAGACAGTGAGGGTCTCCGCCCACCCGGCCAATCATCATCGTGTTTGTAAGTGCGTTACCAACACCTCTCGCCCTGGCTGCAGCTGAAGTGTGGCGGTCAGAAAGCCTCACACTGTTGCTCAACGTTCGACAAGCACATAGTAACGCACAACCTTCCGTCCCCAGTAACGGTAACGGCGTTGCAACGGCGGGAAAAGTAATTAATTAGATTATTCCGTTACCTATAAAAGAACGCCGTTAGAAATGGCGTTATACTTAAACGGCGTTACTCCCAACACTGAACATAACGCTGCATTTTTGAAAATGGGTTCAAATATAACATGTTGGTGGAGCTGGGTTCCGACTATCAGTATGGTCTCCCTCGCCTCAGCTTCAGCTCTGCGCATCTCTGATTGTAGCGGCGCCTGTCTGCAGTGCGGGCTGCCCGGCTTGTGGAGCTCTGGCGAGACCTCTGTGTTCCACCGGGTTTTACCCAGCGGCAGCTCGACTCATCGCTTATTGCAGCGGCGCCTGTCTGCTGCGCGGTCTGCCAACTTGTGGAGCTCTCGGGAAACCTCTGTGTTCCACCCAGCGGTCAGCCCGGCGCATCTCTGACCCAGAAGCTCTGGTGTTGTGCACAGTTAACGCCAGTTGTAGCTAGGTAACTACCTCCGTTAGCTTAGCTCCCACCTCCGCGTTAGCTTTGGGTTAGCTTTCAGCTACATTGCTTCAGTTCAGCAGGTGTCGTCATTTGATCCCAGCCTTACAGCCCCACCCTCAGCTCCTCCTCTTTTCCCTTTTTTGGAATTTTCTGGGCTTGACAGAACCTGTGACACGGTCAAAGTGGCGGTGGTGGGAACCTCCCATTTTGGCACGAAAACTTAGAATTGTAGCCCATGGACAAAAATTGTCCATTATGTATGTCGATGTCAGTTACTCAATGAGGATTTTCCTTCAGCACGATTACAGATATTTACGAGTTTAACTTGTTTCATGCTCGTATTCATCAAAAATGGTGTATCCGTACCTTATACTCGTTTCAGACGAAAGAAAGAACCACCATAGATCTGGTCATTTGGAAAGTATAGCAGCTACTTTGGGGAGAGGAGATTATGTGGTGATGTCACAACTGTGATGTGCCAATTTCTAGTTTGTAGTCATGCTAATTACAAACTTTTGAAAACTAATAAATCTCAAAGCACATGACTGGTGTGGTCGAAACAACCATCATTACTTTCCATTTAAATTGCAGTACAACATATGTGCAATTCAGGGCGCAAGGCAAAGGGGATTAGAAAATTGTGTTTTTAGCCTCATTGACATGCATTAATTTTTTTCGTTCTTCTGGGGACCCATGGTGTGGTAGTAGCCGTAGGCTCCCTATGGATCATGTTGTGAAATGCGGAGCAAACCGGAGTACCTGGAGGAAACCCACGCATGCATGGGGAGAATATGAAACTCCACGCAGAAAGGCCACAGCTGAGATTCAAACTTGCAACCTTTTTTTAAAATAAATAACAATAAAAAAAAACTGTTACCTTCTTGCTGCGAGGCAACTGCTAACAACTGCGCCACCATGCATATTTGTTATTATTTGTTAAGTAGGTGCTAAATGAACATTTCATGGTTTTGTAATTGATTTATTACAATGCCTTAATTTTAGCTAGGTTAGTACACATCATAGCCATAAACACTACACTAATTATTGACATGATAATTTCTTTCGGAGTTTTGGTTTCTGTTTTCTTGGACTTGGTTCACTCATTTTTGTTTTCGGCCTAGAATTTTCATTTTATTGCATCCCTAACAGTAAGTTAAGTGTAAATACATTTTACTGTGATATTGAGTTACTGACATTTAAATAAATAGCTTGAGATTTATTTAGAGCTCACTTTTTGCATCTAATTCACTGTTAGCATTGTTAGCACAATGTTAGCCTCTAACCTCCTTTACCCGATTTTGAAGAAAAAACAAAACAATTGTGGCATGGTAGAGAAATGAGGGCTTGGGCAGGATTCAATCCCGAGACTCCCAGGTGAGAGTCATGCACACTTACCAGTCAGCTAAGGGGACATCACTTTGGGCAAGTAGCCAGGGTGCATGATCAACCAGGATACAGTGACAGGACGCTCACACTATCACACAATGTTGTTTAGGCGTACAATTAATAACTTCTGGGTTGATCCTATTACTGGCTTAGGATCGTCATAAACCACAGCTGCATTTTGCCGGTGGGTGATGAACTGCAGATGCTGTTAGGTTGGTGCTGACAGCCAGCCAGAGGAAAGAGGGAAACAAAGTCATCCAACATGGCTTAAGCACCAGTGCAGCACAACGGAACCAAACTGCTTCGACCCCCACCCCTCAACAATTTCTGTCATGGAACCAAGCTCCCCCTTCACGCACGCATACACAAGTTATGATGGTTTAGGGCCTCAAAATTATTTCCCAATCAGCAGAGGGCGGGCTGTGAGTGGTTCATCATTAAATTAAACAAATCAGTGTTCATGATCTAAAACATGCTGGAACCAGACTGCAGAGCCAGGTATGCCAGCTACATTTTTATTAAGTCCCAACAGAGCAGGCCACCAGTCTGAAGTTGTAAATCCGGTTTTCTGGCCCTAGGGGGCAATAGGGGCTGGGTGCCCTTGCATTAAACCTGTAGCACATACTGGTCCAAGAAAATGATTTTTAAATATGAAAAAGTAGCATAGTATGGCTTTAAATATATAGGTTTTTGGATGAGGTCATCTGTTTAGTTTAAACTGATTGTTTCAAACAAATAAAGTGTAAATCTCTTCTCTTATGGACCACCTCTGCTGCTGTATCACTCTTCCTTGGTGACTATGTATTCTGGTTTATATAGATCTTCTCTTAAGTCTCACCATGTCACATCAGCTGTGGTCTGGTATCGCTTGTGTCGATACAGCTGCTTCAGCACAACATTTTCAGTAACTTTGTCCAACACCCAAGCAGAGACAGTTCTTGCACATTTAAAAGAAATATAAAATACTGCGTAAAATGTTAGGCAGACTAGCCAAAACTTTCCGGTTCACGAGTGTAATGAGTAGTGCTGTCTTTTGTTCAAGAGAAGATCTGCAGAGAGTTGTGATATTTACAAAAACTCAGTGGTCAGGCCTGCTCAACTAACAGCAGTGTCCCAGAGGACTCTTTAAGACAACCAGACTTTTATTTTGTTTTGAAGATAGTTAGAAACATGTTGGGTAGTAAGTTCTTATACTTTTGTAAGTGCTTTTTAAAAAGCTACTGGTTTGAAAATCACGTCCCTTTCCCTTCCTCCATCTAGAAGTCCGCTGGGATTTTGTTGTCCTGCTTCATTTTTGATCAAATCACTCAAGGGGCTACAAAACTGCTGAGGGATCAGACCTGATGGAGAGTTGAAACCTAGGGAATCCTACTTTAATGCTGTTTCTATTTAGTTAGTTAGTTAGTATTTTAGCCACCTTTTTGCAAACATTAGCCATGTTTTGGTTTGGATTTAGTTAATTTTACAAGTTCAGGTGAGAATTAAAACACAAGATGGATGAGGCAGAAACATTGAAATAAATCATATAAATAATCAACCAATCTTAAATGCTGAATATTTTTCACAAAAGGATTCAGGTCTTCCTAAAAGTAGGTCCTCTGATCTGTTTTCTAGATTTTCCCCTGGAACTTTGTTTTCCTCCGGTGATGCTGGGTTTAATCAAAGGAGCTGTTAACGACTCTGATTATGATTTTTTTCCCTTCTGCAGGAATCAATCAAATTCATACATCAGAAAGATTTCATTACAACTATTTTACATGTTTGTTTCTCACAATGTTCTGATCATTGTTAGAATGAGCTTAAACTCTTTAAAACTAGTGGATTTTTTTCTGCGAAACTATATTTTCTACTCATGACTAAAGACGTTTTTCGAGCTCTTCTTCCTTCCATTCTGATTATCATTAAGAAGCGCAGAAACCACGTCACTGTTGAGCGGCCTGTCCTCATGCTCGTCAGCAGTTTAATCATGTGGTTTCATTTTAATTCTTTTGGTGAAATCCGTCCCACTTCCATGTCGACTGCCTTCACTTTCCACGCTCCTTTGTTTGTTTGTTTTCTAATTACAGCCTTTTTTGACACCTGTGCCGACTCTTAAGGTGGTGTGAAAGCCAGAACTCGACACACTGCTGTACAGAAAGACGAGCACACTGCCTCTCATTTGCACTACACACACTTTCATCCCCTTGTGTGCAATTACCTCTTCTTTGCTATTTACCTCATTCGGCACGCTAGCTGTTTTGAAGGCTTGCAGGTAAACAAAACATGAACACAAACACACAATTTAAATCCCTCAGCTGCTGTGAGGCGCTGGTGGAAATGAAGTCTATAGGTGCTTCCTGTGATGTGACCCAACCATCCAGAAACACAACCCATCATAACACACACTAAATTGTGATGATAAGTCAAAATCAGTGTCAGAACTTCAGATGAGCAACGCCACATTTCGGCTGCTTTCCCGTTGAGCCGCGAGGCAACAGATGGATGCAACATGTGTTTGAGAAGTGGAGAAAAACTAACTGGAGAAGAAAAAAAAATCTCCCAAAACGCCCTTCTGCTGCTGATTGTTGTTGGGAATCATCTTCGTCCCCTGCAGGCTCCTCCTTCTCCTCCATCCTCTGAGTGCTCTCATGTGACCAGCCGAGTGATGAGCTCCAACAGATGGAAGCGTGCGCATGAACATTTCACAGGGAGGATGTGGTGATCTGAGCAGAAATAAAGCTTCTGTGACCACCAGACACTCACGGGACATTACGGTGCTGCTTCTCAGCATCCTGGTGCCTTCGGGTACTGGTGGAGCTGCCTGGACCTCTCTGTTGGTCTGTAATGTCTAATTGCTTCTGTTTAATGCTAAGTTGAAACAAAACTTTGTTCTGAGCCCAGAGGTCATAATACTGGTTTTCAGAGCCTGAGTGGGACTCATTTTTATCCCTGGAGTTTCATGTATCAGACAAGAAAAACAATAATGAGTATTTAAAAAAATAGCAGATGAATTAAATATAAAAAGCTGTTTATTTTTTCAATGCCAAGTTTTTTTTCTGTGCTAGTTTTCTAAAAGACTGCACTAGATCAACATTTCGCTGACGTGGTTTAACATATTGCTGCAAGTTGCACAGTTCTAAACTGTTCTAAAAATGCTTTTATATAATTATTTTCTATAGCTTATATAAACTGGTTAAAAGCGTGGTTGACTGAAAAAAACATTTTTAATGATTATTTCAGATTAAAACAAGAGGATAGCCTCCTAATCCTATCTCCTGCATTCGTTTCTGACAGAAAACAGATGGTGAAAATGTAGGATTTGAAAAACCTCTACGTCATATTGTGAACTGGACTTACTCATATTGACCCGTGACGGGGAAAGCTGTTGCTGTTTTGGCATCCAGTATCAGCAGAGAACATATCGGTCAACAGAAGCTAACCGCTAGCATTAGCAGCTGACTTACATGGTAGAAGCTCCTACAGGCTTGCTATATAATATACCAGCTCAGTGGCCTAGTGGTATAGTGTCCGCCCTGAGCCTGGGAGATTGGGGTTCGATTCCTTCTTGGTTCATACCAAAGACTTTGAAAAAATCAGACCTAATGCCTCCCTGCTTGACACTCAGCATTAAGGGGGTGGATCCAAGCGAGGCTGTGTCTGCAGCTCACCGCTCACCCAGGGGATGGGTCAAATGCGGAGAACAAATTTCGTACACACATCAGTGTGTGTAACAACTAATAGGACTTTAACTTTATTTGTGGAGATAAAACATCAATGGCCCAATCCCAATTATTTCACTTCCACACTTGAACACTTCAATTGTATGACCTGTATGCCCCAATTGTCAAGTACGGAGTTGATCACGCCCCTTTTGCGCCCTTGATCAGCACTTCACCCAAGTCTGTTTCAATTTCACTTGGGGAAAGTGTATTACCCATAATCCATTGCTGTGGGAGAAAACATGCTCAAGTTCCTTTTCTGAACATATGCATTTTGTAATACAAGTAGTTGATTTTAGGACAATTAGTTGATGCTCTAAAACTTTTAGACAAAGCAGCATCAAATGTAAAAAATATTTCAAGGAATTGTTTGATTGTTTATTTGAAAGCTGTTAATTAAGGTTTTAAAAAAAAAGTCACAGCCACCAGCATCCCGGCATATGTTGTGTTTGATGATGCAATGCTTCCTGTCTCAATTGGGCAATTATTTGCACACTTGTGCACCACACACTCGAAGCCTTACAGCTCACTTTCTCCAAGTACAATTTGCTGAAGTCTGTAGGGTGCAGTGCGAGTATTGGGATTGGGCCCATGTCTCTGATGTCGCAGACTTGGGTCCACCCACCCTTACGCCCTTCAATTGTCGTGTTCTGTGTCCTTTTGGTCCCCAGCCCCCTCCAGATTTCCCCTCATATTTCCCTTGTCACTTCACTTGTTTTTGGTTTTCTATATGTTCAGATTATCTAGTTCATATCTCCTTCAGTGTATTGTGTTTCCTTCCCCGTGTAGCGTTAGGAAGTTTATAATGGTCTGCCCTTAACAGCTGCCCCTTCACACAGTAACACCGCCAAGGTCGGACGCTTGGTTCAGTATGTTTACATTCCAGGAGAAGAGACAGAAGAACAGAAGAAGAACGCTTTTCATTGATTAATCAAAGTATTTGTGATAAGCTAATCAAAGCATTTGTTGATCATTAATAATCAGTTGAATGATCTGTGAAACAAAGATGTCATGAGTTATGTGTTTAATGAATAAACAGGGCGGCACCAGATACACTGATATGCATTACTGTGGAAACGCATGACACATTGATTTCAACCAATCAGAACTTTCGTCTGTGGTAGGGCAGAATCTGGTTTGTTTATGAAAGTAGTCCAATCCGGTTTCCTAAGATTCTTAAACAACTGGGAGATATAAAAATAAGGCAACGCCATTTTAAGTCAGTTCCACTTTAAGTTCCACTTTAAGCAGTTACATGTTAAACTCAGCTCCAGGACATCCGAGTTCCTAAGGATTTCCATCGTCATCATTAAGAAATACAGGCTGGCCATCTGTATTTCCTGTTTTAAGCTGAGATCTGTGAAGCTGGAGATTTCCGTCGTTTGTACCAACGAGACAACGTTCTTTCAAAATAAGAGTGAACTTGCTGACGCCTGCCAACCACTAACGGAGTTATCCTCAGACGGGCGTTGTGTGCTGTGACCGCTGTTTCAACCAGCTCCAGTACAACCGAGGTCTTGGAACCTGGCAATTCCTGATCTACCCGGGAGACTCCATCTAAGGTACGGCAATATGGCGGCTCATGTCATCAGCTTCTGAAGCCTCGTGGTAGCCTAGTCATAACAAACCAGACTCGCTACGGCAGCCTAGAGATTCTGAACAAAACACACACACACACACCAACACAAAACATCTAAATCCATATGCATTCATCATTGAGATAGTCCTGGTAGGTTGTAAGAATTTATAATTATAGAAATTAAAGATTCATAAACGATCCCAACTCTCTCTCTTTCTTGTCTTTCAGTCAATACAAAGTGTTTAAGTAAACTCCCTGATGATAAAAACAACCTCTTCTGATTGATTACTTAGATTGTATAAATATACAAAATCAGGTAATTAAACTATCTAATTACAGTATATAAATATACAAACTTCAAATCACAACATTATGGCGAGCTTAGCCTGATGCACAGTTTATTACACTTTGTGCCGATTTTGAGACATTTTTAGGATTTTTTTTGTTCAGTGTGAGTTCAGAGGAGAAAGGAAAAGGCAATCTTTTCCTCCTTCAGCTTAGGGCAGTGCTTTTATCTTGAAGGGGGGTGCACATTCATCACCCTCCAAAGGAGGCGCTGTTTCATCAAAACACCTTAAAGCTGACGTAGCATCCGCGGCCATCTTGGGGCCTACATGTGAAGGTATATTTTCCTGTCTTGATACGTTGAAAACTGTCTGTTTATTGTTTGTAGCTGTGTTTGTGACACTGTGTGGACATTCTTTAGTAAAATCGGGAGATTTTACTCCCCGTCGGGATTCAGTCCTTTCGGTGAGGCTACTGATCAGAGCCTATTTCTTTTCCGGTAACCGCGCTAGCATAATCGTTAGCTCAACTCGCTAATATTGTAAGCTGTAAGCCGTGGTTAGAGACCGCGGACCGCATCTGCACGCCAGAGTGCAGTCGCTAAAGTCCCAAATTACCTCGTCGCTGGAGACGTTTGGTTAATCGGACAATTTTTGTGCTGGTAGCTCCAGACAATAGCTAGCATTAGCCGGAGAGCTAACTAGCAACCTCGGTTTAGCCTCGGGTACGCGTCCCGATAAGCTGTCTAAGCCGTTCCGACGCAGCAAATCTGCGTCCTAAATTCCGCTGAACCTTCCGGTACAAAGTACAGTCGGTTCAGTTAGCGGGGATTCTTGTCTCCGCTCCGGTGTGTAACATCGCGAATTGCTACGGGGATCAACGCCGAGTGACGGACGGCGCATGCGCGGCGATCCGCCATCTTAGGTAACCCGACACGTAGCTCGACCCGCCATCTTGGGTAGATCAAAAGAGTGTTATTTTTGGCATTACTAAACGAGTTTGCCCAAAATATTCATTCAAAAGCCAAGCTTCCCTGTAACTAATTTTTTACATAAGTCTACAGGTAAGGTTGTTTCTGGAGAAATTAGTAAATTAAAGAACACATTACTAATTTGGAAGATGGGCTCAGAGGAAACAATGCAATTTCCATCACAACTTCAGGTGGCGATGCAAAGCTCTTTCCTACCAATGATGACTGAGATGAGGAACATGATGAACGTGATCAGCACTCTTCAGCAGGACGTCGAGGGCGTCAAACAGTCTGTGCGTGAGTTTCAGGTGACACGGGCAGCAACCCCGTGTTTGGCCGAGACGCCTTCGGATGAGACAAAGATGCTGCAGGCTGATGTTTTCACAGGTTCTGACTCGCAGGAAAACAACAACACCTCAAAGGAAAGCAACAACACCTCACCGGTCGTTCCATCCGTGGCGATGTTAGGCGATATACCCATGGACGTCGACCCCGGTACCGCTATCGCTGTGACTGACAAAGTTTTGCTAGCACCTCTGGTCGTGAGGAAGGGGTCTGATAGGCCCGCAGTTGAGGTCACTGTAAATCAGGGACATTGCTGTGTCGCGTTACTGGACACAGGTGCGGACATTACGCTCATGAGCGGGGATTTTTACAACAGCATGTACGACAAAAGGGGGGAGGGCCTCTCACCCCCCCCCCCCCACCCCCCACCCCCCACCCCCTCATTACCGGCCCGATGATTTTCACTGATTTCGGTGGCGATCCAGGAACCGCGTCTTCGAAGACTGAGGTGAACATCTCGATAGGGGCCATGTCCTTCAACCACCCCGTGTAGCCATGTCCTTCAACCACCCCGTGTACATCAATGAAAACATGCCCTTTCCCATGCTCATAGGGTTGGACTGTCTCCGGCGCCTGGACGCTAAAATCAGCTACAAGTCCGGGGAACTGTTTGCGCGTGTGAAAAAGCCTAAGCCGTGCAAGCCGCCGCCTGACAAGGACTTCCACTACTCTGTGGCCAGTCTTTCGGGTGAGGCCGTGGTTACGGGCACGCCACCACGCTCAAAGCCACCCGGAAAGCCACCTGAAGTTTTGTCCCAGATTGAGAAGGTCATAGACCAGGCAGATCCGCTCACCACCGAGGTTGAGCGAGACAAACTACGACAACTTTTGCTAAAGTCCTCGGATTTTCTTTCACTTGACTCCTTGGACTGTGGTCTGACCACTATCCATGAAGTCCGGATTCCTACAAGGCCAGATGCACCGCCGACCTTTGTGCGGCAATACAAGATTCAGCCCGACACAGCCCCGGCTTGTACGAGTGACCAATATGTGCAGGACCTGAAAACTCACCTGCTTGCAGCATTCTCGTTTGCACGGGCATCTCTGGAGAAGTCAGCTGAAGGCAGAAAAACTTATTACGATAAGAAAGCCTCACATTCCGCACTTGAGGTGGGTGATGAGGCCTGGTACTACATTTTCGCTCCCAAAACAGGTGGTAATAAGGGGAAGCTGGCTAAGGTCATTAGTTTACTTATCTTTAGTTCTCCTGTGTCTTAGTTCTACAGTGTTTAGGTTTATATTAATTTAGTTGCTTTGTTTTACAGGATTTAGGTCTGGTGTTCTCCCCTGCCCATTCCTGCTCCTCCTCTCAGTTTATTAGTCTCACCTGCGCCCAATTCCCTTAAACACCCAGTCCACCAACTCCTGCCTGTGTTGTCCTGGGTTTCTACACTTTGGGTCCAAACCTCCTATCTACAATGTGACAGAATGGACCAACCAACAATGGACCCAGCAGACCCTCCAGCTACACCAGCACCCGGACAGGTACTTTGATGACCCAGCCACCTGCAGGAGCTTTATTCAGGACTGTGCTCGTTGCCTGCTGGACTTGTCCGCCCTAGAGTTTGACAACGTTTCTTACATGGTGGTTTGTTTGGGTGGTAGCACCCTGTGGTGAGCTGCATTCTATTTTGACCTACATCCCATATGGAGTGTATCCTTTTGGGCTTTTGCAAAGGATCTTCAAGAGACTTTTGGCTACAACCCGCAACCACCTGCTATACTCACTGCCACATCTTCATCTGGTCCAGGCAGCTCTACCTCCTCATCTCTGGTGGGCTGTCATTCTACATCGCTCTCTGGTCCCAACAGCGCCACCTCATCTCCTCTGGTGGGCTGGTCCTCTACACCATCCTCCGCTGGTCCAAGTGGCACCGCCTCAACCTCTTCACCGCCTGGATCCGATGACTCCACCACTTCATCTCCGACAGTCCGACCCTCTATGCCACAACCGCCAGGGACCAGGCTTCCCCTCCAGGTCAGCATTGCTGGTGAGGTGCAGTTCCTCCTGACGTCACCTCCAGTCTTCTGGTTGGTCAGGTCGCTAAGGGATCTGCCTCCTCGCCTCATGGTCTGCGCTTATGGTCTGGAGTCGCCCCGGAAGCCTCCTCTTTGTTTTTTGGTGGGCCGGAGGACCTCCACACCACGATGACGTTGCAACTGTCACCAGCAGTATCCTGATGCCAGAGCTGCGCTGCCTGTCCAAGAGACTCCTGCTCTACAATCTCAGCCCGACCTCCTCCTCTCCCCCGAGGCCAGAGCTGCATCGCCTGTTCATGAGGCCCCTGTTCAGTTTCCCCAGTCCAAACTCCGGATGTCACCACCTCACCACTGAAGATGCCCACTCCGCCTGGAATCTGCCCCTGTGACCCTGCCCTACGGTCCGGGCCGAGTAGGATGGTTCAGCTGGGCAGAGCTGCAGGACAAGTCCCAGTTTGAGGGTACCCTCCTGGCTCGGTGTCCCCCAGGAGCTGGCCCCCATCGCTGGGAGCAGTTCCAGTCCTCTGACTCCTCCTCTTTTCCGCTGGAGGGTCGGATGGATCCCCCACCTTTCGAGACTCCAGCGGCCCCGCCTCCAGAAACTTCGTCCCCTCCTTCCGAGTCTCCAACGGCCCCACCTTCCGAGACTGTGTTCTCGCATCTCGAGACTACAGTGGCCCCGCCTGCAGCAGCCCCGCCTCCAGAGACTTCAGCAGCCCCACCTCCAGCAGCTCCAGAGACCCCGCTTCCAGAAGCCCAGCTTCCAGCGGCTCCAGAGACTCCACCTCCAGAGGCCCCGCTTCCAGAGGTGCCGCTTCCAGTGGCTCCAGAGTCTCCGCCTCCAGTAGCTCCAGCGGACCTGCCTGCAGAGGATTCGACGGACTCGCCACCAGAGGCTTCGACCCCGCCTGCAGAGGCTTTGGCGGTCCTGCCTTCTGTGACCCTGCCTCCAGAGACTATACCTCCGCCTGCAGAGGTCCCGCCTCTAGAGACTACACCCCCAATGGACCCGGCCCTTAAGGTCTTTCCTCTTCTGAGTCCCCAGCCTCCAAGGGTCCTTTGATCCCCTCTTCAGGGTCTCCAGCCATCAAAGGCCCTCCGTCTCCCTCTTTGACGACCCCGAACACGAAGGTTCTATCTCATTTGTCCCAGGAGATGGACCCCAGGCCTTCGCCAGTCCCCTTGATGCTCCATATCTTTGAGGTTCCCCCTCCTCCGTCGAGGCTCTGCCATACTCTCTCGGCCCATGCTCCTGGTTCCCCATAGCAGGCCTCCCAGACTCTCCTGGCCTTTGCTCCTGTTCCCTCGTCGCAGGCCTCCCAGACTCCCAAACAATTTAAAGGCTCAGGAACCTTTACAGGTGATTCTATTTGGAATTATACATTTTAGCTGATTGGGTTCTTGTTAAATATCACACAGTGGCATTTTAATTGTCTAGATTACTGTAATGTTCCTGTTTGTAGTTCCTCCTGTTAAGTGCCCATTTATTTCAATTATTCAGTTTTATAAAAAACATTTGGACATACATTTTATTATGTTCCAGTCATTAGTCATTATATGTCAGTACTGAAGTAATTTTTAGTAAATTAAGTAATTTTGATTAAGAGGGGAACCCATTTTAATAATTTTTCTCGGTAAATGGTTACTTTTGTAATTTTGTAACTCAGTAAGTAACTGAGTTACCTTTTTGATAACTATAAGTAATTACTTTTTAAAAGTAACATTCCCAACACTGGAAACCAATGAATTAATCAGAGTGCACAAATAATGTCAGCAATAGTGACACTCCACAATGACAGCAACTCAATGGAAAACAGTTCTAGGAAAACAAGGAATGTGTCGAACACCACAGTTTAATCAATAAATGAATACATGTATCTACATTTCAAAGAGGAAAGGGTACTGGGGTCTTGCTGGTTGGAGGATTCACAACTCTGGATGGACTCTTGTCTTTAATCTGACTTTCATTCTAAAACCTATACAACTGTTCTACTGTGAAGACTGCTGTGGAAATCAAGAGATATATTATTACAAGTTTGCATTAATGCAACCATTTTCTGGTACATAAGCCCAGCTGGGCCAAAAAGAATGTTCTCCTCACTCCATTATGGTGGTTCTCCTAACATCTGTTGACCTCAAAGAGCTACAAGAGTATTTCTATACAGCAGAATCGTGTGTTAAAACAGCAGAAGTGAGAGTTTGTGAGCAATAAAAACTCTACTCCTTTTATTAGAAACACCACAAAGCAGAATTACATGCAAACTATTTTATTGGTCAAGATTAAGACCCAAAAAAACTCTGATTTAATCACATCGGGGTTGTAGGGTTGTATTTCCAACAGCTGAATCTTTAAACTGAACAGCTGAATTTAAATTAGGTGTTAAGGCAGAGTCCTGGTTTTGTGTTTTGTCTCCAGATTTTTATCTTCATCTGTAAAATGTATAAGTTCATCATGTTTAGCTTGAATACCAGGAGACAGGAACAGAGAACAAAATCTGACTTTTGTGATTTTATCTGCTGATAAAGTCAGTGATGATGTAAATGTATGCCAATGTACACTCACTGGCCACTTTATTGGGTACACCTTGCTAGTACCAGGTTGGACTCCCTTTTGTCTTCAGAACTGCCTTAATCCTTTGTGGCATAGATTCAACAAGGCACTAAGAGACTTGTGTCCATATTCACATGATAGCATCATGCAGTTGCTGCAGATTTGTCAGCTGCACACCTATGATGCAAATATCCCGTTCCACCACTTCCCAAAGGTTCTCTGTTGGGTCTAAATCTGGTGACTCTGGAGGCCAATTCAGTAGCGTGAACTCATTTTCATGTTCAAGACACTGGTCTGAGAGGATTTGAACTTCATGACATGGCACATTATCCTGCTGGAAGTAGCCATTAGAAGGTGGGTACACTGTGGTCATAAAGGGATGGACATGGTCAGCAACAATACTCAGGTAGGTCGTGGCATTGCAACGATGATCAATTAGTACTAAGGGGCCAAAAGTGTGCCAAGAAAATATCCCCCATGCCATTATACCTCCACCACCAGCCTGAACCGATGATACAAGGCAGGATGGATGCATGCTTTCATGTTGTTGACATCAAATTCTGACACTACCATCCAAATGTTGGAGCAGAAATCGAGACTCATCCGACCAGGTAACATTTTTCCAATCTTCTATTGTCCAGAGGGTTCAGAGATGCTATTCTGCATACCTTGGTTGTGGCGAGTGGTCATTTGAGTTACTTTAGCCTTTTTATCAGCTTGAACCAGTCTGGCCATTTTTCTCTGACCTCTGACATCAACAAGACATTTTCACCCATAGAACTAACACTCACTGGATGTTTTCCCTTTGTTGGACAATTTTCTGTAAACCCTCCTGCTGCCATTAAAGTGTTTTCAGACAAAATAAAAATAAATCAAATTTTAACAGTCTAAATACTGCATGGGTTAAAGAAAAATAGTACATTTCTTCCTGGGCTGCCACCTTACCATGGTAGAGGGGTTGTCTGAAGCTTCATGCCTCTGGTTGGGTCACCATGGCAAACAGGTAAGGGATCAGACAAAGTGCAGCCCAAAGACTCCTATGATGAGCAACATATGGGAACGGTGTTCCCTCATCCAAATGTGGGTCAACGGGCCCCTACGTGGAGCCAGGCCTGGATTTTTCTCTGCTTGATGCATGCCAAGGATCTAACCCTTCTCTAACCGACTATCTTTTCCACAACCACCAGATGTGTCTTTTTACATGGTTGAAATGAGAGGCAACTCATTGCACCAGTTGGGGTTAAAGAGCAAGTCACCCCTAACAAGAAGCGTACTTCACTCCCACCTCATGTTTGAAAAATGAAACAAATGCTGTTGCCTAGCAGACAGAGAGGGTGGAGCCACTAACAAATACACACACTCACGACATTGTGACATCATAATGTACCAGTTTACATCATAGCATACCTCTTAGCGAATAGCGGTGGCAGATTTAAATTCAAATGCAGTGAAGAGTTTTTACCTGACAACAGCACAACACTGACAGTTTCAGGCAGAAAATTTAAATTTTAACTAAAATGCACTAAAGTGCTAAACTATTGACTACACGTGTCTGCAGCACGATTAGACACGCATTTATATAGATTATCAGAAAAAAATAGTTGATTTGGGGGTGACTTGCTCTTTAAATAACTTGTGTCCAGCTGAAAGACCCATGCAGAAATTATACAATAGGAGACTTGTACCTGTTTGCTTAGTTAAATCCAGGTGGTGACTTTGTTTTTTGGCCAGGCAGCATGAGCGGAACAACCTGCTCCTGCTGAAATCCTGACATGTATCTGCAATCATGCCTTTTGTAAAGTCAACAGACACCGTCAAGACTTGATTGACACTGAAATGGAAATGTGCCCTAACAAAGAGAAACCGGTATTAGTGAAGATCAGCTCCAATGACACTGTGACTATTTACAGACTCTGCACGACAGAAGAGGGCTGCGAGGCTGCGGCCATGGCCGATAACCTCCAGGCCATGACAGTAAGATACCCCTGGAAACTAAAAAGCATGGACTGATTTAAAAAATGGACAAAGAGCCAACTGACTAAGATGAAATTGCCTGGGGACACAGTGAAAGAGAAAGTTGAGAAGAGAAGGAATGAGATACATTTATATTATGTGATTAAAGAGGAAGACAAGACTGGTCAGCCGGCGACAGACGGTGTGATGAAGTGGGAGTCTAGGAGCAACTCTATTCTCTCTAATTGACCCCAGTTAGGATCCTCACACCCTTTCCTTGGCTCACAAAGAGCATCTAATTGCTGCAGCTGATTGGGCCCTGATAGAATTACGTCTGTCAGAGAAGGTCATTAGGCCCAGATTCATCACCTTTGTGGAGATGAAGAGAGTTGGTCTTCTTATTCCACGAGCCGCCTTAACGAGCTTGCCATGAGCTCCATCACAGACAATCCCACTTAGAGCTAAAAGCCGTCGAGATTGTGTGTGTACACGTGTGTGTTTTGGCATGTTGTCCGGTCTGAAATTTATTGTTCGATATCTGTGAGCAACTGTCTTTATCCTGCAGGTGGGCTGGCGCAAGGCTTTAATCCAGGAGGTGAGACAGAAGCTTCCAGTTGCTTTTTGTCCGAGTTTAACAGGAAGTTGATGTATTTTCTGACCTTCTGTTTTCATGAAGGTAAAAAGGAACCTAGAGTCAGTGAGATGCCATTTTAGTTGCAAATTTTTATTAAAAAAGAGTCATAAATTGCCAGAAACACATTTTCCCCAGATGACACTCTGTCACGAGAATGCGATTAAACCAGGAGATGGTGGAACAACACAACATCAGAATCAGTGATTAGAAGCTCTGGATATCAAACGCTTGAGTCTAGCACAACTCATTTGACATAAAAAATAACTGTATAGATCTGTGAAGAGTTCAAATGTCACCTAGACATATATTCAACCCATCCCAAAAATGCTTAATGGAGTTCATGCACATGTATGCATGTTTCCCAAACGCAGGAACATCATGAGCTATTTTCTGTTCTGAGCTGAAAGAGATGACACAACCATGAAGACCAGCATTCCTCACTGGTCCACCTCAAATCAGTTCCAATTAAATTATCATAAAAAATTTAAAGAAACAGAGATCTTTATCTAAATTGGTAAAACTCTGAACGTTCAGGAGCAGAGCATGTCTAAACATTTAAAGGGGACATATAACTGTTTTTTCTTAAGTTATAAAGTTGATACAAGAAATGTTTATGAAGTTCTTTCCATAAAATCCCTCTTACCTAAAGTTATTTGAGAAGTTTTAGTCTTCACAGTTTCAGTACCTTCCAGAATAAGCTATTTTAGGGCTCTGTCACTTTATTAAAATGAGCTGGCCACGCCCATCCATTCTTGCTCAGGCTGCTATAAGCTGAGAAGCTCTGATATCTGGCAGGGGCTTGTGTTCGTAGAGGCAGTAAGGACCCACATGGCAGCATAATAGGTAAAAAAGGTGAGTTTTGCGTAATATGTCCTCTTTAAGATTCAAACTTGCCACTAAAATGAAATTGTAGGAGAACATGAAAGGTCACAAGTTTCTGTAGTTGTCAGTGAACAGAAGAATACCTGAAGGTGTTGGCAGATTTGAATCATTTATGAGTTTTTTACTGTGAAAAGCAGATGTTACAATAAAAAATATGGAATAAAAAAAAACAAAGGAACCAAAAGAAAATGCACCATCTTTGTTTTCTTCTGTCTTTAGTCCTTTACTCGTTTCTCTTACATCAAACTGTCTATTTCCTGTTAGAGAGCTCATCAGCTTTGTGTTATCACTGCAGTTTGGTGTAATTTTACATATTTGCATTAATTACTCAAATTAGGCAGGCGAGTCGTGACATTTTAATATACTTGCTGTTTGCATCGAGGAGTATTTACGCCGAGAGTCAAACGCTGCTCTAAATTGGATTTTTGCCTTTTTCTGCTCAGTCCAAACGGAACACAGTAAAACTGAATTTAAATATATTCAAACCCAAACTCATCTGTTCATGGGATGGAGTTTCATGGCACAGAAAGGATAGGCAGACCGTGTTTTAATCACAGACACCAGTTTTTGTTGAGCATAATTTGATTTCAGTGGGTTTTAGTGTGAATATGCACTCTGTGTTGTTTAGCTGAAGTGAGATGGACTCCAAATCTGCAGGAGCCTGCTGCTCCCTGGCACATTAAAGCTGTCCATTAGTGTGCCTCTGTCATGTTTAAGAGCAGGAGGTGGGAGTTGTGCATTAACGGAAAGCTAACACAAATGATATAGATGTGCAGGATTTAACCCCTGACCTCCGTTAGCGCCCACACTGCACAGCAGCGCAGCTAACCTCGGTGTGCAGGAGGGAACATGGAGTTATCAAAACAAATGAGTCAGTGAGTAGAGAGGAAATCGGTGCCGTGAGCACATTTCTAATGACAACTAATATTAGCATAATCTAATATGTTTGTTGATGAAGGGTAAATTTCGGGGGGAGGGCATGTTAGGTGTAGAATAAACAAAAGCAGCTGTTGCCAAGGCTGCAGCAGCTTTCTGAGGGAGGAGGAAGATGCCGAGGTCGTTCTTAATGTGGGCTCGGCTCTCTGCATAGATATGAGGCAATCTGCCGGCTGTGCTTCACTTTCACTTCAGTCTTCAATTAAACTCACACAAATTCAGATCAGCCTGAAGAACTGTATTATTTAGTTTTACTTGTTTATCTGAAAGCAGGTTTATTTCATTTGTTCCTCACTGCTTCCTTTATCGGCGCAAAACTCTGCTTGCCATTACAAGGCCACAGCTGCAGACCTTCTGCACTTGTCCTTTAAATATTATATGAAGATTTAAGTAGCAATTGTTGTTCTTTGGCCAATCAACAATTCATGTTGTCTAAGTTAGAAGCAGGGCAGCAGGGGAGCAGAGTGTGTGAGAAAGCCCCGCTGGACCCAAGTTTTAATACACTTCAAATCTAATTTCTCAGAACTTCAACAAACTCTCAGGAGATTTTAGTTTTACACACTGATGCTGTGCAGTGAAGCTTTGTTTAAACCCTCAAACTTCAAAATACAAGAGTCTGTTTGCGAAATTCATGGAAATGAGGATATATATGGTAGAGATTCATATCAGGGGAAGATTAGAATGAAATTAAAAACATGATATTGGTATATTCTGGGGCTGAAATTAGTCATCGAATGGTTTGATTCATTAAATTCCTCAAATACTTTTTTACTGATTTGAGGCTTTGTTAAATGTGGCCACCACAACCTGAAAACATCTAACTGCACAAAGTGGTAATCTAGGTGCTGTGGAGGAAAATAGAGAAACCAGCAAATACCCAAACCTTTTAGTAGGGCTGAAATGGTCCAAAGTTTGGGATCAAGAGCTTGGGCAGATTGGCTAATGCTAGCACGTAGCACGATCATGATCAAGTGGGGTTCAGACTTGACTTGCATTGATTGTTTTGTTCTTCCGAGGACCCATGGTCGGAAGTAGATGGGCGTGGTTGTAAATAGAGCACTTGTTTTGGTTTGGAGAGCAGATGGTTGGACAGTGTAATGCCTGATAACCTTTGACATTACATGACTTTCATAACGCTACACATTTCTCAAGGAAGAGACATTTCTTCTCTGACTGTTTTATGTCAATTTTTGAATTTTGGGACACTGACCATATAACAGACGTAGATTGATGTACTGTTGCACACCTACTTGTTGGAGGGCGGGCACTAAACGCCTCTGCTACGAGCACCTGCACACCAGCTAGGTGAGCAGCTGTTTAGGGCACAGTAAAACAACGTGACTTGTTTTGAAACTGAAGCTGACCAATTCTGATATTAAAACTATATGATTTATAATTTTGCTTCATGATGTAAACTGGAGTAGAATATGTTTCTAATTCAGTTACACATTGTTTTAGTTTTGCCATCAAACCAACAAACGGCTGTTTTTATCATCAATTTCATATGTTCATAATGAACGCAAGAATAAAAGCATTATAACATAAGTGTTGATTATCAAAAGACTTTAAATTGTAGCAGTTAAGTATTTTACAAACAAATAGGTGATTTATTTGAACGAGCACGGTGGTCACAACAACATTTACATATAAAATGTTTTTAATAAATATTTTAGAGGTATTTACAGTAGAAATGCAAAATACAGAATCAGAGCCCCATTACTTTCCCTTAGTAAAACACACACACACACACACACACACACACACACACACACACACACACACACACACACATACACCACAAACACACACACACACACTCATACATGCATAAGAAAAATACCAACTCCTAAATCTTAGTGACCGCAGTTTAGCCTCAGAGAGGCTAATAAGTCAAACTGCAGGCTGAGTAGGCAGCGCATGAATACCAAATGCAGTCTAATTGATTACCTAATTTATGCAATAACCAGTATTCTTTTAATTATAGTTATTTATGGCCTAAATGTTTATGGTTTGGGCTGATTCATGGGTGCCGCGTTGAGCCACAGGTCAGGCTCAGTGGACCCTGTTTATAAAGCTGACAGCAAAATTATCACAGCTCCACTTTATCATCGCTGCTGCTGCAACATGAAACTTAGAAACAGCTCAGGAGGAGCAGAGCAAAGTAGGAAAAACACAAATTCACTTTTACAGGAAGGATTAGTCTTTTTAAACCCCACTCTTCTCCATGAAGAAAAAAATCACCTCAGAAAAGTCATAAATTCAATTAAACCTAAATTTGACTAAATATCTAATTTTTCAGTCTGGCATTTCTAACTCCAGTGGCTTTCTTACTGATAACCTTGAAGTGTTCATTCTAAAATCCCTGCAAAGATAATGTTTTATTTTTATGAATTACTTAATAAAAAATAATTTAAGTATTCACTTTTATTGCAATTTGGAGTCAAGAGCAGTAGACTCTAAGAATGCTCTAAACAGAATAAAGGAATGGGTGAAAAGTCCTTAGATAAGTAACAGATATTCAGCAGAGTAGTGACGCTAAAGGCAGCTGAACTCGAGCCAGCAGTCTGACAAACCATAAACCTGCAATAAGTTTTACAACAAGTCTTCCTCTGCAGCAATTCTTCTCTCATCTTAAAGGACATAAAATATGTTAAATAAAACGTGTGGTGTGAAGTTTACAGCTTTAGGTCGAGCAAAAGATTAGTTATCTCAGTGATTTTGGTCCTTCTCCCCAACAGGTTGGACAGGAAGCCAACACCAAGAGCCAGAACAGGTAGACAGGGATGGAAACAGGTAAAGGTTATGATTGTTTTCTCTGTAAAAATAAGATCAAAGGTTGTATCTTCCAGGACTGCATCTGTAGTTGATGAGATAATAGCTGCGTTTCCACTATAGGGGTTTCTGGGAGGGAGCAAAGTGACCAAGAAGTATCATGACATGGTCCTCTCAGTTGTTCTGTCACCATACAAGACTGTCCTGTTAAGGACTCAGTCGTCACCAGATCACGACTGCTTCTGCAGTGAGTGATGTCACTCATCAGCACCGAAAGGCACCTGTGGACATTAATATCATTAACTCATTCACTGCCATTGACGACTAAAATCGTCATTTTAGATCCAACCGTTCACTGCCAATGACGACTAAAGTCGTCATTTGCATTTTTTGACTGTTTGAGCATCTGAACGAGCCCCCAGGTTGAGAGAACAAACATCTCAGCCCTGAAGCCGATCTTCATCCGCATACGTCACACGTCACATGATCAGGAAGCAGACCATCCATGTGTTAGGAGATCGTTTTGGGTCGTTCCTGTAAAAAAAAAGTGAGGCGCGAACCAGAAAAGCGTCTTACGATCACAATTCGACAACGGATTATGAAAGAACGGATAACGCTCGAAACACACGGATTCTTCCTGATTTAAGAGGTGAGTCTCCTCTTTGTTTAGGTTGTTTTGGCATCGACATCATGCTAGCGCACAATGTTCTGTGACTCTTAAAAAAAAAGTAAAAACGGTGAGAAACGCTGGCAGCGAAGGCCGTTAGCGATCTGGAAACGGCTGGCAGTGAAGAGTTAAAAGTTGTATTCAATTATGTAATTCACATATGTCAGAGTCAAGGCCCGCGATGTGGCCCGCGAGATAAATATCAAAAATATATTAAAACTGGCCCGCTGGCCGATTTTACCGCAAAGACTTCAACTCCCATGATGCTTTGCGGCGTCAGCGCGGAGCCGACAAAGCCCCCTCCTTTGTGTTTTTTCAGCGCCTGCTGCCGTGTCAGCAGCTCCGCTGTCTCGGACAAACTAAACACTCCTCTCACTCAGCGCTGAGTTCACTCAGCTATTTTCTGACGTTGAAGCCCAGAAACGGAGATTCTAGCCGCTCAGTAATGTGTTCACGACTGAAAGAGAAAGTTTTCAAACTAACGTCCAGACAGAGCTGATATAACTCCAGCGAGCAGCAACACACTCAAACCAGCACGGCTCTGTGGCTGCTGCTGTTGTGTTTCCTCCCCGACACACAACAACGTGGTCAAGCTGCTCAGACATGTTCAGCAGCACAAACCTATGTGAGCACCTGTTGTCATCTAATGTTGTCATTATTATGATGAAGATGAACAAAACAACAGGAGTCTCCTCCTCAGCTCAGATCAACCCATGATGCAGGTATCTGGCTGGAACAGGTGAGAATCACAGTAAACCAGTGGAGCAAACTGAGCTTTAAATATGTTGGTTTTATGCTCTTTTTCTGCTCCAAAACATGAAAGTTAACAGGTGAGATGTTGCATTTTCATTTAAGATAAAGTTATATTTTTATTTTGTTGTTGGCCTGTGAGAAAAGATTTAACCTACAGTAAACAGGAAGTGGAAAGGCTGCAGATAGATGAATAGAATAGAAAATCCCTTTATTGTTCCTCAGTGGGGAAAGCTAGATGTCACAGCAGCGATGACACTTATTACAGGAGAAAAAAAGGAGAATAAAAAATAAGAAAAATGAATAAACAAGAAAACATAAATCCTGAATAGATTTATAAAATGCTGATTATACCACAAGTAATGAATACCACTGATGACTTTTATTTAAAACTGACTTGCTCGTGTGTAATTTGGTTATTCCACATTCAGTGTTAATGCAGAAATAAGTTTGTTTCCAAATTTAAAGGTTAAAAATTGCATATATGTTGATAAAGAAAATGTGCAAATTTGATGTCACTTTTTCAAAAATATTAAGTTTGGCCCTCGACTCCGTCCCAGAGTTTCATTTCGGCCCCGTGTGAGTTTGAGTTTGACAGCCCTGCTGTAATTGAATCCATTCAGGGGGCTGTGTGATGTAAAATGTGGCGTTAAGTGAAAGTCAGAAAGGAGTGTTTTTTTTACAGTGTTCTGTGTGACAACAAAGTCCTGTGAATCATGGCCTTGTTGGAGGATTTTCACAGCTTTTTTCTGTGTTAGGGGTTCAGAAATGGTGATTTTAAATCAGTGTGAACACTGCTTATTTTATTTTTCTATTCTTTTTCATCAGTAACTTTTACAAACACCTGTTGGAGTTACAACTAATCAGCATGAGTCCCGCTCAGCAACTCGGCCTGGCCAATCTAAGTTCATAGCCCAGTTCAGTTATTCCGCTGGTTCCTGAAAATGGTCTTTTCAGACCGGCTCAGTGAAAAGGAGACGCACGTGCATGCCGTGAAGTTCCGGTTCGATTACCCAGAAGTTACGATAGTGGAAACGGGAAGAGTTACAGCTTTACAAAGGTCTGCATTTTCTATTAGTGCATCTTTGTTTAAACATAATAACATTTGTTTGTTTTCTGATTTTGCTTTTGTAATTTTATACTTTTTAAATTGTTTTCTTTCTTTGGGCCTTTGCATCTGTTTTGTAACAGAAGTTTTTCTCAATAGGACATGATACAATTGTATGGAAATTACTCAAGATGGTCTAACAAACCAGAATATTAGCAATAAGAAGAAGGAGAATAAGAAGAATCCGTCTTAGGGTAGTGTGAGTGGAACCAGAGAAAGTCCTTGGTTTTATGTTTGCTTGGAGCACTTACCCAGTATTCATAACCCTCAGAGATCCATCATATCTGTTTGGTCCAAAAGTGCCTCATAAAAGGTGCACTTTAGAGTCATTTTCTCACACACAGTGTAATCCTGCGCTTCTTCAGACATTAGATGTAAGAGTCAAAGAGGGAATGTTCACATTGATAGGGTTGAAATGGCTCACAATGTAACTGGGCCCAAAATCTCTGGAGGATTCAGTGCAGAGAGTGAGTGTGATGCTGTGTGTTGATTTGCACTCATTTAATGGAGCTTATAAATGTCTGAATGCTGAAGTTATCTGGGGCAAAAATGAAAAAAAGTTGTGAGGAAAACGGATTCAGTGAGTCGTGGAGGATGGCTGCTTATACTGAGCCAGGATTCTCTGGAGGTTTCTTCCTGTTAAAAGGGAGTTTTCCTCTCCACTGTCGCTTTATGCTTGCTTAGTATGAGGATTGCTGTATAGTCACTGACACTAGTCAGTGACTTGATGCAATTTGCTGGGTTCCTTATACAGGAAACATTATTTCTGATTGGCTTAATGAACTGACCTGAATTGGAATTTTTATTATGTGAAGTGCCTTGAGACGACTCTTGTTGTGATTTGTCGCTATATAAATAAACTTGAATTGAATTGAAAAAAAAATGAAACAACTTCTTCTGGCTTTCTCCTCAATGTTAGTATGAAAACAAAACAAGTTAAGAGGGACTTTTCTTGTTGTTCATTACATTAAATCTGACATCTGTGGTGTAAGGACGTGTGAAAAATAGTTTGTTTTTACACATTTGATGTTTTTGTCATGTTCTGTGTCCTGCGTCTCCCTCATGTGTCTTCTTGTATTCTCCATCCCTCTCTAGGTTTCCCTTATGTGTCTCCTTGTGTTCCTCATGTGTCTCCTTGTCTGCATCCCTCCCCATGTGCCTCCTTGTGTTCCCCAGGCCACTCCAGGTGCCCCCCCCCCCCCCCCCCCCCAGGGTTCTGCGTCCCTGTGTGTCCCCAACCCCCTCCAGGTTCTCTAGGTTTCCCTTACGTTTTTCCTTAGACACCTGTTATCACACACACACACACACACAGATACTTGTAAGTGTTAGTGTGGACCTCTAACCCTTCCATGCGTTTTAGTAACTTCACTATGCCTAACCCATACCCTAACCCTACCCAATGGGGTTTTATTACTAACCCTAACCTAAACTAACCTAAGCTAAAAGCTAACTCACACCTTAGTGTGAAAGACACATTTCTGTAACTGCTTGGTGTCAGACAATAAAGTATTTCTATTCTATTCTATTCTATTCTATTCTATTCTATTCTATTCTATTCTGTTTCTTAAACCAAGTTTTAGGGTGCTTAGCATTTTGTGGACTAGGAAAATGTCCCCACAATGTAGACATGTCCACATGTTACAATTTAATGTAAAAATGTGCCCAGTTAAACATATAAAAACAAGTACACACACACACACACACACACACACACACACACACACACACACACACACACTTCCTCATTTGTCTGTTTTTTAAGTGATAAAAGCACAGCTGTTACAATTGAGTGACCTCAGCTAAAATTAACTAAATGATCATTTGTGAAATTGAAGGAAATCATTGCGATGACATCATTCTTCACATATCTAACAGAGTAAAAATGGATAAAGCTGCTCCCATGTCGAGTTGTGCACAGCATGAAGACTTTTTTTTTTTTTGCTTCTGTGTCAACAACCATTGACGTGTGCACAGAGGTCAGAGACGTCGGTGGATAACTGCCTGTTGTCACAGCAAGAAGCCAAATGCTGCAAATGCAGAACTCTTGTAGTGGCATTAAACATGGAGCTGTGCAGGAAAGTGACAGCGAGACTTGGGGTGAGCACGAGATCGAGTCAACACAACTAAGTTGTCTTCATTCCGCTGGGACCCGAGGACCATGAGATGGATTTCTTCACAGCAGGAGGAATGAAAAATGAATGAGATATCACTGCTCTGCTGCTAACATTTTTTGGGCATGCTGAAGTTTCAAGTTGGAGAAAAATGTGAGGTAAAACTTGAAGCCTCTCCTGACCTCTGACCTGCTCTGAGGAAAAAACACAGCAGTCTTAGAGTTTAGCTACAGCTGCTGCTTTCTGAAGTCGCTCACAAGATTCCTAAAAACATAATCCAAATTATCTAGGAATTCTTTGACTAATTAATTTGTTATAAAAGGGAGAAAAAATATAAGAAAAGACAAATGTTGATTGGCCGTAAGATGTTATTGTAAAAACTCCTTCCTGATACGTGGTGAAGTTCAGAATGAGTATATTTCATGACATTATTTTGGAAGAAAAACATGTTTAGAGTTTTTGCCAAATGTATTAAAATTGTGTTCAGTTTCTAATGTTTATACTGGATTTAATTGTGTTTATTTGGTTCTTTTTTAAGTTGTCAGATATTCAGACTTACTCTGTTGGCTGGGTTTATTTTGTGATTTGGATCTTTCATTATCGGTCTGGCACAGAACCACAACCTGAACGAGAAGCTCATTTAAAACAAGCTCCATAGCCATGAAGAAGCACTGCCATATTTTCCTCATTGACTGGCTTCATAATGTGTTCATGTGTGTGCTCTCTTTAGCCAGTTTTGCTGTTTACCAAAATGCTTTAGTTCCAACTAAAAATACAAAGGAGGAGAAAGCAGGGTTAAACAGAAATAAAGAAGAGTCTGGTTCCAATTTAAGATCCGGCTCAGATTTTCTTAAATCAGTTGTGCAAAGGAAACAAGTAAACCGCTCTTTTAATTTGGGAGATTTATTGACTTTGACGATAAAAACAAAATGATGTTCCAGAAAAACAAAATGAGCTCAAGGTGTGTGTGTGTGTGTGTGTGTGTGTGTGTGTGTGTGTGTGTGTGTGTGTGTGTGTGTGTGTGTGTGTGTGTGTGTGTGCGTGCATATGCCTATGAACTTCACTGTGCCTTGTGGATTCCCCAAAGGACCAAATGACACCAATTAACTCCAAAACAGTTGTAACCAGGAGACCTGAAACATCCCACATAAATTCAATTAAAGCATCTCTATCTATGTGCCAATGTATTCCATCTGTAAAACTTGTTTTTATGGCAGCAGAACCACACATTTCATTTAAAACAAAGAAAACATGACTAAACAGAAACAACTACTCTTGATCATAGAACATCTCAGTTTGGTCCAACTGATACAAAGAAAAAAACATATCATCCTTTTGTCTCTAATTGCTCTGGTTTGCCTTCAGCTCACAGCCATGGTGACAACAGGAGGGGTCAAAGATCAACTGAGCAAATGTTCTGGCTCACCTCACTGCTCGCCTGCCAGGATCCCAAACAGGACAGCCAATCAGATGAGTGTGGAGGTGCTGACCTCGAGTCCTCCCCCTCATTGCTGCACAGAATCAGTTCTGATGAGTCTGCCGAATGACAGCGTAAACATGTTCTGGTCTCGGATCAGGCGAGAAAGTATTCTGCCCCGGAGAGCCTGTAAGCCTCGAGTTTGGGTCATTTGATAACAAAAACAACGCAACAGTAACTTCCTGTCATTCTTTTTCCAGAGCATGGCCCTTTTTTTTTTTGTGACAAATTAGTTTTGGTAAAGAGAAATATTTTATGGCTGCAGATTTGTGTTTGAAAATGTTCTGAGGTCTAAGAAGGGCTCAGGAATGAGTGATTGTTGAACGCTGCTCTAACAGAGAGCAGCAGGCTTCCACAGCCATCTTTTTAAAGGTATAATTGAAATAATCTCATCAAATATTTTTAAAACAATCAATCTCTGCAACATCAATCTTTGGTAATTATTTTATTTTATTGAATTGAGGACAAAATTAGCTTATTTCACACCTGACCCACCCTGTTTTTAGCACTCGGGATATGGAACTGAAAATCCTACCTACTCGCCCGACTGAAAACCAACATCAGCATCTATATACATGAAATATGCAATTGCATTTCTTAGGCATAGCATAGTCCTATTTAATTACACAAAGTGAGTGGGGCCAGCGCTTTGTGATTTTTATCTTGATAGACGTATATGGAAAGTCAGTTTTTCTTTCTTCGTTTTTTAGCATGAGCCTGAAACATATAATGGAACTGTAACCCAGAAGCTAGAACCTTAATGAGGTATTAACTAATTGGCTTACTAATATGATCCATCCTCAATTTAGATAAAATATAAAATATAAATTAAGGAAATTAACAATACTAATTAATAGATATCTAATTAACTAATAGATAATTTCATAATGAATTATTGGAAGGGTGAATAACTAAAATAACGAGTTTAATATTAAACATCGGTTAAAACAAGAATCTTGAACATCACTAACAGAAACAGAAGAGGAAAGCTGTATACTATTGGTCCAGGTGGGAATCTGAAATTTCATTGGCTGAGAGAAATAAGTCCCGCCTCCGCGAAATAAAACCGTGCGACGCAGCTGAGCGAGAGGAGAGACAAACGGCTGTGCAGCACGCAGATACAGAAAGCAAAGACTGAGCGGTTAGAGAGAGAGAGAGAGAGAAAAAAAAACAACGGTCGAGGCCGTGAAGAACCCTGATTTGGGTGCCGCATAGATAGAGGGAGAGGCGGACTTGACTCCTTCTAATAAGAGCTAGGAACTTGGAACCAACGCGATTTGTGTGGAGACGACAGAGTGAACCAATCCTCTGTAGGAGGGAACCGTTGGAGCGCGTTGGCTGGGTTTTTTTTTTCCTTGGGTTTGATCCCGACTCCTATGATCACTCACTTGGAACGAGAACTGGATTTTTTCCTACCGCACCGTTGAGATTGTTCACAGAAGAGAGCAGTCTGCTCTTCAGTTACTTGAGATGTCCTGGTTCGTTCAGTGGTTAAGGCTCGCCATCTCCCTCGTCAGGAAGAAATCCAGTTCTCGTTCCAAGTGAGTGATCATAGGAGTCGGGATCAAACCCAAGGAAAAAAAAAACCCAGCCAACGCGCTCCAACGGTTCCCTCCTACAGAGGATTGGTTCACTCTGTCGTCTCCACACAAATCGCGTTGGTTCCAAGTTCCTAGCTCTTATTAGAAGGAGTCAAGTCCGCCTCTCCCTCTATCTATGCGGCACCCAAATCAGGGTTCTTCACGGCCTCGACCGTTGTTTTTTTTTCTCTCTCTCTCTCTCTCTAACCGCTCAGTCTTTGCTTTCTGTATCTGCGTGCTGCACAGCCGTTTGTCTCTCCTCTCGCTCAGCTGCGTCGCACGGTTTTATTTCGCGGAGGCGGGACTTATTTCTCTCAGCCAATGAAATTTCAGATTCCCACCTGGACCAATAGTATACAGCTTTCCTCTTCTGTTTCTGTTAGTGATGTTCAAGATTCTTGTTTTAACCGATGTTTAATATTAAACTCGTTATTTTAGTTATTCACCCTTCCAATAATTCATTATGAAATTATCTATTAGTTAATTAGATATCTATTAATTAGTATTGTTAATTTCCTTAATTTATATTTTATATTTTATCTAAATTGAGGATGGATCATATTAGTAAGCCAATTAGTTAATACCTCATTAAGGTTCTAGCTTCTGGGTTACATCCTCCCCCATTAAATATCATGCACGTCCCTGTGCATTGTTTCTACGGGGTACACAACTTCTTGAGTAAGAGAGTCAATAAAAGCTTTATTAAGTCCTTGGAAAAGGGACCTAACTACGGTCACTAGTGGATTGCCCAATTGAGAGTAAGTTAGTCTTTGAGGAGGCTGACTACTTCGTTCAGATCTCCTGACATACATCTCTGGTTGCACAGTATCATGCTCATCCGTTTCGGTTTGATTCTCAACTGAGACAGGACGAAGTGAGCTCTCTGTTTCCGACAGAGCTGATGAGCTATTCTCTAAGACTTTGGTCTTTTCAGATGTATGTGTCTGATCGTGTATGATGGGTTCAAAACTTACATCACGTTGCTGCGACTTTAGGACACCATCCAATTGAGGTAGGTTTGTGTTAGTTTCATCCCCCGTTTCTACGTCAGGTAAGTATACTTCGTTTTTTTTTGTTTTTTCAGGTAAGTATGTTGCTGCTTCTTTCACTCTTTCAGGTAAGAATGTCGCAGTTTCACTCATTCTGTCAGGTAAGAATGTTTCGGTGTTGATGCCTTTGTCAAGTAAGGACAATTCAGCATTTTCATTACCAGCTAAGGTTGGTTCCTTGCGATCCCCTGTGTGTAAGGATAGTGTGTTTTGTTGTTGAATATTATTTACCGGTCCTGAATCTGCTATGAGTTCCCTATTTGGCAAGGTGACCGCTATTTGATAGGATGGTCGGTTTAGCACTTGTGGAAGATCAGAGTAATAAAACTCATCTACCTCTTCGTCAAGTGGCTCATCTGGGTCAGGTTCTAAGGCTGAACTCTGTCTTGTATGAGGTCTGCTAGGTTTCGTAACGCGTTCTGTTTCATTTTCTAATGAAGAGAGAAAACCACAAGGCAGTAAAAGATCTCTGTGGAGTGTTCTGTTGGGTCCTTCTCCGTTCTCTGGTTTTACAGTGTATACTGGCAAGTTTTCCATCTGTTTGAGAACTATATACACTGTTTGCTCCCATTTGTCTGCTAATTTATGCTTTTCTCTTAAGCGAAGATTTCGGACTAAAACACGATCTCCCACACCTAGTGTGGACTCACGAATGTTTCTGTCGAACCGTTCTTTGTTCTTCCTCGCTGTTTTTTGAGAGTTTTTTATGACAATGTCATAACTCTGTTCCAGATGACTCTTCAGTTCTTTAACATACTGAGAATGAGTTATAGAGGGCTTGTTCAAATGCGGTAACCCAAAGGCAATATCTATAGGCAACCGAGGCTGCCTACCGAACATTAGCTCGTAGGGAGAGTATCCCGTCACGTCATTTTTTGTACAATTGTACGAGTGAGTAAGTGGTTTTACAAAATCGCGCCAGTGATGTTTCTCAGTGGCTTGTAAAGTTCCCAACATGCTGAGTAATGTACGATTGTACCGTTCAACGGGGTTGCCACGAGGGTGATAAGGGCTCGTTCTGACTTTACGGATACCAAGTAAAGAACAAAGTTCCTTGATTGTACGTGATTCGAAATCCCGTCCCTGATCACTATGAAGACGCTCAGGAAACCCGTAGTGGACTAAAAAATGTTCCCACAGGTTCTTCGCGACGGTGGTGGCTTTCTGATCTTTGGTTGGGATGGACACTGCATACTTTGTAAAATGGTCTGTAATCACTAAGACATCTTTAGTGTTCTTACTGTCTGGTTCTATGGAGAGAAAATCCATGCAAACTAACTCCATAGGTCTGGTGGTGGTAATACTCACCATTGGAGCAGCTTTGTCAGGGAGGGCCTTCCGACGGATACATCTTTCGCAAGTTTTAACTTTGATTTCGATATCACTAGCCATTCTTGGCCAGTAAAAACGGGACCGAATGAGATCTGTCGTACGTTCAACCCCAAGATGCCCCATATCATCATGTAGGCTTTGCATGACTGTTGAACGTAATGAATCAGGCAAGACTAACTGCAATGATGTCTCTGGTCCTAATTGGCGTCTCCGGTACTGTAAATCATTTTGAAACTCAAACCGTTTCCACTCTCTCAAAAGGTTAAGAACCACCGGGGGTTCTGCAATAGTATCAGTTGGCGGTTTATTGTCAGTCATAAGCAGCTGAATGACTCGGCCAATGGTTGGATCTTTCCTCTGCAAGGAGACAAGGTCAGCATGGTTATACTTGGGCACAGCAAAGAAACTGTCACTATTGTCTTCCAACTGGAATAGGTCTGGAATGGCCGCTGCAGACATGGCAAGTGACTGAACTAAACCACAAGGAGAATCAGTCTCATCCAAGACCATGTGCTTTTGGCATGTTGCCTTCACTGCTTCGGCTTGAAGTTGAAGCTCGACTTCTTTGACAGAGGATAAAAGATGAGATCGGAACTCATCTAGTCGTTGGCATTCCTCAGTGAATTTTGAGTTGTCTTCAGGTTTATCATGCAGCCTCCTAGACAGGCCATCCGCGTCAACGTTCTGTGTACCTGCACGGTATCTGATGTCAAAATTATAGGTGGACAACGCAGCTAGCCAACGATAGCTCGTTGCATCGAGTTTTGCCGTTGTTAAGAGGTAAGTTAACGGATTATTATCAGTAATGACAGTGAATGTGTTCCCATACAAATAGTCATGAAACTTATCTGTTATGGCCCACTTTAAGGCTAGAAACTCCAACTTGTGCGCAGGGTACCTAGTTTCACTAGAGCTTAAACCGCGACTTGCATAAGCGATTACCTGTGTGACACCGTTTTGCACTTGGTATAGCGCTGCACCGAGTCCGGTCGTACTAGCATCTGTGTGTACTAGATATGGGAGTTTTGCGTCAGCGTAGCCAAGAACTGGCGAAGTGGTAAGTTTTTCAATAATAGTTTGAAAGGACTTCTCACAGTCTTGGCTCCAACGATTCCCAAAGGGTTCTTTGGGGTTCAAGTACTTTGATCTACATGGTGGTGTTTTAAAGTTTTTCCGTTTGGGTGGATAACCAGCCGTGAGAGATGTTAGTGGCTTGACAATATTTGAGTAATCTTTAACGAAGCGTCGGTAATAACCGGTAAATCCTAAGAAAGATTGGAGTTCCTTCAAAGTCTGAGGCTTCGGCCATGTTTTGAGTGCTTCCACCTTATCTGGATCGGTTTTTATGCCATCTCGAGATACTATATGTCCAAGATAACGCACAGATGTCTGGAAAAAACGACACTTATCTGGTGATAGCTTGAGTCCGTATTCTCTAAGCCGTTCAAGAACGTGAGAAAGTCTGGTTTCGTGTTCTTCCAAGGAGTTGGAAAAGACGATCAAGTCGTCTAGGAAAACTAACACTTCCTTCAGATTAATGTCCTTCATACACTTTTCCATAACCCGTTGGAAAGTGCTTGGAGCATTTGTTATTCCTTGTGGCATACGGTTAAATTCATAAAACCCAAACGGGCAAACAAAAGCAGTTTTAGGTTTATCCTTTTCACACATCTCTATTTGATAGTAACCTGACTTGAGGTCCATCACAGAAAACCACTGTGATCCAGCGAGAGCAGAAAAGGACTCCTCCAAGTTAGGCAGGGCATATGCGTCGCGAATGGTTTGCAGATTAAGCTTTCTATAGTCTATACATAGACGTACCTCACCATTCTTTTTCCGAACTACCACTATTGGTGAGGCAAATGGAGACTCCGACTCTCTTATTATACCGGTTTCCAAGAGGGCTTCCAAATGTTTTCTCACGGCTTCATAATCATGTGGATGGATCGGCCGAGATTTCTGTTTGAATGGGGTCTCGTCTTTTAAGTTGATGTGATGTCTTATCTGTTGTGTATGACCAAAATCAAGATCGTGGTGCGAAAACACATCGGAGTAAGTGTTAAGTTTGTTGGTGATCCTCCCTTTCCATTCTTCGGACAAGGGCGAAGTACCGAAGTCAAAACTGAGAGGAGGGTTTGAAGGTGAAGTCTGTTGCTGCGAACTACACGCCGCAAGTACTTTCTGATCACTTTTGTCAGGTTCTGGATATGGCATAACACGATCGGCTTTAACTAACTCAGCGATCACACAGTTAGTGGGTAATGTGATGTCATGGTTAGTTTCGTTTCTTAGTACAACAGGTACTTTGTATGGACCATGTGAAGGTAAGGAAATGAGGCAACAGTCTACAATTATACCCCCTGGTAGAGAACCATTGGTGGGTTGTTCAATGAGTGCATAAGGCTCATGCTTGTTTTGGCTGGGTTGCATAAACCCTTCTAGTAACAGTTTTTTATTTGCAGGGAGAACTTCTTGGGTTCTCCCTCGAAGCTTCACCACACCAACTCGTCCATCTTTGCTTTGTTTTTTTCTGACTGCTAAGGCTTTTAGCACGTGTTGGTACCCATAAGAGAGTGCCTTGGAATCAGGTAAGTTATTGGCAGACAATTGCTCATACAAAGGATCGAGTGTGTTTGTGCCAATGAGTAGTGGTGTATCAGAGTTTGAGCTTATATCCGGAACCACTAACGCAAGGGTAGGTAACTCAAGTCCAGACTGATCGAGCTCTTTTGGAAATGTGACACTTATCTCTATGTATCCTAAATAAGGAACTGCTTGACCGTTTGCGCCCTCGACTTCTAACAGATTACTGATGGGTTTAATTGAGAGGTCAGGTAAGTGTTCTTGGTAAAAAGAATTGGCAATGGTGGTTACCTGGGACCCTGAATCCAGTAAACAATTACATTCAACACTGTTAACTGAGACTGTAGCTGTGCATCGCCCACCCACTAATCTTTTGGGAAGTTTTGGCACTGAATGAGCATGAACTGGCTTGCAAAAAAGTCTCTCTGTCCTTTCCTTAGAGGGACTTGGTTCTACTTTAGCACCTATCTGTCCCACGATAGGAGCTTCTACCGGTTTAAAGGAGGAGACTGAGCAATTGGCTTTGACATCTCCCACTCGCGCTGCTTCTGTCTAAGAGCAAGTCTTTTAGTTGCAACTAGTGCTGGATTTGGCTCGTTGCTACAGCTAGAAGCTATGTGCCCATCTTCTCCGCACTTAAAACAGTATCCAGGCTTTGGTCTGGGCACCACTGCTGTTATCTGCTGAATCTGTTTGGGCTCATCTGGAATTTTAGTCCCCACACGGGGTTTTGACTCTTTTTGAGTTTTCTTTGCCTTTTTATCTGTGTTGTTAACCTTAAGCTGTGCAATTTGGCTCCTGAGCTCAGCGATTTGTTTGCGTAAGTCATCACAGTTATCATCTATTTCCAGTTCACAAGTGTTTTTACTCTGAGAGCATGTTGTTTGCACATTTGAATACACTCTAGTTCGTTGTGCCCCTAAGTGTTGTTTCATGCGTGCTGCTTTAGTAGCCTGTTTGTCTTCTTCAGTGCGCAGTTTGAGGAGAAGTGCTGTAAAATGAGGCGGGTTGTCTTTCTTTTGTTCGAGTTGCAGGTTTGAAATCAGCGAGCTGTCCCAACAGCCTCTGCAAAACTGCTTGAGCAGCTGCTGGTCGGCGTCACTGGAGGAAATTCCATTCCTCTGAATAACTAGGTTTAACAAGGTGTATAACCTCTGAAAGTAATCGGAAGGTTTTTCACCACTGTCCTGGTTTGTGTTTAAGAAGCGAGCAAAGAGCTCGTCGCCGTCTTCGACAGCTGCGTAAGCTGAATCGAGATGTTCAAGGTACGTTTCCGGGTCGGATTTTGGACTAAGAGCTTTAACGATGCTCGCTGCTGGGGCTGACAGACTCTCCACGATTCTTCGTACAATTTGGGACTTGGTGAGTGAAGGATCATTTATGCATAACACTACACTACTACGCCAAGTATCATAGTCAGTTTCAAAAGAAGGGTGTGGAACTCGCCCTGAGAACGGTTTTAGTCTGTATTGTGAAGTAGGCGGAGGGATAACCTCACTGCTTTTAACAATGTGTTCCACAATAACTCGCTGAACCTCAGGTGTGTTTAAAAGATTTGGTGGAATGCAAGGGTTTTGTTTTCCAGTCTCTGTAGGTGGACAATTGTCCTTTGAGTTGTTCATATAGTTAACTTCTGGTGTTAAAGGCAGGGAATATGTAACTTGGTCACTATGGAGCATTGGCTCTGGTTCAGTGACTGGTTCAGATGCATGGGTATCCCTTCCTAAAGATTCCCCAATTTTTGCCAGTTCCTCCATTAGAAGGTCTTTAAATGATTGATTGCTACGCGCAGCTATGTCCCTGAGCTCTGACAGATAGGCATCAGTGGCAGATGTGCTAGTTTCTAGACTGTACGCGCTGGCTAGGTCTTGAATATGGAAGAAAACATCTGGGTTCCTAGTACAAGGTTTGTCATAGGGTAAACATTGTTTCTTTAATTCCTTAACAGTGGCTTCATGTTGAAACTCCACAATAATCTGATCACAGTTTGGTAACTTAATGCGCCTGTTAACTGGTCCGAATCCTTCCATAAACCCAAAGACTTCGTTATCAAGGTCTGTATCAGTTAACCCACTGATTAAAACAGCATTTGAAACTTTGACCTTTTCTGTTTTCACAACTTCCATTTTAAAACACTCAAAAGTACCAATAATGCCAAAATGGCAAACCACTGTGACCTCCAGGCACTCTTATGATGTCAGTCAATGGTTAGCTAAGGTAACAACTCTACAATTCTCCTGGCTGGCTCGCCAAGTTTTATGTAACCGGATTACAGGATACAATAAGATAATTAAAAGAAAAAATAAACAAATGGGCCAATAATTAGGTTCGGGGAGAATTGGAGGTTGTTTAAGAATGACTGGAGTCACGGGTATAGCATGAAATGGTTTATATACTAAATTTTAATAATAATGGGAAATATAACACATAAAGATAACACACAAAAACAGATGAAAACAATCGACAATAGTAAAATGCTCGGTATGAGATTTGATCATATGAGTCACAAGTCAGCCGGCGTCAAGTCAAATCCCCACGCTTGGGGTGAAAGTCAGAGTCCGGTGGTGCGATTTTTTCCTACCGCACCGTTGAGATTGTTCACAGAAGAGAGCAGTCTGCTCTTCAGTTACTTGAGATGTCCTGGTTCGTTCAGTGGTTAAGGCTCGCCATCTCCCTCGTCAGGAAGAAATCCAGTTCTCGTTCCAAGTGAGTGATCATAGGAGTCGGGATCAAACCCAAGGAAAAAAAAAACCCAGCCAACGCGCTCCAACGGTTCCCTCCTACAGAGGATTGGTTCACTCTGTCGTCTCCACACAAATCGCGTTGGTTCCAAGTTCCTAGCTCTTATTAGAAGGAGTCAAGTCCGCCTCTCCCTCTATCTATGCGGCACCCAAATCAGGGTTCTTCACGGCCTCGACCGTTGTTTTTTTTTCTCTCTCTCTCTCTCTCTAACCGCTCAGTCTTTGCTTTCTGTATCTGCGTGCTGCACAGCCGTTTGTCTCTCCTCTCGCTCAGCTGCGTCGCACGGTTTTATTTCGCGGAGGCGGGACTTATTTCTCTCAGCCAATGAAATTTCAGATTCCCACCTGGACCAATAGTATACAGCTTTCCTCTTCTGTTTCTGTTAGTGATGTTCAAGATTCTTGTTTTAACCGATGTTTAATATTAAACTCGTTATTTTAGTTATTCACCCTTCCAATAATTCATTATGAAATTATCTATTAGTTAATTAGATATCTATTAATTAGTATTGTTAATTTCCTTAATTTATATTTTATATTTTATCTAAATTGAGGATGGATCATATTAGTAAGCCAATTAGTTAATACCTCATTAAGGTTCTAGCTTCTGGGTTACAGAACCTACCATTAGGGAGAGTAATATAAATTTATGTTCAACTTCTGAATTGTTCTCCTAATCTTTTCTTCATGTCTCTTGTCACTCATTAACTAAAGGTCAAACTCATTAACTAAAGGTCAAACTCCTTGAACTCTTCAATAGCCCTACTTCCAAGACACACCGTGTTGGCAAACTGGCGTTGCGCACATTTGTGTCATTTGTTTTGCCTCACTTGGTAGTAACATTGCTGTAATTGTCTGTCTCGTAAATTACTATTGCACCTTGCTGCATCAGAGGGAGGTGTCATGATGATGTAGGGAGTTAATGATTTTGCCTTGGTAACTGCCACTGCTGCATCCCGCTTGGCTATCCGGTACCTGTCTGCTGCCTCCGGAGACCCACAGACCAGCTACGCCCTGTAGGCCTCCCTCTTCAGCCTGACGGCTCCCCAAACCTCTGGTGTCCACCAGCGGGTACGGGGGTTGCCAACATGACTGGCACCAGCCATCTTTGCAACCACAGCTAGCAACAGCCGCCTCAACAATCGCAGAGAGGAACAAGGCCTACTCGAAGTTGATGTCCCCCACTGCTCTCGGGACACTGTCAAAGCTCTGCCGGAGGTGGGAGTTGAAGACCGTCTTGACAGGTTCTTCTGCCAGGCATTCCCAGCAGACCCTCACTATACGTTTGGGTCTGCCAGGTCTACGCGGCATCTTCCCCTGCCATCTGATCCAACTCACCACCAGCGAGGTGACGTTCCATGTCCCAAAAACCAGTTTTCTTGTCCGGGGATCGGACTGCCAAGGCTCCCACCTAGGGATGAGCGAGTACACCACTATCTGTATCTGTATCTGTATCTGTTCAACCAACTAAATTATCTGTATCTGTATATGTACTTGGAATGGGCGTGGCATAACCCGGAAGTGGGCGTGGTTTACATCAATATATTATTTTAAGTCTGAAATTGATATGGATTGATCAGAAGTTGATATGTGTATTGTTTATTTGAAAACTATTTACAGAGCAGCCTCGGAATTGAGATGAAATATTTTTGATCACAATAGAAACTATTACAGAACAAGTGTTTCAATAAAATCAGAACATTAATATTTAAGTGCATGGATTAATACATCTGAACTCATGCAGTAGGGACTAGGAAATATGAAATGCTAGAACCAGACAAAACTTTATGTACATTTTTTTTATTTTAATTTGATTAAACTGATTTTTTTCTTAACGTTCTTGGCATTTTCCCACACAAAGTTAAACAAAACAATGTTGATTAAGGTGTGTGTGTCTGAGAGAGATAGAGAGGGTGAGAGGGAGAGAGATGGAGTTGAAAAAAGAAAACGACCGGAGCGGAGGTAGAGACACAGCACGTCAGCTCTGTCTTGTCAAATGCACCATGTAAGTTACGAAAAAAGTAACTTTAAATATTCAACCGAAAAAGAGGCGAGCTGAAGAAAACCTAGGGAAAACTGAAGAAACGTGAGCAACAGTGAAGCAATCACAGCGAGATCCGTTACTGTCTGTGTGTGTGCGTGGATGAGCCGGACGGACTGCGCTCCCGGCCGGCTAGAGAGTTTTGTGTGTAGGGAGGGGCGGGCGATCTATGTGGCTGGCCAATCACAGAGCGTGAAGACAGTCAGTTACCCAATGAGGATTTTCCTTCAGCACGATTACAGATATTTATGAGGTTTACTCGTTTCATGCTCGTATTCGTCTACAATGCTTTATCCGTACCGGATACTTGTCTGAAACGAGTATCCGTCTCATGCCTACTCCAACCTCAGTCTGCCACCCGATCGACACTGCACCGGACCGTTCATGTTCCTCCTGCGGGTGGTGGGTCGACAGTTGGATGAGCCCATTTATCCGGTTTGGGCTGGGCCCGGTCGGGCCCCATGGGCGAAAGCCCGGCCACCAGGCGCTCGCTCACGGGCCCCAACCCCAGGCCTGACTCCAGGGTGAGACCCCGGTAACCCTCTGGGCCGGGTACTCCGACTCTTTGTTCTCCATGAAAGATCTTCTGAACCATTCCTTGTCTCACCCTTCACCTAAGACCCATTTGTCATGGCAGACCCTACCAGGGGCACAAAGTGCCCCTGACAACATAGCTCCTAGGATCATTAGGGCACTCAAACTCCTCCACCACGATAAGGTGACAGTTCAAGGAGGAGATATTTATTTATTTATTTATTTATTTATTTATTTATTTATTTATTTATTTATTATCGTAGTTATAGAGTAAGATGCGCGCTAACAAATAGTTGAACAAAATAGGCCAGATTTTCTCATGATTCGTTGTATTTTGCTCTAATAGCAGCAACAAGTAAATAAACACATTTTAAGTCAGATGTGTGTTTGAGAGGCCAGAGTCTTCTTGTTTTCTGTAAAACACATTTGTTTGTAATCCAGATACAGTATTCAGAACCTGTTGGATTGGACTTCCAGCAACAATCAGAGAGTTGCTAATTATTATTTTTTAAATATTCATCATTCAATTACAAATAAATAAATAAATAAATAAAACACTGAAATCCAGGTGTTGCTGTGGGGCTCACTGGGTTGCAGACAATCCTTTCTGGATTTCTTATTCCAGATTTAACTACTACTAAATATCTAACATTAGCCCTAGAAAGCCATCTTTACATGTTCCTATTTTGGTGTTAAAAAAGTGCTTCTCCAGACTTGGATGGAGTTGCTGATAAAAATAGTTTCTTCGTCCAAGTGATTTGACAATCAGCAGCTTCTGTAAATCCTAAAGATCATGATCAGCTCCTCTAATGGCCTCCGACAGGAAGAACAATCTATGTCTGAGTGTAACGCTAACCGAAGTGGATCCACCATTTGTTCCGCGGTGTCACAGCACTTTGATTTGATGTTCAATACGTTGATATTTGTTGTACTGCTCCGAGTTCTACTGATGGGATCAGCTTTAATCATCGGAACAGGAAGGTCCTGGATGTACTGAGTTAGATGAGTACTCAAGTCCATCACAGCAGCTCATCATTAAAGAGAAACTTTACAAAGACAAAAGACTTGAAGACATCACAGAGACCTGCAGCTGGGGCTGTCAATGAAATCCAGTCTGTTTTTGTCTAACAGGCATAAAAACACAGGCTAGATCTGTTAATGGAGTGTAGGTTTAAGAGAAGATGCTTTGTTCTTTAAAACTATTCAAAAAGGGATTTAAAAATAACGTGTGTCCTCTTGAACTGAGGAGTCAAACTGATTTATCAGAAACACACAGCAGATCAAATTGTTTGATTGGAAAATAGGAAGAAAAGTGTGAGAAAACATAACATGTGTTATAGAAAATCACCAAGGATCGAGTCTTTAAAGTCTGCAGATTATATAGCAGCACATTTAGATAATCTCAGATGTTCAGTTTCAACTCACTTTATTTATATAGCGCTTTACAGGCACAAAAGTAAGACCAAAGCACTGTACAGAAAAAATAAATAAATAGAAAAAAAAACAAAGTAAAAGACAATAGAAACACAATAAAAACAACAAAGTGGTTATAAACAGAGATAATGGCAAGAAGCAACGGTCGAATTCACCCCCAGAGGTGAAGAAACAGACTCCATCTTTAATGGTGCCAACTGCGTTGTGTCAACCAGAAAAAAGTGAAGATCCAAGTTCAAATTAAACAGAATATGTTCATTAAAGGCACACTTGGCAGTTTTGCTTGCCTTTAGCATCCCCTAGTGTTCGTTATTAATTAGCTGTGGTCAAACCAAAATTGAAACTAATCTTCTCAGTGTGTGTTTGCCTTTTTAACACCTTAATCTAACAGCTGAAACGTCTTCCAGCCTTCATTGGTGTCTACAGGAGTGATTCATCACTAAAATAAACAAATCAGATGTGTTTGTTATACTGTATAAAACATGCAGGAAACATGCCGGAAGCAGACTTCAGTGCCAGGTTTGTCAGCTTCATTTTGTCAAACAGACCGGACCGGCACTCAGATGTGGCAAATGCGATATTCTAGCCACAGAGGGTGGTGGAGGCCTCAGTGACATTTTATCAACACTGTAAAGTGTAATTTTAGCACATACTGGGTCAAAAATTTTGTTTAAAAATATGAAGAAAGTTGCAAAGTATATCTTTAAAAGGCAAAGTAGGGTTGGAAGTTGAGAGCAGAAATGGAAATTAAAATATACAAAAAAAAAAACCTTCAAACTCCATGTTTCTATATCAGAAGACTGATTCATGCCATTATCAACAGAACAGACTAAGGTTGTTTGATGACTTGAACCTCTCTGTCATTGATCCCTGATCCTCTCTCTGATGGATCGGCTGTTTCTCGTCTGACAGAAGTGCTTACTTGCAGTTTGCCTTCAATTGTCAGGTTGTAACTCTGTATTCTGTCTTTGTGCTTCAGTCACTCAGCACGTCCGTTAGCAACACGCCGTTAGCTCCCCTGCACCTCAGAGCCATGTAATGGTGTTGCAAAAAGCATAATTAGATCTAAATTGGCGTCACTTTCTTGACTCAACATTATGGATTGAGGATGAGGGACTAATTATGCTGCTATTAATGCAGAGAGAGGTTAATGGCAGGGGAGTTTGTCACCAAAACCAAATGAGGAGAGACGAGGCGGGCTTTGCTCACTCAGACACCAAAACTCCTCTTGGTTTTGCTGAGCCAGCTGTTTGTTCTGCTCTAACCTTGTTCGTGATGAACGCAGACTTTAGATTTGGTAAACAAACAATAACTCAGGTTTACAGTCAGGCAGATTGAAGCATGACTGTAGGCAGTCAGCTGAGTGTGTTCTTCTGTAATTATCTTTGAAACAAATCATGAAAGGTGTCCGTCTGAACTTTTCATTACAGAACTGCACAAGTGAAAAGACTGTTGTGCTCTGTGACACCAGAGATCACTCCTTTAAACACAAAATGAAATTAAAGTCTCATCATCCCCTAGGAGAATTCATATTAACTTCTGCTCAGATTCATATATCCATCCGTTATCTCCCAGTTTGGTTTGTGGGGATAGCTGCCTAAGCAGAGAGACCCACACTTCCCTCTTCCCAGCCACATGGATCAGCTCCTCTGGGGGAATCCTAAAGCATTCCCTGGCTCTCCAGCGTGTCCTGGGTCTTCCTTTAAATCTCTGGGTGTGCCCAGAAAACCTAATCAGGGAGGTGTCCAGAAATCATCCTAACAAGATGCCTGGGCCACCTCAACTGGCTCCTTTTGTTGTGGAGGAGCAGCGACTCTACTCCGAGTCCCTCCCAGGTGACTGAGCTTCTCATCTTAGCAGTAGCTCAGGAGGTAGAGTGGGTTGTCCAGTAATCAAATGGTTGCAGGTTCAATCTCAGCTCCCACCAGAGAATGCTGTTGTTGTGTCCTTGGACAAGACTTTAACCTGCCTTGCCTGCTGGTAGCGGTTGGAGGAATCAGTGGTGCCCCTGTATGGCAGGCCGTGACCGTATATGCAGGATGGAATACACCACTGATGAATCAAGTTTCGCCTTCCAGCTAAACTCTCTCTTTACCACGACAGACCGGTGCACTGCCGCTGTAGACTCAGCACTAATCCACTAGTCATTAAACACATCCAGTCAGACAAAAACATCATCATTCACCACCAAGTAAACAAACAAAACAGCCTCATCAGGTCAATAAATCTCTGGCTTATTTTCACTCAATATTCCAATTTTGTGTTAAATTAAAATTTAATCCCCAATAAAAGCAATGCATACATAATTAATACTCAGTGTAACATTATTGTTTTAGCTTGATTGAAGAGATTTTATTTTATATATTTTTTTGGTTGTTTTACGTTTCTCTGTTAATCTTTAGAAGCTGCCTTTCAGGACCTTCAGAGGAGTTGAAGGGGTTTGGATTTGCCTCCGACCGCCTGCGGCTGACTTTAACACACAATGAAAACTACCAGTAGTGGAAGAGGTGGACTGTAAGAGAACTGAAATCCCACTTTACTAACAATCAGAGCTCATAACAACAACTGATCTCAGATGAATTCAACTGGAGCTAAACGTTTAGAGAGAATTATTTTTTATGTATTTAATGAAAAAAAAATTAGCCTTTCTGCTTCATCTGGAGGCTGAAAAGTAAAAAGATTCATTATATAGGCTATAAAAGCATGAGAGTGTTCTGTAAATGTCATTAAAATGATGGAATGCTTAATTCTTATAAATTTCAGCTAGGTTAGTTTTTGATCAAAGAACCGGCCTCGATGACACGAGAATTGATTTACCCTTGACAATCAATAAATTCATTATACAGCTTGTTTTATGATGACCAAGAATCAAAAAATATACAAAACTTAAAAGGAACCAATTAATTTTTAAAGGTCAATAATAAACAAATTACAGCTACTAATAAATAGGAACTAAGAACTTTTCAGAGCTTAAAAGAATGTGTCGGTTTTATTAGTTTTAATTTTATTTTCACCATTAATCAGCAGAGAAGGTGAAACATGAGCACGTTTGATTTATTTCGTTTTTTTTATCAAGTTGTTGGTGTCTGATTTTATGAGTACAAATCAACAGATTACATTTTACTGTTAAATGACTTGCAGTTTATTTTTATTCACTGCATAAGTTAAATGAGTCAACATGTGGTAATGATGGAGCAATTTTAGTTAACACACCTCAGCTAGCTTTATTTTATCTATTTCTCCATTTTTTGATGAGCGACTGCCAAAGACGGCCTATAAGAAGATGAAATCTGCTCCTAACACTGAAAACACAGAATAGAAATATGAGTCAGCTCAGTTGTATTTGCTGAAAACATCAAGCTACTGTTCTGAACGTTGTGACAATTCACATCTGCAGCACAATGTCATGATGGACCTGACTATTAGGGATGAGCGAGTATACCACTACCTGTATCTGTATCTGTTCAACCAACTAAATTATCTGTATCTGTATCTGTACTCGGAATGGGCGTGGCATACCCCAGAAGTGGGCGTGGTTTCACCGGAAGTGGGTGTGGTTTACATCAATTTATTATTTTAAGTCTGAAATTGATATGGAATGATCAGAAGTTGATATGTGTATTGTTTGAAAACTATTTACAGAGCAGCCTCAGAATTGAGATTAAATATTATTGATCACAATAGTAAAGGAACTATTACAAAACAAGTGTTTCAATAAAATCAGAACCAGTGTTGGGAGTAACGCCGTTTAAGTATAACGGCGTTTCTAATGGCGTTCTTTTATAGGTAACGGAATAATCTAATTAATTACTTTTCCCTAACGGCGTTACCGTTACTGGGGACGGAAGGTTGTGCGTTACTATGTGCTTGTCGAACGTTGAGCAACAGGCTTTCCGACCGCCACACTTCAGCTGCAGCAGGGAGTGATGAGAGGTGTCAGCGCGCTAGGATGATGTCGACGCCAAAACAACCAAAACAAAGTGGAGACTCACCTCTCACATCAGGAAGAATCTGCGTGTTTCGAACGTTATCCGTTCTTTCATAATCCGTTGTTGAATTGTGATGGGCAGAAGCTTTTCCGGTTCGCGCCTCACTTTTTATAGCAGCGGCCCACGTCAAAACGATCGTTTCTGTTACTGATAAGGAAATGCGTGAGTTAAGCAGCGCGGTGTGTAGAAGCTGTCATCAGCTGATCAGGAGCTAGAGGTAGATGTTTTCATCCAAGAGCATCACGGCCCATGAAGAACGAGGAAGACGTGATGAATATCTACGGCTGCAGACCCCCCGCAGATTCGCTGCTGCAGGTGGGAATCTGCTGGTGTGCAGCCGTGCCCTTCTTAGCGTGACAGCGGGACGTCCCGAAGGTCCGCTCACCTGTTCACCGCTCAGACGTCCTGATCTTCTACCTTCCTAGATCATCCAGCTGTAACCTGTTTCTGATCATGTCTTTAGTCCCGCTGTAACACTGATGCATCTGTCTCAAACGACATGGAGCTCAGGTGTTATTAGAACTACCTGTGTGTGTTTACCACCCAGCTTCATCTCTTCTGTGGTTGGGTCTGACCCAAGTTAGTATGAGTCCTCCATCAGGCTTGTGCCTCTTCTAGTGTCATTTTAAAGGATTTTGTTTATTTATTTAGCCGATACTAGATTACCAGCAACAGAAATGCTGCTAAAAACACAAAATTATGTGAAGCTGGAAAAATTAGAATGCTGTGCAAAATTACATTTCTTTCTGTATTTTAACTAGACTGAGATACCATTTAAAGGCTTGGGAACCTTTACAGGTGTTTCTATTTGCAATTTTAAATGTTAGCTGATTGGGGTCTTGTTAAATATCACACAGTGACCTTTTAATAGTCTAGATTAGTGTAATGTTCCTATTAGTAGTTCCTCCTGTTAAGTGCTTATTTATTGAAATTATTCAGGTTTATAAAAAACATTTGGACAAACATTTTATTATGTTCCAGTCATTAGTCATTTATATTTCACTATTGTAGTAATTCTTGCATTCTTTAATGAAAAAAGTAACTAAGTAGTTACTTTTGTTGGTAATTAGTTACTTTTATGATCTTGTAACTCAGTTAGTAACTGAGTTACTTTTTTGACAAAGTAATCAGTAACTATAACTAATTACTTTTTTAAAGTAACGTTCCCAACACTGATCAGAACATTAATGTTTAAGTGCATGGATTAATACATCTGAACTCATGCAGTAGGAACTAGGAAATATGAAATGCTAGAACCAGACACAACTTTATATATATATATTAATTTTAATTTGATTAAACTGATTTTTTTCTTAACGTTCTTGGCATTTTCCCACACAAAGTTAAACAAAACAATGTTGATTGAGGTGTGTGTGTGTGTGTGTGTGTGTGTGCGCGTGTGTGTGTGTGTGTGTGTGAGAGAGAGAGAGGGAGTTAAAAAAAAGTAAAATACTCGACCGGAGCGGAGGTAGAGACACAGCACGTCAGCTCTGTCTTGTCAAATGCACCATGTAAGTTACGAAAAAAGTTACTTTAAATATTCAACCGAAATAGAGGCGAGCTGAAGAAAACCTAGGGAAAACTGAAGAAACGTAAGCAACAGTGAAGCAATCACAGCGAGATCCGTTACTGTCTGTGCGTGTGTGTGTATGAGCCGGACGGACTGCGCTCCTGGCCGGCTAGAGAGTTTTGTGTGTAGGGAGGGGCGGGCACTCTATGTGACTGGCCAATCACAGAGCGTGGACAGTCAGTTAACCAATGAGGATTTTCCTTCAGCACGATTACAGATATTTACGAGGTTTACTCATGTCATGCTCGTATTCATCAAAAATGCTTTATCCGAGTATCCGGCTCATCCCTAGTACTGACCAGTATGCTGGGCTGGTTCAGTCTGCGTTGTCCATGTTTGTTCGTCCTGTGCTCCCGTCCTTCAATAAACAGCTTTAAAAAAATAAAAAAAAAAAAGCTGTTTATTGAAGGACGGGAGCACAGGACGAACGAACATGGACAACGACAACGAACCGACAAAGACAACAACCAGGAGGGATGTATAAATACACAAGGGAATCAGGAACACATGGGCAGAGTAATCAGGGACAGGTGAGAACAATTAGGCTAATCAGGGCAGGAGAGACACATTCAGGGAGGCTGGGGCGGATCATGACAGAAGGTGGAGATGATGGACCGTGTGTGGTGGAGGGTTCCAGGAGGCAGAAGAGCAGACTCCGAAAAAATAAAAATGAATTTAATTCCAGAACAGGAACAGCAGGAACAAAACACAACGATGACTTGAACAACAACAACAACAATGATCTGACAAAGGACATAACGAGACGGGAGGTATAAATACACTGGGGAAAATGAGGAACACATGGGCAGGCTAACAAGGAGCAGGTGAAACCAATAGGGACTAATGAGGCAGGAGAGGGACACAGTCAGGAAGGCAGGGGCAGATCGTGACAGTATCCCCCCTTAAGGGCGGATACCAAATGCCCACAAGGCCACACACCACAGGAGACCGGGAACACGTGACTTGACTCGGGATAGGGACTCGAAGACCTGACTGGAAACACTTGACTCGGGACAGGGACTCGAAGACTTGACTGGAAACACTTGACTTGGGACAGGGACTCGAAGACTTGACTGGAAACACATGACTTGGGACAGGGACTCAAAGACTTGCCTGGAATCACATGACTTGGGACAGGGACTCGAAGACTTGACTGGAAACACTTGGCTTGGGACAGGGACTCAAAGACTTGACTGGAAACACTAGACTCGGGACAGGGACTCGAAGACTTGACTTGATGCAGGAACACTTGACTTGACAGGAACACTTGACTTGACTCGACAGGAACACTTGACTCGACTCGACAGGAAGACTTGACTCGACTTGACAGGAACACTTGACTTGACTTGACAGGAACACTTGACTTGACTTGACAGGAACACTTGACTTGACTTGACAGGAACACTTGACTTGACTTGACAGGAACACTTGACTTGACTTGGCGCAGGAACACTTGACTTGACTTGGCGCAGTATGGCAAGCCAGAACCGTCACAATACGCCACTTTCCCAACCCGTCTAGTTAAGAAATGGCGAAAAAAACGCGTTTGATGTGCCAAGACGTCGTAAAATACGGTGAAAACTCTGCCAGAACGCCGTAATTGACGCCGTTCTGAACGGTCCCGTAGAACGCCCGTAAAATACGACGTTTTTTCCGGACATTGAACGCCGTTTTTTACGTCACCCTAATCCCAGACGCGTTCTCTGTGTGGGTGGCGTAAAATACGGCGTTTGGTACGGACATTGAACGCCGCTTATTTCGCCGTTCTGTGACATAAAACGCCGCTTTTAACGCCACTTTGTGACAGTTTTAACGCGTTTAAAATTCAACTTTACTCTCATTTATGCAGAGCCCTCCCCATGTTCTCATCCACTTAATTTAAACTCCAGTGACCCAATGAAAGACGAGGAGGTTGAGGCAGCACTAATTCATCCCAGATTCGCCGGGCTGTCGGGCTGTGTGGATTGCTGTTTTCTAATACAACTCGGCTCTGTTTCAACTAATTTCACTGTATTGAAAAAGCCTTGAAATGTAGTAATATTATCAACAATGTGTCAACATTATTATTTTTTCTGTCTACCTGTAAAAGGCAGAAACGCTGTTCCAGTCAGACCTGATGATTACTTAATAGTGTGGCTGCCCCGTGCCAGTCTGTCCTCGTGGCTCGTGAGTCCAGCTGGAACATCAGTGCTCTTTCTGTCCAAAACTCCCTTCTTCTTAAGTTCATCCACTTTCAGTATTTACTATTGTTTTTTTGTTTTTTTTTTTTTGTTTTGTTTTTTAACGACTGTTATACTTGTCTTACAGGAGCTTCTGAAGATGTTCTGTTTTGCTTCTCCATCATCACTCTCCAGATCAAGGACGTAATTTTCACTTTAGAAGTGGAGGGGACACTGGGGGGGGGGGGGGGGGGGTCTGTATCTTTCCAGTATGTTGAGAAACAGGATTCAACACAAATGTTGTTTTCCGCTTGGTCCTAGAGCTCAACCAGTGTCAGTTTAATATAGTGTAATATTGTTTTTGGATGGTAAAAAGTGCAGGGGTCAAAACTTGACTTTGGAAAAAGTGGGGGGGGACATGTCCCCCCTGCCCCCCCCCAAAATTACGTCCATGCTCCAGATCCTCAGACCAGCCACTCCAGAACCTTCCCAGACCCAGGATCAAAGCACTTTAATAAAAGTTTGAAACATGTCTGCCTGTTGTTCTCATGTAGAAGCCTTAAACTAGAATTTGCTAATGAGCTTTCTTGGCTAAAATATGCTCTTGAATGTTTTTATTTACATAATCAAGAAACACAATTTTCATTGCTGCTTCACCAAGACATGACTCTGAAAATGTCCTCATGATCCTGAAACGCTGGTTAAAACAAAGTGATGCTTTTGGGCCTGGTCCCTGGTGGTTTCCAGACATGATTTAGTTTACAGATCTTTAGCTGCACATGGAATGTTCTCATACGGGTTCTTGTCTAATAAGCAGGGGGTTGCCTCCTGTAAAAATGGGGATGATCAGCTTCATCGTTGTCTTTCAGCACACTCCGTAAAGTCCTAAATTTAAAAAATGGGGTTTGTGGGAGAGGCTCATCTACTTCCTAAGGCTAACACTTTTAAACTCCTCTTAAACACACACTCAACTTGTTAATAACTAAAAGGATTGTTCAATACCTGCTCAAATAAACAAGGCAATTCTACAGACTCGTGGATTTGTAAGTAGCATTAATGAAGAATACAGGATCATATAGAACAGAAATATGTAGATTTACAAGCAAACTACCTGTACAGGCACTGACTCTGTATGCCTTAGTAAACAGCCATTTACAGTATCGATGCATAAAATGTAAATAGTAGGAACTTGAAGTAATCAATTGTAAATAACTTTTCACTTTATTTTATTATTATAGTTTGAAGAATGCCGTAACTGTGAAAACCAGTGCAGATTATTATACATGTGCAACACTGTTAACCCATTTTTCAGTGAGATAATTGTAATTTTTCCATGTGTTTATTGAAAAGGAAAAAGCTGACTAATCACAGAAATAATGATTAGTTGATTAGAAACAAGTGCTCATCTAGAACATTTGAAATTTGTGTTACAGCAGTTCATGTTTTCAACTTAAATATCAAAATATTACAGAAAGTCAGCAAATCGGTAGCAAGTATGCAGGTGCTTCAGTATTGTAGTGGGCATAATCATCAACAGACACGTTTGTTTTATAAGAGGTTAAAAGTAATTTGTTTTAACCAGCGTTTCAGGATCATTAGGACATTTTCAGAGTCATGTCTTGGTGAAGCAGCAATGAAAAACGTGTTTCTTGATTATGTAAATAAAAACATTTAAGAGCATATTTTAGCCAAGAAAGCTCATTAGCACATTCTAGTTTAAGGCTTCTATAGGAGAAGAACAAGGAGACATGTTTCAAACTTTTATTAAAGTGCTCTGATCCTGGATCTGCGAAGGTTCTGGAGTGGCTGGTCTGAGGATCTGGAGAGTGATGATGGAGAAGCAAAACAGAACATCTTCAGAAGCTCCTGTAAGACAAGTATAACAGTCGTTAAAAAAACAAACAAAAAAAAAAAAACAATAGTAAATACTGAAAGTGGATGAACTTAAGAAGAAGGGAGTTTTGGACAGAAAGAGCACTGATGTTCCAGCTGGACTCACGAGCCACGAGGACAGACTGGTACGGGGCAGCCACACTATTAAGTAATCATCAGGTCTGACTGAAACAGCGTTTCTGCCTTTTACAGGTAGACAGAAAAAATAATAATGTTGACACATTGTTGATAATATTACTACATTTCAAGGCTTTTTCAATACAGTGAAATTAGTTGAAACAGAGCCGAGTTGTATTAGAAAACAGTAGTCCGCACAGCCCGACAGCCCGGCGAATCTGGGATGAATTAGTGCTGCCTCAACCTCCTCGTCTTTCATTGGGTCACTGGAGTTTAAATTAAGAGGATGAGAACATGGGGAGGGCTCTGCATAAATGAGAGTAAAGTTGAATTTTAAACGCGTTAAAACTGTCACAAAGTGGTGTTAAAAGCGGCGTTTTATGTCACAGAACGGCGAAATAAGCGGCGTTCAATGTCCGTACCAAACGCCGTATTTTACGCCACCCACACAGAGAACGCGTCTGGGATTAGGGTGACGTAAAAAACGGCGTTCAATGTCCGGAAAAAACGTCGTATTTTACGGGCGTTCTACGGGATCGTTCAGAACGGCGTCAATTACGGCGTTCTGGCAGAGTTTTCGCCGTATTTTACGACGTCTTGGCACATCAAACGGCGTTTTTTTCGCCATTTCTTAACTAGACGGGTTGGGAAAGTGGCGTATTGTGACGGTTCTGGCTTGCCATAGCGCAGGAACACTTGACTTGGCGCAGGAACACTTGACTTGACTGGACAGGAACACTTGATTTGACTTGACGCAGGAAAACTTGACTTGACTGGACAGGAACACTTTACTTGACTGGACAGGAACACTTGACTTGACTGGACAGGAACACTTGACTTGACTTGACAGGAACACTTGACTTGACTTGACAGGAACACTTGACTTGACTTGACTTGACTTGACTGGACAGGAACACTTGACTTGACTTGACAGGAACACTTGACTTGACTTGACTTGACTGGACAGGAACACTTGACTTGACTTGACAGGAACACTTGACTTGACTTGACAGGAACACTTGACTTGACATGACAGGAACACTTGACTTGACTGGACAGGAACACTTGACTTCACTTGACAGGAACACTTGACTTGACACGAACACTTGACTTGACTTGACAGGAACACTTGACTGGACAGGAGCACTTGACTTGACTAGACAGGAACACTTGACTTGACTGGACAGGAACACTTGACCTGACTGGACACGTAAACTGCAGCAGCCAGGCGTGGGACCCAGCAGAGAACTGCAGCAGCAGGCATGGAACCCAGCAGAGAACTGCAGCAGCAGGTGTGGAACCCTGTAGGGACTGCAGCAGCAGGCGTGGGACCCTGTAGGGGCTGCAGCAGCATGAGCCCTGCAGGCATAAGCCCCGCAGGAGTGGACCAGGAAGTGGATGAACAGCAGGAGCGATGCGAGGAAACCCAGCTCGGCGGCAGGTACTCGACAACCGGTCTGAGCAGGTGCACAGCACGATTCGCTGGGTCTCAGGCAGAGGCTTGGGTGCAGGGAAGCAGGAGAAGAGCGGGGAGACCAGCCCTACCACCCCGGAGAATTATGGCGTGCGTAGGGGGTGTAACTCCCTCAAAGCTCCAGGATCCGCGGCTTCCATGAGAAAAACAGGACGGGGGCAGAAAGCAGGAGAGGAGAAGGGGTTCGACCACCCCGGGAACGAGTAGGATGCGCCGAAACCCCCTCAATGGTTCGACCACCCCGGAAACAGGTAGGATGCGCCAAACACCTTGAGTCCGAATCTCCTTCCGCTAAAAGGAGAAAAAGTAAAAATAAATCCTCCAGGGAGATGTATAAGTGCTCACCACAGGTCCAGGTTGGTCAGATCATTCTGTTACGTTGTGAAGGTGGAGATGATGGACCATGTGTGGTGGAGGGTTCCAGGAGGCAGAAGAGCAGACTCAGAAAAAATAAAAATGAATTTAATTCCAGAACGGGAACGGCAGGAACAAAAAACAACGATGACTTGAAAAACAACAACAACAATGATCTGACAAAGGACATAACGAGACGGGAGGCATAAATACACTGGGGAAAATGAGGAACACATGGGCAGGCTAACAAGGAGTAGGTGAAACCAATAGGGACTAATGAGGCAGGAGAGGGACACAGTCAGGAAGGCAGGGGCAGATCATGACATGTGAAGTGCCTTGAGACGACTCTTGTTGTGATTTGGTGCCATATAAATAAACTTGAATTGAATTGAATTGAATTGAATTGAATTGAATGGGAGCGAGAGCTGGTTCCGGAGAGAGGGTGCAAGGACTTGAATTTTCAGCTCTGTCATCAGGTTGATTCAGCTCATTGTTTATAGGTTTGGATTCTTAGTTTTCATTATTGGACTACTTTGAAACATTGTGTGCTTTTGTTTATTTTTATGTTATTTCAATATTTTATGGTTTAATCTTGTTTTAATATGTTTTTATCATTTTTTGGCTTTAGTGTACAGCACTTTGGGTGACCTTGACTAGTGGTAAAAAGGTGCACTAAAAACAAATGAATGATGATGATGAAATATATATGTTTGAAGGCATTTAAAAAAAGTGTTACTCCTGGTTGTTTACCTATTGTCTCTACAGTCTTTTTGGAACTAATGAATAAATCTGTAATATTTTCATTGTTTTATTGGCTCAAATTTTATGTAACACTAAATGCAGTTAAAAAAAACTGTTGATGCCCTAGTGGGGATCTTTGAATAAAACACACACACAAACACATATGCACACACACAGACTAACAAACAAAATGATGAAGCTGAGACTTGGAGTGTTACTGAACAGAAAGAAGATCTGTTTTTCTTTCTTTGACGTTTGTATCATCAATGCTCTTTATTTCCATCATGTCAACCACTAAAACGCTGTTGCTTCTAAAATAGACTTCACTCTGAAATGAACCAAAAATAATGGAAAACTTTACAATCATGAAGCAGCATATTGCTACATTTGGCACACAGGTAAGTTAGTGAGTGTCAGTTACCTGCAGCATACCTACTGAATGTTTCCATGGTTACGGTCCCTTCTTTCCGAGCTGGCATACGCTAACAATGCTGCCGATTTGTCTCCGGTCCCGGCAACCTTGTAAGGTGGCGATGAGGCATGGGCCTCGTGTACGTGGCGCCGGCTGGACTGCTGGTGATAATTAGTCTCTGTAGTGCCGCCGCTCTGACTGGGCGCACATGTTCCAGCTGTCACAGGTGTATTCTGGGAAATGCGGTTCGGTGACAGCCGTGACAGCACCATCTGGACCTGTCCGCAACGTGGGAAGCCAACTCCACGGTGACAAGTAGCAAGTGGTGCTGGGAGCTTATGAGATTGGTGTGTGTGTGTGTTATTCTCAGTATATAGAATGCCAGCAGGAGTGAATGTTAAGTGGTGTGTGAGCAAATCTAAGGTTCAGGTGTGTGTGTGTGTGTGTGTGTGTGTGTGTGTGTGTGTGTGTGTGTGTGTGTGTGTGTCTGTGTGTGTGTGTGTGTGTGTGTGTGTGTGTGTGTGTGTGTGTGTGTGTGTGTGTGTGTGTGTGTGTGTGTGTGTGTGTGTGTGTGTGTGTGTTTAATTCTGTCCAACATGTTGCTGTAATTCTACCTGTGCAGTTACAGTTCGTGTACACATCATGTGGCAGTAGAGATGTATTTTGTGTCTTTTGTTTGTCCACTGTTTTCAGACTTTGTGTGTTTTGACGACATGTACAAACCATCAGAACTCGGGGATTAAAAATAGTGCAATCACATTAAAAGTTATTGTGTTTTAAATGCTAGAAAGTGATGAAAAACAGCAGTTCTTTAACAATCTTTCTGATTCCTGTTGCTAACTTTATAATAAACATTGCATTACACAGTGTTTCATTTTTATAGGGACATGTTTGTTTTAAATGTGAATCATGTGACATTTCTGTTCTTGCAGTGCATGCTTAAGTTTTTTTCTGGGTGCTCCCTTTTCCCCTCAGTGACCGGAAACATTTATGTTCTCCAAATTTTCCTTAGGTCTGAATGAGTGTAAATGTTACAGTGACAATAAAGATAATTTGGATAATTCTGAATTCTTAATGGGTGCTTGTCTGTGTGGCCCTTTGAGGTACTGATGACCAGTCCAGGGTATCCCTTGCCTGTTGCCTGCTGTAGTTAAGCAACAGCTCCCTGCGACTTTAATGAGTGTATACAGTACGTACAGTCTGGGCTGCCTTGTTAATCTTTATGATTTTCCTTTATAAATAGTTTGTCGTTATATATGAAAAATGATAAAAAAAAAATTCAGTTAAATATATCATATAGGAGACACACACAGTGAAATTTGAGAAGTGAAATGAAGTTAGGCAGCTGCTTACATTTGGGCATCATAAAAAAGAAATGAAGGGATGAATAGTGGATCCTCCTGTTGCAGAAATAACAGCCTCTAAACTCTTATAGCTTCCAATGAGTCTGGATTCTGGTTGAAGGTATTTTGAACCATTCTTCTTTACAAAATATCTCTAGTTCATTCAGGTCTGACAGCTTCCAGCTTGGGCAGCTCTCTTTAACTCCCACCACAGATGTTAAATAATATTCAGGTCTGGGAACTTAGATGGCCATTCCAGAATGTTCTACTTGTTTCTCTGCTTGAATGCCTTAGTAGATTCTGAGCAATGTTTAGGGTTGTTGTCTTGTTGAAAGATCCAGCCCCGGTGCAGTTTCAGCTTTCTCACAGATTCCTGGACATTGGTCTCCAGAATCTGCTGATATTGAGTGGAATCCATGTGTCCCTCAAATTTAACAAGATTCCCAGTCGCTGCACTGGCCACACACCCCACAGCATGATGGAGCCACCACCATGTTTTACTGTAAGTAGCAGGTGTTTTTCTGGGAATGCTGTGTTCTGTTTCCTCCATGCGTAACGCTCCTTGTTATGTCCAAATAACTCTGTTTTATTGTCATCAGTCCTCAGCACCTTATTCCATAATAAAGCTTGGTTGTCCAAATGTGCTTTAGCAGACCTCAAGCAGCTCTGTTTGTGCTGTGGGTGGAGAAAAGGCTTCCTCTGCACCACTCTCACTTACAACATCTCCTTGTGTAAAGTGCTGTGAACAGTTGAACAATGCACAGTGACTCCATCTGCAGCAAGATGATGTTGTTGGTCTTTGGGGCTGGTCTGTAGGTTGACTCTGACTGTTCTCACCATTCTTCTCTTCTGTTTATCTGAGATTTTTCTTGGTCTGCCACTTGGAACCTTAACTAGAACTGTGTCTGTGGTCTTCCATTTCCTCAGTATGTTCCTATGTGTGGAAACAGACAGCTCTGACAGTCTCTCTGAGACAGCTTTCTTCAAACATTGGGTTAGAAGTTTGTTTTCCCATGTTTGGGACATGGTGGATGTAGAAATTATAGTAAAAACATTGCTTAAGTGACAAACGTAGCAGCAATGTAAAAAAAAAATTAAAAAGTGGTATATGCATTACATGTGGAAGGTTAAGTGTGCCACATAATCATAAACATTGTCTTTCCCTTGAATCAAATGATCACTACATTCAAACGAAGAACATCCCTGAAACTGCAAGCCTAAAAAAAAACTGACAAATGTGATTACAAAGCATTTCTCTTGAGTGAGGCTAATACAAATATCAAAAAATACAAAATAAAAGATTATAAATTAAATTAAAATTTCAAAAGAGCTTTAAATATGTATATATAAATTAAAAATTCAAAATATATGACTTTTTAAAATAACAAACATGAGAAAGAACATCTGTAAAAAATGATGCATTCCAACATGGCAGCCTGATGACATCATAATATGCTAATTAGATGAATGAATTTGCCCCCATTACAAACTTTAGATTGTACTAAAGATTTTTTTCATTTACCGTCGTTTACCTTTATTTCTAACAATTGCCGAGCTACAACCTTTTGAAAGGTCAAAATTGAATATTTTCTTGAAAAAATTCTGGAGCCCAAAGGGTTAAATTACTCACCTGTGTACGGAGGTCAAAGGTCACTGAGCTTACCAAACTAGTTTATAGTTCCAATAATTAGGGCTAACGGTTTTGGAATCAATAAAATGACAACAGTGCCCACATGTATGCACCTGCCTAATTGTTGCACAACTTCTGAAAATCCTATGAACTTAATTTCACTTCTTAAATATCACTGTATATTATCAGTGTTATATATATATATATATATATATATATATATATATATATATATATATATATATATATATATATATATATATATATATATACATATATTATGTTGGGTCATGTAAATTGCTTTAAGAGCTTAATGTATTATTGACACCACTTGTGACCAAAAGCTGTTATACTCTGTATAAATATAGAATATCCCCTGCTTAGTCTTAAGATTGGTTTATGCTTGACCCGTGAGGTCCGCAGGGCTCCGCGCGGCGAAATTGCATAATTTTAACAACCACGCCCCTCCACCGCACCTCCGCACGGCCCAACATTTCCGCAAGGCACACCTAGGAAATTTTCCAACCTCGCGGACAGTCGGACGCGGAAAAACATGGCGGATCGGCAAGAACTAGTATGGCAGAGGTTCATAAATACAGACATTTGTATGATTCAGCTCTCAGAGATCACCATGATCAACATGTTGTTAATAATTCTTGGAGAGAAATAGCTCGCACTGTCGGAAAAGACGAGGGCGCTGTTAAAAATGCTGGAATGCCATGTTGTAAACAGTCTTCTACTTCTACTATGGTGTAGTGTTGGATGCATGCCGTAGAGCTCCATGCTGCCCCGTTCAGTTTGGGAGAATATTGGCTCTCCGCAGAGACGAGCCGCATGAACCATAAACGCTGCGAGTTGTGAAGCGCGTTCCATCCGCGAGCCGCATCACCAAGCGGAAAGTGAATGCATCAAGCATAAACTAAGCTTTAGGGTGATTAGTCAGGAGATTCTAGGATTATTTTTTTCATTAAGGGATTGTACCCACTTCGTTTTGATTCAAGAAACAGTCAGGTTTATAAAAGTAATAATTTATTTTTACAAAAAGTTAAGATTTGACAAAATGTTTAAACTATTATTTTCTGTGATTGGATGTGAACTAAAGGATGGTGCCTGGAACTTCTGTGTGAAAATAATGTATTCAGAATCTCCGTGTCTCAGAAAGCTGAGTTCTGGATGGAAAGAATTTGGTTTGCAAATAAGCTATAAAGTTGTTATTATCAAAACCACACAGACGCTATCTCGCTGTGATCTACCTCACCCGTTCCGGAGACCCCCGTTTGGATCCGAGATGTCAAGGAGCCAACGACCCCACTGCATGTGGTTCGTAGAGAAACCTTGATGCGACCAAATCAGTCCTGAGATGTCTCCGGGTCACAATGATAGTGTCATGTTGTGATGGTGGAGATGATGGACCATGTATGGTGGAGAGTTCCAGGAGGCAGGAATGCAGGCACGGATAAAGTAAAAATGGGTTTAATGACAAGATACGGCAGGAACAACGAGAACAACACGACAAACAACAATTATCTGACAAAGACTGGCACAAGGAGGGAGGTATAAATATACAGGGAAATCAAGAACACATGGGCAGGTTAACGAGGGGCAGGTGAGAACAATAAGGGCTAATCAGGGCAGGAGAGAGACACAGTCAGGAAGGTAGCGGCAGAACGTGACAGATAGATGAAACCGAGTATCTTAAAAATAACTCTGAAGGAGTTTGAGTCCGCTTTGTTCTGCAGGAAACTATCTTGTTGTTTCAGCCTCGCAGGTACGAGAAAGGTTAAAGATGGTGTAAGATGCTCGGGTATATAGCGCTACTTTCTGGCTTGTTAACCAGCTCCAGGCGTCCCTGATAATTCTGATTTAAAATAACAGACTTAATTATAAAATCTTCTTTCTTCTTTCTTCTGGGATTAAAGGAGTTTATTTCATGAGTTCCTCTGTAAAGGGGACCTTGGCTGGAGAGAATGTTATTGTTTATCATTTATTATCTCTCAGAGCTGCAGTCCAGCTGGCGAGGAAGGTAGGCTCTGACTAAAGGGACTACGTGCAGACTTACAGTCTCCTGTGAGGGGAAAATGTTTTAGGTTGTGTCATAGCCAGGTTAAGTTGACCTGCTGTAGATCTTGACCTGTGGGTCTCATTTCAGGCCATTAGTGACGTTACAATGGTAACAACCGATTTATACAGGAAGATCATGAAATTTACCAAGGCTGCCAAAATTATTGCATCTCTCTGTTTACATACATAGTGGTGTGTGTGTGTGTGTGTGTGTGTGTGTGTGTGTGTGTGTGTGTGTGTGTGTGTGTGTGTGTGTGTGTGTGTGTGTGTGTGTGTGTGTGTGTGTGTGTGTAAACTTAGTTTAAGTGCTAATTTTACCTAAAGCTTCACAAATGAAATACTTTCCTTTGCATCACCTGCGACTGAATAGAATGTGTGGTTTCCTGTGTCCATACATTCAAACTGACCCTTCTCTTACTGTCTCCATTAAATTCACCCACCTCTCGTTACCATGGCAACTTTTTGTGTTGAATGGAGCACTCATTGAAAAACATTATAATAAAAATACAGAATAAGGTACCGCAGCTTCACAGTTGAAGTCTACAGAGATTGTTTTACCATATTTTTAGATCATTTAGCTCATTTTAATTCAGTTTTGTTTCACGTGTTTTATATTGTTTTTATTATAATTCATTGATCTTATCTCCTGATTTGATCTGTTTTAATTTGTTTTTATGTCTATTTTTGTGGACCGTTGTATGGGTCAGCGATGTTTTTAATGTGTGTACGGCACCTTGGTTTGCCTTTTGGCAGTTGGAAGGTGCTATATAAATACAGCTGATGATGATGATGATGATGATGATGATGATTGTTACTCGTTTTGTTGCAGTTGGACTGGATTCTGGTTCTGGTTCAGAGTCAAAATTAAGAATTTTAAAAACAGTTCATGTGAGGTTTGAACCTTCTAATTTATGAATTTCTTATGAAGACCACATTGAGAGGAAATAAAAGTACAAGACAAAGTAAAAACTCTTTTTTTCAGTTCTTCAAACATTTAACTTAAACATTAAAACAAGAACAGAACAGAAAAAATAGCAAGTAGAGAAAACAAAGCTCTTTAAAGCTTCAGATCCTTCAGAGCTCTAATTGGACTTGCACAGAATGGTAAACTGCAAAAGGATAAAGGGTCTGGGCTTTTTAGTCTTGTAGAATTAAAATAATTTGCATCCGTTTAAAAAAAAATCTAAGTTGAGAAGAATTTTCCTTCAACTTGTGTGAAGGATTTCTAACAATGTCCAAAACTGCAAGTAGCCACAAACTAAAAGACTTCCCAAAGAGGTGCTCACAGTTTTTTTTCCCCCTGCACATTATAAATGAAGCAAAAACAAGCAGTGTTCACCCCATCATCACAGAGTACTGATCAGACACTCCTTTATCAGGTTTACAAAGTTTAGTCACATAGTAAGCTTGATATTTTGAAAATTTAGGATAAAACAATATTGTGTACATGCATGTTCTACTTTATTGTAGGGGACATTTTTAATAGTGTTGTGTTATTTGTAGCAAATTTATTTAAAATATAACTTCTATTGTGTTTTTGTCTCATTTACAGCTGTTACAATTATCATGTCCTAGCCACTAGCTGACAATCCAAATGTTTACCTTGAAAAATGACAATTTCTCATTTATTCACAGATTTTTCACCATAATTGTTTCCTATTTATTATGTTTTATATTTCCTGTTATTAAGTGTTGCTGAATTTTCTTCTTGTTTGAAATGTGGTGTAGGGTTTGAGAAATGTAGTGCTTTAAGAGCTCAATATATATTACCTCTACTTATGACCAATAAGCTGTGATATTCTATTTAAATATAGAATATCAACCTGCTTGGTCTTCTCTGTGTTAATCAGAAGATTCTAGGATTCTATGTTTTATTCAGGGATTGTAAACACTTTGTTTTGATTCAGGAAAGAGTTAGATTTATAAATGTAAGAATTTATTTTACAAACAATTAAAACATGACAAGTTAACTAACATTTCTTGTGAGTTGATGGCTCTAGATGGAGTAGGTGTAGTGTATGGTGCCTATGTGTGAATGCAATGTTATCAGAACTTCCGTATCTAGGAAAGCTGAGTTCTGGGTGTTAAAAGAATTTGGTTTGCGTTAAGCTATGAGTTTCTTATCAAAAGGCATCAGACGCTATCTGTGTGTCTACCTCACCCTTTCTTGGAGACCCTCTTCGTGGATCCGAAGGTCAGGGAGGTCGGATGACCTCTGGCACCGAGGGCCGTAGAATACCGTAGCACCAACTCTCCAGTCCAGAGATGTCTCAGGGCACGTCAGATGGATGGAACCGCGTGTCTGGGACTCTTAAGGAGTCAAAACAGTATCAGCTTTTTCTGCAGGAACTGTTTGCTGTATTAGCTTCGTAGGTGCAAAAAGATTTTGACGGCATGTCAAAAGCTTTGATGGTCAAAGAGGTTTTGCTTCAGATGGCCGGTCTGAAGCTTTCTCAAGAACTGATGAATCACCAGAGTGATCCGGTTTTAATGTTCTCATGTTATGATTTGTGTAGCCAACCAGAGGTTGACAAGTTGAGGAATATTACCAAGACAACTCAGAAACACAAGCCTTCTTTGATCCGGATGCTCCGATCTGGGCTGTGAGTGTTCCTTATTCAGAGGCATGAAGAATCCTGTAGGACGATAAGGGAAGCTTGGGCCTTGAGGAGAGAACATCATTGTTGACAATACGTTATCATGTGTTCAGAGCTGCAGAGAGGCTCTGAGCTTCAACTGGTGGGTGAAGTCAGGCACTGTTTCCATCATGGGAGAAGAAGTGGAGGTGGTTGAGGAATACAAATACCTTGGAGTTGACCTGGACAACAGACTGGACTGGAGAAAGAACAGCAAAGCCGTTTACAAGAAGGGACACAGCAGACTGCACTTCTTGAGGACGCTTAGGTCCTTCAATGTCTGTAGCAAGATGTTGCAGATCTTCTACAAGTCTGTTGTTGAGAGTGTAATCTCTTCAGGCATCATCTGATGGGGTAGTAGCATCAGAAGCAGGGACCTGAAAAGGCTCAACGGCCTATAAAAAAGGCTGGTTCTGTTCTGGGGACGACAGTGGAACCACTGGAGGAGATAATGCAAAGAAGGATTCTCCAGAGAATCAAAAAAATTATGGACAACCCTGAGCATTCTCTTCACAAGACTGTCCGACAACGGAAGAGTGTCTTCAGTCAGAGGCTTCTTCAGTTTTGCTGCAACACTGACCGCTACTGGAGATACTTCCTGCCAACAGCCATCATAATATACAATAACTCTTTGACAATTTGATTATTATTATTATTCTGAGCTACTACAGCAATCAATTTCCCTCTGGGATTAATAAAATATTTTTGAATTGAATTGAATTGAATTGCTGCCTTGCAGTGAGAAGGTTGTGGGTTCAACACCTTGCAACCGTCTGCAGATGTTTTACATGGAGACAGCATGTTCTCCATGTGGATGCAGCGGTTTTCTCCCATTACTAATGGTGGTAGACACCAGCTCACCATGACTCTCACTGGAAGAAGTGGTTACAGGTGGTGAATGAATGGATAATTTGAGTTTACTGTGTGAGAAATAATGTGAGCACCACCTTCAGCCTTAACTTTAAACAGAATAAAGAAACGAGTTTCAGCTCCAACTTTCAAATTAAGTTTTGATGAAGGACGACTCCTTCAGACCGAATGAATCAGCTTCACATGCTCGTCACCATGAGCTCAGTCTTTGTTCCTGATGGACGTGATGCTGCTGCTCGCCTGAGTGTGTGTGTTAGATGAAACAGCAGAACAGATGCGTATGCGTGAATATGTGTGTGTGTGCGCGCACGTGCATGTGTGTGTGTGTGCGTGCACGTGTGTGTGCGAGTGTGTGTGTGTGTGTGTGTGTGTGTGTGTGTGTGTGTGTGTGTGTGTGTGATGTGGGGTGAGGTGTTGCCCGTTATGCTGAGCCTCCCCTCCTGGGCTGGTAGCTCTGGAAGCTCTCTGGAAGCTCACTTCACTCAGATACATGCAGATCAAACGTTGCATTGATCTCTGAGTTCCAAAATGCACACACACACACACACGCACACACACACACACACACACACACACACACACACACACACACACACACACACACACACACACACACACACACTTCAACAGGAGTTCTACCAACACCCCTGTTCTTTTCACCAGAAGCTGTGTGAAATATGAAAGACATGTTAATTATGATCTTGCCAAGTGTCACTTACCGCTCACTCCAACACTTTTTTCTTCCCATCTAAGGAAAGAGAAACAAGCTCGGTGACCTTTTTTTCAGCTTCCCTCTGACACATGTTAGTATTTGCACTCGGGTCATTAATGTAAAGCTGCAGGGTTTTTCTCATCTGCTTCCTTCTTTGACACCAGAAAGCAGACAGATGAGATGTCGTGTCAATTCGATCTGAGTCCAGTCTTCACTTTGCTTTTAGTGCTGCTTTGGATTTGACCAGTCTGAGAGTAAATTCTGCCTTTACGTTGACTTTCTGAAAACTCTGAGCTGTAGGTCATTTTAGCTGAAAGGGAAGCGCTTCTGGCTTCAGAAACAGGGTTCGTGTGAACATTTCTAAAAGAACTTTCATGACACGTGACAACAGTCATGGTGAGCTTTAATGTTTCAACAGTCAGAGACATTCAGTCATTGAGAGCAGGGACATTTATGTTCTCCACATCTTTATTCAGCTGGCTCTTGTGTATGTGACCCAAATGTGAAGAAACAACAAGGTGTTGCAGTTAATTATTATTATTATGAAACTTGACATCAAATAATGAGGTATTTCTTTGGCCTGACTGGTAATCAGCTGATTGCAGTATGAATATTAAAACAATCTGTTTACTGAGTGCAGAGACATAAGGACTGGAACACCCTTAAAACTAATCACCTGTTATTTTTCTATTTAAATCCCTTTTATTTTGTCTCTGCTCTCTTGACTTTCAAAAACTAAGAAAAATATACAAAAAAAACATGCTGAATTTTTGGTACTAAAGTGCTGCAGGTTTATATATATATATATATATATATATATATATATAATTTCACACCATATAAGTTTAAGTTTAAAGTAGGGATGCTCCGATCCGATCACGTGATCGGAAATCGGGCCCGATCATGTGACTTTTAAAAGATCGGAATCGGATGTTAAAGATCGGATTTAACCTTATAAAACAACAAGCATGACATTTTTAATCAATTTTGAGTTTCAAATTGAATAACAATGGCTTAATTTTGTACCAAGTTTCACTTCCTCAATAACGACGTGACAACATCATACCGCAGCCGTAACGTCACATGTTTTAAAGTGGACCGCGGAGTTCAGGTTGCAGTTAGCTAGCAGGTTAATGCTCGTCTCGCTCCAGGAGGGCAAACAATGTCAGCGGTTTGGAATCATTTTAAACTGGAGACCGAATGCTGTCCAACAGCCACTTGCAACATGTGCAAACTGAGTGTTTCACGTGGTGGAAAAGACAGAGCTGCTTTTAACACCACGAACCTGATCCGCCATCTCAAGAGCAAACATCCAGCTCAATATTCCGAGTTCACCGCGGCAACGCAGATCAAAACATGGAGCCAGCCGTCACTGGAAACTATGCTGAAAAACAAAGAAAAACTTTTTATGGTATCATGTTGGATGCCGTCATAGAAATAATAATAATAATAATAATAATAATAACCTAACAGGTCAATTTGGAGGCAGTCTACCTTTTTTCTTGCTATTGTATTGTATTGCTGAAGTATCGGATCGGGACTCGGTATCGGCAGATACTCAAAATCAAATGACTTGGAATCGGATCGGGAGCCAAAAAATGTGATCGGAACATCCCTAGTTTAAAGATTTGGGGAAATTGTTACACACACACACCTACACACACACACACACACACACACACACACACACACACACACACACACACACACACACACACACACACACACACTTTTTTTTTTCTTTTCTGCTGTGCCTCTCAACTACTGTTGGACTAGTTTTCTTTCAAATCACTTTAGAAAGTTGTGTAACCATAAACGTCCATTAAAGGGCATCATAGGGCAGAGGAGCCCTAAAACCAGGGGGTTGCAGGTGTGAACCCTGCTCAGTCTGTATCAGTCATTGTGTCCTTGGGCAAGAAACTTAACCCTCCTTATCTGCTGGTGGTGGCCAGAGGTACAGGTGGTGCCAGTATACAACAGCTTCGCTTCTGTGTCTGTGCCCCTGGCAAGCTGTGGCTACATTGTTGCTCATCACCACCAGTGTGTGTGTGTGTGTGTGTGTGTGTGTGTGTGTGTGTGTGTGTGTGTGTGTGTGTGTGTGTGTGTGTGTGTGTGTGTGTGTGTGTGTGTGTGTGTGAATGACTATTTGTGTTGTAATGCATCTTGGGGGGTCTTAGGACTCTAGATGTGTCATTTTAATGCATGCCATTTTCCATTTAGCAAGAATCCTACACAAAACACAGTAGAAATATGGGAAATAAATATGGGATCATAAGTGTTCAACTTCTCATAGGTCATTCCATCCATCTATTTTCCATACCATGCAGGGTCGCAGGTTGCTGGTGCCTACCTCCAGACATATGGGCAAACAGGCAGGGTACACCCTGGAGAGGTTGCCAGTCCATTGCAGGGCAACGTGGTGACACATAAGACAACCAACCATGCACACATGCACTAACACACACACACACACACACACACACACACACACACACACACACACACACACACACACACACACACACGCACACACCTAAGGACAAATTAGGTGTCAACAAAAACAAACAATCAATGATGAACAAGAATCTGCTTCTAGACCTGCAGAAGGAGAGAGAGAACAAAAAAAAAGAAAAGTGACACACAGCAATACAACAGGAGCAAGCTATTGCTGCGTCAACCTGATGAGGAAATATAAAAACATTGTTTTACTGAACAATCACACAATAATAAATCACAGTGCATTAAGTGCCAACCACAGCCTTAAGACATGTGTTGAACATGTCCAACTCCATACTTATGAGAGCACCATGTGAGCACCTGTGTGTGTACACTCGCTTGTCTATGTAAGGTTTCTCTATAGGAGCGTCCAATAGAGAGTGTGAGGGGCCACAAATCTGCCCCCCAAAGATGTGTAGGAGAAGGAAGGAGCTCCAAGTCCCAGAGACTTTTTTTCTCATTTTAAATATATTTTTTATTCACTTTTAAAAAATATTTTTTCTCTTTTAAAGGTTTTGTTTCTGTGAAACACCTTGTGATTTTATTTTGAGAGACACTATTATTTATTTTCTTTTTTCCTTCTTACCTTTCAAATTTCTTTTAAATTTTGTGTGTGTGTGTGGGGGGGGGGGGGGGGGGGGGGTTACACTTCTTAAACACTTGGTGAATCGAACTAAGTCACTTAGTTTCGTGTTAAATTGTTTCATAACTAATTCCCAAACCCTCACTGTTATTAACTAAAATGGCTGAAGTAGGCTGGAATATAAATGTTCCCCAGTAGCTGCTTCAGAATCGTTAAAAGTGTGTTTCTTGCTCATTTTGACATGCATATCATTTAAAGTGTATTTCTCTTTATTTTAATTGTATCCAAATTAAAATGCTTCTTCACTTTTAATTTCCATGAGTAGGTATTCTCCAGGAAAAGTCAAAGTTTTCAATCACTGCACACCTTTTTTACATTTAACAAGAATGATATTTTGTTGATAAATTGACTGTGATTTGTAAGCATCACAGTCTTCACTCAGGGAATATTAAAGGCAGAGACGGAGACGGAGGCTGTCCGCATCGCTGCACAGTGAGATGTGTTTTCATTTCAAGCCGCATTTTCAATCAGAGCCATCTGCTTGTTGAAGCTTCGTCTTTGTCATCGGACTCATCGAGGAACTCGGCTGCTATCGTTGTGTAACCTCCGTGCATGTTGAGGAAAGATTACATCGTCGCCTGTCTGGTTGCACAACTTCAGGACACCCCCCCCCCCCCCCCCCAACACTGGTCTGGTGGAAGAGCAAGCTAACCAAAGGCTAGGTCCAGAAATTGCATCATCTTTTATTTCTCAATACCTTTTCTCCCCTCTTTCCCTTCTCCATCTTTAATTAACAAAATGCGACCATAACCCCCTCCACGTCTTGCTGGCAGAACTCACCATCCTTCCTGAACTGCCCACCAGACTCCAGCCTCTGACACCCTCATTCTTTCTCCTTTTTTCTTTGATGAAGTGGAAGTGGGTCAGCAATCAGGGCACCGAACAGCGTGCGATGCCCACCTCCCCCACAAACACAAACACAGTAAACACATACCTTTAGTTTCTACCAGACATCTCTAATCCACTGATTCGTTCCATTTTCCAAGTGGACAGTGAAGTACTCTCAGACAAACACATCAAAGACATGCTGCCACATTTTACCCAAGTGTGTGCGTGTGCGTGTGCGTGTGCGTGTGTGTGTGTGTGTGTGTGTGTGTGTGTGTGTGTGTGTGTGTGTGTGTGTGTGTGCGCGCGCGCGTGTGTGTGTGTGTGTGTGTGTGTGTGTGTGTGTGTGTGTGTGTGTGTGATGATAGAAAAAAGGATAATGCTGCATGCTTCACATTTCTGAATTCCTGCATGAACACAAATGACCGTGCTTGTAGAGAACACTCCATCAGTGCTCTGCTTTAACTTTAAATTGGATGTATATGTTGATTTGATACCAACAGTTTGAGAAGAAGCTTACAGATGAGTGAAGTCTGAGTTTGAACTGCTGATGAATAAAATATTCCATCGAAGTTTAACATGTAAGGGAAACTTTTAGAACTGCTTCAGCATGCAGTGATAACATCATTTATCTGTAGCTTTTTGCACAAATGTATATTTTAATTTTATTGATGTTTTTCCAGTGAATTTTTTTTACCCTTTTAACTGTTTGGAGCCATCAGAGCTTGTTTTATTTTTTTCCTATTTTACAGAAATAATAGAAAAGCATCATGTTGTAAATTCATAGCTATTACATTAGCATATGGTTAAATTCAAATAGTTTGTTATGGGTAATTTCAGAATTTTGGCAGAACTCAAATAATCATTAAAATGGTTAAAACAAAATGAAGTCCAGTTTTTTTTATTTATTTATTTTTTCTTTCTACCGTGTCCTGTCTGGCTGTGAAGCAAGCAGAATTGATGTCTGAATGCTGGTAACAAGCCTTACAGATTTACTCTCAGGTGGAGCATCAAAGCATCTGCTTTTAATGTCACGCCTGATACTTAAAACTTTATTGTTATTGTTTTTGAAGGCTTTGTAATTCTGACTAGACACGGAGACAGAGGTGAAAGAGAAAGGAAAAGAAAAGGTGGGGAGAGGGGGGGGTTCCACAAAAATAAACAATAATGAACAAGAGTCTGCTTCTAGACCTGCAGAAAAAGACAAAAAAAAGCAAAAGGGTAAAAAAAATGGGACACAACAACAATACAACAAGATCAAGCTATCACAGCGTCAACTTGATGAGGAAATATATAATCAACATTGCTTAACTGAAGAATCACGATAATAAATCACAGTGCATTAAGTGCCCACCATAGTCATAAGACCTGTGTTGAATGTGCCCAAGCCCATACTTTTGAGAGCACCATGTGAGCACCTGTGTGTGTACACGCGCTTGTTTATGTAAGGTTTCTCTATAGGAGCATCCAACAGAGAGTGTGAGGGACCACAGATCCGCCCCCCAAAGATGCGCAGGAGACGGGGGGAGCTCCAAGTCTCAGAGATCCAGGCGCTGCCCCAGAACACAGGGACCCCAAGGAGACTGCAACCAGAAAGGACCCCGCCCCCCTCGAGAGGCACAGAGGATCGCCTCGGGGGGCCACAACCAGCAGCTGGCAGAGCTGGCAAGCCCACAGGCCTGCCCGCAGCCTCCCACCCCCTAGCCGGCCGAGCCCGGGACCCAGCGACCCGGGACCTAGGGGCGACCCCCCCTGCCAGGGACCCAGCAGAGCCCAGGGACCCAGACCCCACCAGGCAGCCACCGGGATCTATCAGGCAGATGCCAAAATCTTAAACCCCCAGACCCGGTTGCCACGAAAACTCAGGCAGACAAGGCACAACCCCTCTCACCAGATGTGGCAGGGGGAGGGGGACGAAGATCTAAATCATCAAAAGAAGTTCCAGGAGAGGGGAGGAGTCAAAGGCCCCACCTGACATATACAGTCATACACAAACACAGTCACACACTCCCTCCCTCATGCTCACACATGCACATACAACCCAAGACTTACAAAAATGCACGCCGGACACTCACTCATGCTCCCCATACACACCCTATTCACTCTGGTCCCGGTACTGCTGCACATTGGGTACAACCATCACCGGTAACCAGAGTTTGACCCTTTCTGCTGCCGGGAAGAAGGCAGGAACATGCAGCAGTGCCTGGCCCGGGTTCAGGGGCCTCAGGTAGACCTTGGCTCCTCTGCCGTTCCATCACAGGGGAGGGGGAGGTCCAGGAGGGGGAGGACCCAACCTTACCTGGATGTCCCATGTCTTATATATTCTGGAAGTTGTGCAAATGCAGGGATGGGCATAGATATTCTGCTGGGGTAGGGCTGGGTTGGTGCCCTCGGACTCCATGAGGCTCTCTAATGCTGCTGCTTTGGGCCCTGGCAGGATGGGCTGGGGTCTCCATGCCCTGGGTGGCAGTTTGACAACAGAGGTGCCTATTGGGGCCAGTAGGGGAGCTGGCTCCCTGGAGGGCTAAGCCCAACCAGCCATTCCTCCCCATCCCCGCATATTTCTCTCCTCCTGCTCCCTCACATCATCACACAAACATACACATAGGACCTTGGGGGGTGGGCAAGTCAGGGAGTGCGGGTATGGACCCCATTTCCGCATTCCTGTGGTAACCTGCCCCCCAATTTTATGTGCACCTTATACACTTCCACTGACGACATTCCACACAAACACACACTTAGGGCCTTGGGAGTGAACACATTCAACAGCATTTGGCAGGGGGATATCTCAGCCTCCTCCCGGGTGCCGGTGCCCACTTCCAATTTTAAACCGCACTTAGACACTGATGGCTGAGGGTGTAAGTGGGGTGGTGCGGTGGCATCAGGTGGCATAGGCCGGATGATGCCCGCACTGCCCACTCACCACAGCCATGGAATACACCTCATGATCACACAACACTATATCGGAGCAGGCGGAGGGAGACTAGGGGTCTTAGCCACCTCTGTTGTTGCTTGGCTTCCTGGGGCTGGAGGCTAGGAGGGAGATCTGGCCGTCTGGTTGGGGTCAGGTTGCTGTGCTCAGCGTTGGGCGGGGGAGCCTGCTCATCAGCACCCCAGCAGAAAGGGTCAAACGCTGGTCCAGTTTTTTTTAAAGTTATGCATAATTATAAATATGAAAGTATGTTTTTAGAACATTGTTATTTTTTTTTCTTCAAAGTGAATAAACATGAGACAATGTGTATGGATTGGTGGCCTGAGTTGGACCCAAAGGGCTAAACGAAGCAAAGGGAAGGCAGGCGAGTAAAACCTGAAGATATTTTTTTAAAGGACCACAAACAAATAACATTAGTAAATAAAATTGTTTTCATCAAATGAATTTTACTAATATCAATATTAATATTAAGCCAGAAGACAAACAATTTCATTTGCAGATAAATCAACATTCTGACCTTTAACTATGGTAACTGTCTGAACTCAGCCTTAGGGATAGGGTGAGGATGAGAGACATCAGGGAGGAGTCAGAGTTGAGCTACTGCTCCGCCATGTTAAGAGGAATGAGCTGAGGTTATTTAGGCATTAAGTCAAGATGCTTCCTGGCTAAGTTTCCCTTCAGGACAACAACCCAGGACTGACTTAGGACACATAGGACGTATAGCTCCAGGCTGGCCTGGGAACCCCTTGGGATTCCACTGGAGGATCTGTTGAAGATCTGGACTTTGTTTCTAGAGCAAGCTCCCCCCAATTTGGACAACAAGAAGACACTGACGAGATTTAAATGACATTTTTTTAAATATTGAGTTCCAGAGAATCAAAGGCTTCCATAAACCACACTGCCTTTTCTCCTGTGAGATGCTTCCTGTTGTACCTGATGGTTGCTGAGACTTTGTTTTACTCCAACCATCTGTGTGGCTGTAGCTCATGCATGTTCGTGTGAAGAAGTCAGCAGGATCCAATTAGCTTGACTCAATCAGACAGAATTTCTGATAGAAGCCTAGAAGTTTTCAAACTGCTGGTTGTGATGCATAATAACAGAGGTGAAACTAGAACGTGACGTTTGATCCTGTCAGGTCAGCTGAAAACCACTCATCAGGGTGGATACATCAACTCCTCTCCCCATTATTCCTCTGAGCTGAAGGACAACATGTTGAGACTCATTCTTCAGTAATTGCTCAGCTTCTGCAGTACTAACCTCTAACCTGCTGGCATTCAGGTCTGACACTGGTGCTTTATGCTTCCCTGAGCTGTGGCTTCAGCGTGTCACTGCGGAGGCTGCGATTCACTGCCGCATGTTGATATATTAGCAATACCAACCTAATGTTGTCTCACTGCAGACCACCTATGCCAGGGGTTGGCAACCTTTCCCCATCAAAGAGCCATTATTACCCATTTCCCACAGTAAAGAAAACACTGGGAGCCGCAGCAACCGCAGCGTTGTGGGCGGGGCCTACCCTCTGACAGCAGAGAGCTGCTTTAACCGATCACAACAGGTGACAGCAACCAATACCAGTCGCTCATGTACCTCAAAGTTATCCTTCAACAGAAGATAATTAATAAAACAGTTTGTTTAAAATTGATCCAAAAGTTGTAGCCCGTCTGTGCTACAATATTTCGATTTTTTCACCCTCCTAGTGGTTTTAATAGTTGAGCAGGTGACACTTTTTGAGGCATCACACATAACTGCTCTGTCTCGTTGCGACTGTTGTAATTCAACTTTGTACTGAACTAAACTTTGCATTAAACATTGTTGAAAAGGTAAGAGAAGGCAATTAGTTTTTTTTTCCTCGTTTACACTGACGGAGACAACGGCGCGGTGTGGTGGCTCTGGTGTTCATCAGGATTAATGTTTCTGATTGCAACAATCTTCAACCCTAACGGTTAAATGACAGGGTTCGCACTGACCCGATGTTTCCCGTATTTATTTTGACGGAGAAATCTCAAGCCTGCAGATGCGCTGACATTTTAACGCACATCGTGGAGGTAGCTACATCAATCAGGAAAAGATTCCCATCAGAACATCTGAGATGGACACTGAGCTCAGCGCAGCTCACTGTCAGCGCACGCGTAACGTGGACAGCGAGCTGAAGATAGATCGGGGGCTTGGAGCGCATCACAGAACCAGAACCATGTAGGAAGATTCTGTGTTTTCTAAACCCGGTCTCTCAGAGACTTGTCACTTAAAAAATGTTCCCTGATTATGAATCTTTGGCTGAACAGCGCTTGTTCCTGTCTCCAACACTGCGACGCATCCATGAGCCTGTCTGAGGAACAGTCCAGAATCTCCTCTTCAGCTCAGAAAGCACCTATAGAGACATTTGATGACGCACAAGCAGGTGACCTGTTCACGTTTACGTAGACAATCTTTAAATTTAGAATTGGCTATGGATGAAAACATGAATAAAATACATTGTAATTAAATATTCCTTAATTAGTTTACAAGCAGAGTCCGGGAGCCGCATCAGATGGATGAAAGAGCCGCATGCGGCTCCAGAGCCACGGTTGCTGACCCCTGACCTACGCCATCATGATACTTTCACTTCCTGTAAATAACACTCAGCAGCTAAATATTTAAATTTGGAGCAAGTGTAGGATTTTTATTGTTCTCCTCTCAATAAAACCCATCAAGCAAAGACATCTTAATTTCACACAGATTTTCTCACTTTATCACTGAGCACAAAGGAACAAAAACACAACATCTGCATAACAAAAGCTTCTGTTCAAGAATGAGACAAAGAGAAACAAGATGCCTGCAAACCTTCACGTCAAGTAAACGACAAGACAAACACGATTACTGAAGGGAATATAAATGAGGTTGGATCTAATAGTACGATGGTGATATGATGAGCAGACTTTAAACATCAGCCATGGTAATGTGTCAACTTCATCACATTCTCACTGCGAATTAGTCACAAGCTGACAACGAGTCTGATGCCTCGGGTGCCCAAGTTTATCACCGGGAGACATGGATGTTTAGACATTTCAGCAGGGTGTCATGGATAAAAACAGCTTTTAATTTCATGTTTTGTTTTGTTTGAAATTAAGACATAAAATAAATGATGACATCAATTAACTTCCTAAAATGATGAGTACAAGCTGCTGCTCCTCATCAGAAGAAGTTAGCTGAGGTGGAAAGGGCATCTGGACAGGATGTCTCTCTCTGAAACAGGGGGCACCAACTCTGGTCCTCGAGGGCCATCTGATTGAAATTAAAAGGGGAATTTGGAACATGAACACCAAAGCAACATCTAGTGTGTGGAGGTTGTCATTACAACAATAGAACAAGGCTTCCAGCCGTCCATCTGTTGTAGGCTTCACTTAAACTCCTTCTGCTTTTAGGTCTTTTATGGTCGCTCCTTTTCTGAGAAGGATAATCACATCATCTGGGCTCAGAAGAAGCTGCTTCACTTGCCAACACCACCATTTTCCACAGTGCCAGCCTTGCTGTGCTTTGCACGGCTGTTTGGTAATCCGCATTAGTGCCCTCTATTGGCTGGTAAATGTAAACGTAAACCCAGTGTTGTGCCCGTCAAAATAAATATTTGACTTTTTTTTTGTTTTTGTTCTTTACCAAAACACAGCTTTAAAAGGAAATACTGTACCTTCATTCTGTTCATTCTGCACACCTCCAAATGCCTCATGGAAGTACAATTTATTTTTTAATATAGATTTTTAATACATTGTTCCATTTTCAACCTTTAATGAGTAATTAACAGGCCCGTGCAGAGCTAAGGAGAAGATTAAATTACTTCATTGAGATGTGGTAGAGCAGGAAACAATGCAGGATGGTAGTCCTCGAGGATGGAGTTGGTGACACCTGCTCTGGAGGATTTTCTGGCACTAAGAGGAGACGTGAAAATGAAAACTGTAACTTCTCTCTACACCAGTCAAACTCAGGAGATTGGTACCGGCTCCTTGTGACCCTAATAAGGATTGAATTGGTGCAAAACATTAAAACATTAAGTGGATGACAAACAGAGTGCTTTATTCTGCAAAATAATTTTAGGTTGTCTTTATATTTTAAATCAACTTTTCACTCAGCATCTACTTGGATTATTCCAAACAGTTTTAAACTGGCCACTGAAATAGGAAATGCACTTTTATTCTGTTCCTTTAATTCTCAGAAATTCAGTTCCAGGTGATGCTTTTGGTCTTCTATATGGAGTGAGGATTTTTTAGTGGAGCTTTGTAACTGTGGTGACGTGTTTTTTTTATTTTTATTTTTTTCTAGATTAAAGCATCAACACACCTTCTGACTGTCTGTTTTAACAAGGAAAATATCCACAGAGCAGCAGTGGAGATTAGAGGCCTGGCCAGACACAGACTGACATGAAACTCTGACTTCATTTAAAACTACAGAAAAAGTTGTTTGTGTTTCGAAGAGAAAACAGCTTTATAAACTTGATTTGTAGGACATTTCGAGTTATTAAAGCAGACTACTTCCTCAGAACTTATTTTAGGTTTTTCTAAGAGAACTGTTAGTTGTGCGTAGAGTTCTTCTCTTGTTCTATACCTCAATGTTTCCACCGCAGGAGTAAGCATGTTAGTTTTGTAACCTGAATAAATCAGGAATTAGCTCTTTTAAGTGTTTTACGGTTCTCTCAGGGAACACATCAAGTCCTAATCCAGAGGAGTTTGAAAGCCATAAACCTTTAGTAGGACCTGCATCCAGTAGTCCACAGCAGAGGTTAATCTACCAATTACACTCACGTTATCTTCAATGGGAATAAAGTGGGAAAAAAAGTCATGAAGAGGTTGTGACTGTCAAAATAATCTGTAAAACTGCAGCTGATTATTTCAATTCTTTTTTTTCCACTAAAATCTTCAAAACATTCTTTTTATATTACTTCCTCACCTTATTTGACTTTGTTTTCAAAATGTCATCTACCTTTTAGCAGACACCTGTGTGTGAGAGTATGTGTGTGTTTTCTATACCATAAACAGCCATCACTCAGTCTCCAGGGTCTAAATGTCCCTGATGATGGGCCATCCATTATTTACTCCAGCAGTCTAGCAGACAAAAAGGCAAAAAGAAATCAATTATTTAAATGGGTTTTATTCAAATCCTGCTTTGAATGTTAAAGGAAAAATAAGCAGGTGGAAGATGTAGAATGGAAGTTGGAACGAGCTCGGGTAAGTAATGGGAAAGGAATAAAAAGAGAAAACAGAGTGGCTTAAACCAGGACCGAGGGTAACCAACATGAATGAATGAATGCATGAATGAATGAATGAATGAATGAAAAGAGTTACAGAAAAGCTAAATTGAACTGGATAAATAAATGAATAAAATGAAATAAAACTGAACATTTTTCATCTTCTTCAAATCAGATGAAGTTGTGTTTTAAATTAAAATAGATCAAATGGACCTTCACAACCTCACTAATGCTTTGGAAATGTTTTCAGCCAGGTTTGATGTCATAACTGCTCTTTCATATTCGACCCTTAAGTTCTGAAGTAATAAAGTTTGAATACACTTTAAACGTATTTGACCACATCTAGCCTCTATCAGTGTGCCCCAGAGCAGCTGTGGCTACAATGTAGCTCATCACCACCAGTGTGTGTCTGTGTGTGTGTGTGTGCGTGTGTTTGTGTGTGTGTGTGTGTGTGTGTGTGTGTGTGTGTGTGTGTGTGTGTGTGTGTGAGTGAATGAATGAATGAATGAATGAATGAATGAATGAATGATGCACTGTAGTGTAAAGCGTTTTGCAGTCCTCTGACTCTGAAAAGCGCTAGACAAGAGCGGGTCATTTATCATTTGTCTTTACCACTAAACCAAACTCTGTTTGCATCAAATTACATAGTTTTGTAGCATAAGTTAGTGACAGAAATATACCCTAAGCTTGAATAAATAAGTTAAATCATGAGTGAACTGTGATTTGTGTGCACCTCTTCATATCAGCACAACATTTAAATCATCTGAAGAAGCAGGTTCCTCATCACTCAACCCCATTCATTCACTCTTCTTACAAAACTGATGTTTTCAAGTAAACATTTCAGTTTCCAAACTTATCCAAGTAGTTAAAAATCACACATGGTAGAAACATTTTCTAAATTAAGGTGTTTTTACGTTTGATTTTTTTTATAAAATGACATATCTGAGATTGTCTAAGAGTGGCTCAGCGGATGGATGCTGATCCAAAGCATGATGGTGTAGACAGAGGGTACATATTGTATTTGGGTGCTTTTAAAGTTTAATATACTACTCTACACTTTGACCAATGTGATGTGAATTTCCATATAAATATGAAAATCCAGTCTGATTGGTTTTTAATGTTTAACCAGAAGATTTAGAATTATTTGTTTATTCAGGGATTGTAGAACACTTCGTATGGATTCAAGAAGAGAGTCAGGTTTATAAAAAGTAAGAATTTATTTTCCAAACAATTAAAAACATGACAAGTTAACTAATATTACTGTGATGGATGGATCTAGGTGGATGGTATGTGATGTACGGTGACTTTATGTGAATGTGAGGTTATCAGAACTTTTATATCTAGAAGAACTGAGTTCTGGTTGTCAAAAGGAAAGAATTTGGTTTGCGTTAACTAGGAAGTTGATTCTTATCAAAGCTACATCAGACGCGATTCATGTTGTGTCTACCTCACCCTTTGGCAGACCCTCTTGATGAATCCAGAGGTCAGGAAGGTTGGATGACCTCGGGGCACCGAGGTTTGTAGAATAACCGCAGCACCGACTCTCAAGTCCAGAGATGTTTCCAGGTCACAACAGATGTATAGAACTGTTTGCGTCTAGCACAGGGGTGCCAAATATGCGACCCGCGGGCTGGATCCGGCCCGCAAGCGGGTGAAGTCCGGCCCACGGGATGGTTGTGTAAACTTTATTTTCATACTTTACAATGTAGAGTGAAAATAAACTTATCTTTGTGAGCAAGTTTTCTCTGTAATGAGTATAAATAAAACAAAGCTGTGCTCAAGGCTCACACAAGAACTTGAATCACATCCTGAAGTTGGCTGCCACTCAGGATGTGACTTCTGATATTGATGTGCTGGTGAAAGCTAAAAGATGTAAAGTAAAATGAGTCAAATATACTTTAAGTGCTGCATGAAACTGATCTTGCCATGTGATCTGTAAGCTCTTTGAATCACTAAGGAATGTTTTTTTATTTGTTGATTTTTTTATTTTTTTCAAATTTTCAAGTACACTTCAGGTGTTGTACTTGTACTACACTGTCCTCAGGCTCCAGCCTTGTTTTATATTGATTGTATTAAAACAAAGAAAACAATCTGAAGTTGTTGTTTTTTTTTTTTTTTTTTTACTTTACCGGTCCGGCCCACTTGGGACTAGATTTCCCTCAATGTGGCCCCTGAGCTGAAATGAGTTTGACACCCCTGGTCTCGAAGGACTCTTAGGGAGTCGGAACAGTATCAGCTTTGTTCTGCAGGAACCGTTGTGTCAGCGGTGGGCAGCTTTTAGCAGGGTTTTGGCAGCTTATCAAAAATGCTCTGGGTTAAAGAGGTTTTGCTCCAGACGGCCGTTACGTAGCTTTCTCTAGAACTGGGCCACCGTCTCGTGAGCTCTGTTTTAATATTCTCATATTATGAATTCTTGTCCAATCGGAATGTGCCATGTTAAGAGATATTACCAAGAACCTCAGAACATCACGCCTTCCTTCAGATACCGGATGCCCTGATTAGGGGTAAAGAAATATCTATGTGTCTCGAGTTCAACTAAACTTAATGGACCTTCTGTCTGAGTGTAGGTGATGATTGCCTTGTTATATCAAGCATTACTGATTACCACATATATAAATCATTCAATGTAATAATTACTTTAATTTCAAACTTTCAGTAATTCAAGCACAGATCAATCAGCCTTATTGATTTAAGCACAGATTAATGAAGACATTATTATTTCACGAATGATTAACTCATATGAGCTGAAAACAGTCACTCTTATAACAGTCCAGTCTGACCTAGATAACCAGGCAGGCTTGGCACAGGACCTTGAGAAGGGAACAGTTTGTTGACAATATGTTATCACGTGTTCCGAGCTGCAGAGAGGCCCGGACTCCAGCTGATGGAATGGCAGGGTTTGGCAGATTAAAGGCCACAAATGTAGACTGCTGTCTCCATATGACCAGATACTGAAGGGACCAAACTGTACATGAAAAACTGACCATTTCTGGACATTACAATGGGGTGTGTTTGGAAGCTGAACATTTTGAACCTTGCATCGGCTGAATGCCTGTTGTGTGTGTGTGTTTAAATTACCTTGTTGTTATCTTTTGAAGGACAAAGACATTTCTGACGGCTGTCACTTCCCCGTCGGTCTGACCGGAACTGGTATCTGTTTGTCCATCTGTCCTCCTGCTGTTGGCAAACTCCAAACCTGAAGATGGAAATGAGCTCTGCTCCGCTCCTTCATTATTCACCAGACACAGAGGTATGAATAATCAGATTATAGCTGATGAATGGGCTGAATTATTCAGGAGGCTCTTATTGGGACTGGGATGTGACCTAGGGGCTCTGGGGGGGCCGGAAACAGACTCCTTGGGGTCCTGAAGGTCCCTCTCTTTACCTCCCAGTGACAACTCCTTTCTCTGTCTTCTCTTATTGTAACTTTCCAGATGGATGGTTAATAACTGCGTGTGTGTGTGTGTGTGTGTGTGTGTGTGTGTGTGTGTGTGTGTGTGTGTGTGTGTGTGTGTGTGTGTGTGTGTCCTGTTGCACAGGGATGGACTGAATAATTCACTAGAGGGAATTGATTGACATGTAGGAATAAGTTATGTAACAATCTGTTAAACTTAGTACACATCTGGTTTGCATGGCTGCTAATAAACTGCGTTTTTGTCTATCTCTACTGGAACATGTGTGCTGGTTGGCAAAACATCCCACAACACCTGGATAGAATGAAACAATGGGCCAGCAGTGGCTCAGGAGGTGGACCGAGTTGCCTTGTGATCATAGGATTGCACGATGGATCCCAACTACCGCCAGGGAAACCTGCTGACGTGTCCTTGGGCAAGACATTTCACACAACTTGCCTGTGTTGTTAGTGGTTGGAGGGGTCGATGGCACACAAAGGCAGCCTCATCTCTGCTACACCACCCTAGGGCGGCTGTGGCTACGTCACCAGCGGTGTCTGAATGATTGCATGAATAATGTAAAAACCTTTGAGTAGAAAAGCTACTAAACCATTATTATTGTTGTTATGAAATAAGCTTTAATAAATGAGGAGGTACATGTTGTCTTCATCTACCATTATCAAACTCGGCAAATGCATCACATTCATGAACATAGTTTTTTTTTTCTTCACTTGAAAAACAATTCTGTGGGTGTAAAAATTATTTCTATGTGCGATGCAGATGCTGAAAGTTCAATTAAACGTGTGATATTGGTGCTGGAGCAGACTCCATATTCTGGCATGATGTGAATATGAATGTTAGACATAGGAATAAAACTGGGAGTTGGTATAAACGACTTTAATTGTGCAGATTTGTGTGGTTTTCCCCATTGTCTGTTTTTCATAGCATACTAAATGCATTTTAAAAATCTTTTTTGAGCAGTTTTCTTTGCTTAAATTTGTACAAAATCCCCCTTTCATTTAGTCAAACATTACTGTATCATCCTCATTTTCCCTAAAAGTCTTGCAGCTTCCTTTAACTATCTCCTGTGAGCGATGTGTAGTCTGAGTAGGAGCAGCATTACTTTTGGCCAGATGCATACAACATTCTGCTTCTAGCTTCGAAATAATTTAAACTAATCCCCAAAAAGTCAAACAACTTCCAGCTTCCGAAACAACTCAGTTAGCTCCGACTGCTCCATTCAGAGTCACACCCGAGGGAGTCTGAGACCTGAAACAGGATCAGATGAACAGATCTGTGAATGGATGATTGCTCTGGTCCTTCTATTGACACAGAGCTCATCTGAGTAAAACACGTTTGTATGAAAACTGAGTCGTCTTAAAATGCTCTGCATGTTTGTTTCTGTCTCACCGCATTTTGTTTTCATGGCGTTCGATCCAACTGACTGACTGAGCGTTTGTATGTGTTTTCTTATCATGTGTGGTTAGCTTAGCGCTGTTAGCAAACACAGGCTGGGTAAATATGATGAGAGGATGGCCCACATGGATGCACTCTCCTGCAGACTGTAGGACTGCGAGTCGACACAACAGCCAGAAAGCGCTTGATCAACCAAACAAGCAGAAGGTGTTTGGATCCATTTACATTTGAATTTACACAATAGTGTTGCTCCAGTGTTGCTCTAATATACCGAGGTTGTGTATGCAGAGCGTAACTAAGTCATGACTTTATTTGGATTCGCCTGTGGACCCCAGCTCTATGAATAGTGGGGAGAGAGAAAGAGAGAGGGAGAGTTTCATCAGAAGCATGTATTCAACATAGAGAAGTTTTAATTATGCTCTTTGGGTTTATTTATTTTACATGCTGCATATTTAGTTATTTCTTTAGAGTTATGTGATCCTTTCATGTTGTTCAAATATCCTTAAAAGTGCCAGATTGTTTGTTTTTAGCAAATTGGGATGTGTTGGCAAAAACTACAGTTGCATGTATTTTATAATAAAATGAAAGTGTATTTTTATACTGTGGTGAACCCCATCACAGTTCTGATGGCTCAGACTCCAGATCCAAATGTGGGCCAAGGGGGCATCCTCAGCCGGCAGAGAAAATGCTCTTTCTGTTTATTTAGAACAAAAACACTACTTGACAGTAGGAACCTCCTTAGTGACTTACACGCATGAAGCATGGTTACTCACTCCACATCTCCACAGACTGTGACTCACACAGCCAGTCAGACGCTTTCCACCCAAACAGTACCCAGAAACCCACAGGGGAGGATGTCCTCCCGTACATGATGAGAGGAGGAACCCACAATGGGACAGACCAAAGGAGGCAATTGCATTAGAGTTCATGAGCCATTCATGTGTGCTGCTATCTGATTCATGCGGAGCAAAGAGAGCATATGGAGCGAAACACGAAGCGCCGTTGTTTGAGCTCCAGTCAAAACAGACGTCTGTGCTCAGTGCCACAGAAACTATTGGCTCTAACAAGCCGTTGATTTTCAACAGTTATTTTATTTTAGGGTTATGAAGGAGTTCAGGCATTGTAATGAAAGTATTCACTCATTTCCCATGTTCTTTATTGTTTAATCTTTTTTTAAAGAAATAATTAATTTGCAGGACCAAAAGGCCACACAAAAAGCACAATGCTGGTCAAGAAACCTCCTGCTCAGCATGAGTCAGTCCTGGTAAACTGAAGAAAACAATAAAACATGGGATGACTTTATTTTGTCCAAGGCATTTAATTCCTCACCTATGGTTTTTCTCAATTCAAACAGAAAGATCTAGAGGTACTTTACAAATCATGCCCCTTTCTTCTTTGGGTGTTGATGATTTCCTTCAAGTCCTTCATGTCAACTGAAAAGTCAACTGAACATCCACATTTGAAAACTGGGGGACACTATTTTAAGGACAACATCTAATTAGATGGTTGGAAAGAGGAGAGTCAAAAGAGGTTTCAACAATCGAAAAACTTCCTTTCATCCATTTTCATCCACTAATCTGGGATAGGATCAGCCTAAAGAGGTCCAGACTTCCCCCTCCACA